>NW_006922074.1:89945-155080 GCF_000298275.1 Orycteropus afer afer | reverse complement strand
CAGCCAAACAACAGACAGGCATATGAGTTGAACATTTACCTGAGTTAGATACACTCCTTGGAGAGAACAATTGTGGGAGAATAGAAGGGCTGTGTATACACAGGGAGACAGCTCAGGGGGCAGGAGTGCATGGAGGGATGGACACAGGGAAGAGGTAACTGTGGGCAGAAAGTAGGAGGGGAGATGTTGCATTGTGGTAAATTGTGGTCAATGTCATGAGAGAAAGTGTATGTGAACTGCTGTATGGAAGGTGTATTTGCTCTGTAAATTTTCACCCAAATCACAATAAAAAGAAAAAAAGAAAGAAAACCTGTCATGGATAAGGGTGCCTGGCAATGCCACCTGTTAATTCAGTGGGGGGGCATTGTGTGTGCTCCAGCACTGTCATGTGTCAGCTAATGGACAGCTAATCCCATGTGCCCCCATCTCCTCGTTCCCGTGGTCTCCTCTCATACTAGAACACCCAAATGCAGGTACAAGAAGAGGACCCTTGAGTCACTACGTGGTGTGAACAGCACCCACTATGGCCATTCCCTGCCATGGCCTCCCCTCTCAGCCTCTGGGAGCCACTTGGCCTGTTGATATTGCTGAACGCTTGACGTGGCCCAGATGGTCCACTTTTGTAGGCCTCACTCATGAGCCATACCTGGAAAAAATAGATGGAAGAGGGACTCACAGCTTCTGGGAGTTGGCTGTCAATCCTGCCTCCCATCCTTGCTGTGTGACCTCAAGAAAGGTGCTTCGCCTCTCTGAGCCTCGGTTTCCTCATCTGCAAAACAAGGGCAGCAAACTCATTTCACACATTGGAGGGAGTGTGATGCATCTCATTGCCCCCAGGCATGGGGCAGGTATTCCAGAAATGGGAGTTGCTTTGCTCTCCTTCTTCGTGCTTTCTTTCATTGTTCCCTTTTTCTTTTGGAGAATGGGGAGAAGAGGCTCTAACTTGGGGATCTACTCATCCATTTTTAACAATAGAAGGGTACCAGTACTCTGCATCTACTCAGACCAGTGGTTCTCCGTCCTGGTGGCACACCAAACACATCTGGGGGGCCTGGGGAGACTGAGAGAACCTCAGAGAGTGATTTGTCTCGGGTTTGGTCTGGTCACCTGGATCTTGAAGAGCTCTCCAGATGATTCCATGTACAGCCAAACCAAAAAGGCCAAACTCACTACCATCAAGCTGATTCCAACTCATAGCAACCCCTATTGGGTTTCCAAGACTGTAAATCTTTATGGAACTGGACCGCCTCATCTTTCTTCCATGGAGCAGCTGGTGGGTTTGATCCACTGACCTTTTGGTTAGCAGCCAAATGCCTTAACCACTACACCACCAGAGCTCCTTCCATATGCAGCCAGGTGGCTTCTATTCTCCTCCCCTTCCTATCCCTTGATTTCTTGCCACCCTCACTTTCATCCCTCCGAGGTCACCACCATCCTGAGTTTGTGCAGTGAATGGATTTCCTTCCTCTATCATTCCTTATTTAAAGGACTAGTGATGGTTAGGAACCCGGGTGGTGCAGGGTTAAGTGCTTGGGCTGCTAACCTAAAGCTTGGAGGTTCAAATTGACCAGCAGCTCTGTGAGAGAAAGATGTGGCAGTCGGCCTCTGAAAAGACTTTTGTTAGGTACCACTGAGTAGGTTCAGACTCATAGCGACCCTACGTACAACAGAACAAAACACTGCTTGATCCTGCACCATAATGGTTGCTATGTTTGAGCCCATTCTGGCAGCCACTGTGTCAATCTATCTCATTGAGGGTCTTCCTCTTTTTTGCTGACTCTATTTTTCCAAGCATGATGCCCTTCTCCAGGAACCAGTCCCTCCTGACAACATGTCCAAAGTGCATGAGATGAGGTCTCACCATCCTCGCTTCTCAGGAGCATTCTGGCTGGACTTCTTGTAAGACAGATTTGTTTGTTCTTCTGGCAGTCGGTGGTTGTGTTAGACTGGGTTCTCTAGAGAAACAAAAACCAGCTAAGCTTATGTATATATAAAGAGAGAGAGAAATTTATCTTAGGAAAGTGGCTCACAAACGTATAGAAGCTGGCAAGTCCAAAGTCCCTGGAGCAAACATCAAGCTGGAGGCTTTTCCTAGCTTCCACAACTGCAGGGACCAAGAAGCTCAAGGCTGGCAGGCAGTACACTGGCTGTTGACTCCAACAAATGACGAATCCAAGATCTCCAGGCCGAACGGTGGACTGCTCACTCACGGACAATTGTAGGCAGCACAACAGAATCCCGATCCACAGAAATATGTCTCTCTTCCCAGGATATCCCTGGGTATTCTGGAAGCAGGCCACACCCTAGGGAAACTCCCCTTGACAGACTGGCCACTCAGAACACAATCATCCGATCCCACCATGGGACCAACCACACAGAACTGGGGTCCAGCCAAGTTGACATGCAGCTCCAACTATCACAGTGGTATATTTAATATTTTTCACCAACACTGTAATTCAAATGCATCGATTCTTCTTCTGCCTTCCTTACTCATTGTCCAGCTTTCGCATGTGTATGAAGCAATTGAAAATACCATGTCTTGGGGTCAGGTGCACCTTAGTCCTCAAAGTGACATCTTTGTTCTTAAACACTTTAAAGAGGTCTTTTGCAGGAGATTTGCCCAATGCAATACGTTGGTTAATTTCTTAACTGCTGCTTCCATAGGCACTGATTGTGGATCCAAGTAAAATAAAATCCTTGACAACTTCAATCTTGTCTCTATTTATCATGATGTTGCTTATGAGTGGAGTTTTGAGGATTTTTGTTTTATGTTGAGTTTATTTTATGTCGTAATCCATACTGAAGCCTGTAGTCTTTGATTTTCATCAATAAGTGCTTCAAGTCTTCTTTGCTTTCAGCAAACAAGGTTGTGTCATCTGCATATCACAGTCTTCCTCCAATCCCAATGCATGTTCTTCATGTAGTCCAGCTTCTCAAATTATGTGCTCAGCATACAGATTGAACAAGTATTGTGAAAGGATACAATACCGATGCATACCTTTCCTGGTTTTAAACTATGCAGTGCACCCTTGTTCTGTTTGAACCACTGTCTCTTGGACTATGTACAGGTTCCGCATGAGCACAATTAAGTGTTCTGGAATTCCCATTCTTTGCAATGTTACCCACATTTTTTCATGATCCACAAGGTCCAATGCCTTTGTATAGTCATAAAACAGGCAAAAATCTTTCTGGTATTCTCCGCTTTCAGGCAAGATCCATCTGACATCAGCAGTGATAACCCTTTTTCCATATCCTCTTCTGAATCCAACTTAAATTTCTGGCTGTTTTCTGTTGATGTACTGCTACAGTCATTTTTGAATAATCTTTAGCAAAACTTTAGTTGCATGTGATATTAACAATACATTAGATAATTTTTGCATTTCTTGACATAGATGAGCGAGCTCCTCCAGCATTGCACCTGTTAGTTGAAACATTTCTATTGGTGTTTTGTCATTTCCTGGAAGATTGTTTTTCATCAATGCTTTCAGTGCAGCATGGATTTCTTCCTTCAATACCATAAGTTCTGATCATATGCTACCTCCAGAAATTGTTGAATGTTGACCAATTCTTTTTGGTATGGTGGCTTTTTTTTTTTCTTTTTTTAAATTGTGATTTGGGTGAAAGTTTACAGAGCACATTCATTTTCCATACAACAGGTCATACACATTTTGTTTCATGACATTGACAGCAATCCCCATAATGTTATAGCTCTCTTCCCACTTCCTTCCTGTGGTTATCTTTTCCCTGTGTCCTATGCATTCCTGCCCTCTGAGCTATCTCCCTGTGTAAATACTGCCCTTCTGATCTCCCATGATTGATTGTTCTAAGGAGTGTACCCACCTGGTGCAAATGTTCACCTTCCATCTTCTTTTGATAATTTCTGCATCAAGTAATATTTTGCCCATAGAATCCTTCAGTACTGCAACTCGAGGTTTTGAACTTTTTCTTCGGTTCTTTCAGGTAGAGAAATGGCCTCTAACTCCAGATCTATGCACATGTCATTGTACTACTTTGTTTTCTGTAGTGCCCTTTGAAATCTTCTGTTCAGCTCTTTCACGTCATTTCTTCTAATTGCTTTAGCCACGCCGTGGAAACGCTGTGGGGTAGTTCTACTATGCACTATAGGATCTATCTCAGAGACTGTTTGCCATTGTTCTCTCACCTGCCACCAGGAGGCGCCAGAAAAAGCGAGTCCTTCATTTTCTCTGCTCAGTTTCGCGCTGGAGGTGGCTTGGCCCTCGCGACGCCCCGTCGCCAGGCCCGTTGCTGAGACAACGAACCGGGAAACGGCCGGCGTTGGCGGCCTGCGGGAGACTTGTCGCGCTTGCGGGACTTTGGCTGCAGGTCTGTAGTCCAGGACCCAGAGAAATGTGAGTCGCGAAGCTAAGCTTATCCCGGAGCCGGTGTTGGGGCCGGCATCGGGTTCAGCCTCGCAGTGGCGGGAACCGGGTTTGTATGGGGACACGAGGCTGGGCGCCGGAGTTCCATCCTCACTCTGTTCTTTACGCGCTCTGGCTCCGACACTTCCGGTTATCCTCCCGCTAAACTCAGAGAAAGAAGCGACTTGTTTAAGGAGCAGCCCTGCTTGTTGGTGGCGGCTTTAAGTGTTTTGATTCCTTTGCACAAAGATTATTTCCCTGGCGATTTTAAAGGGCAAGAAAAAAGGTTATGTCAGGCCTGCCAGTTTCAGGACAGAGGTTGCAAACTGGCAGCCCGCGGGCTGAACGTGACCCATAGACACAGATGATTTTCCCGAGTGTGAAAGTCTTGCCTGGAGCCAGGCCTGCTCGCGTGTTTAGCAGACGTCGCTGGCCCATAGCCAGGCGCTGGGTGGGGCAGGGAGACAGCTGTCCATCCCGGAGTGACACTGCTCTGCTTTCTAGGCCCAGCCTTGTCCCCGGATTGCCCTGCGGCCCCGAGGAAGTTGCGTCCTTTCTCTGGGTCGCAGTTTCTCCATCTGTAAGACTAGGGATCTGCCCTCCATGGTGGCCCAGAGCCTGTGAGCTGCAGCACCTGGGCTGAGGACTCCCGGGACTGTCGGTCTCAATGGGGCCTGTTGCAGTTGGCAGAGCCTGGACTCTGCAGTCAGCCCCACGTCAATCAGACTCCCATCTCTCTTACTTCCTCCATTTCACGGCTGTGTTCTGGACAAGTGCTCCAGTAATTTCCTTTAGACGGATCAGGCATAGGTTAAAGATGTTTTCCAAACTGCTAGACCATTCTAACGTTTCTAACACGGGCTGCCCCTCTTCCCCTCAGTACTCTCCCTCCCAGGTTCCGTATTTTGCTGTAAAATCTTACAGGACTCACAAACACCAAGGAAATGGCTTACTCGGTGGTGGAGGCGGAGAGGCTAGCAAGTCCCAAATCTGTGGGTCAGACGTAGGTCCGGAGGAGTTTTCTCATTCATGTGGTTACAGGGGCTGGTGAACCCAAATTGGCAGGTCACATGACTGGCTGCTGTCTCAAGTCCAGGGGTGAGATGCTGACAGACCAAAGGCAGGATCAGAAGCAAGACAGAGCGAACTTGGCTGGAACATTCACATATATATCCTCAAGGAAACCAAGGGTGGTGCCTTGAGTCACCCCCTCCAGCAAGGCGAGACTCAGGATACATCCCACCCTAAACAACCATAGAGGCTCGGGCTTATGGTACATCACACAGTGGAAGACCATGGTTAGAAGGGCCGTATCAAGCAATTCCCTGCACTGCAACATTATTTTACCTCTTTGAATTTACATTTCCTAATCTATTAAATAAGGAGCTCTGGTAGCATAGTGCCTAAGGCACTTGACTGCTAACCAGAAGGCTGGCGGTTCAAACCCACCAGCCACTCCTCAGAAGGAAGGTTGGGCATTCCTACTTCCGTAGTGATACTGCCTCGGAAACCCAAGGACGGGTCGCTATGAGTCAGGGCCGAGTCGATGGCAAATAACAACAATAAAACAGTCTACTAAATAATGGGGGTGGATTTAAGGATGAGCATGGTCATGACATGTTCCTTACATGATCGTCTGTGTTACTTTACACAGAGTGTGAAAGTCCCAATGTGTCTGACCCAGCGTTGCTAAGGAGTGGTTCTCTGTCTCTGTCCTCAGTGCCCCTGAGAATGCCTGGCCCACCAGCCAGGGCAGCCCAAGTTTATGTCAGTCAGCAATTTGCGACGCTGACAGCAAATCGCTTAAAAAATGCTGATGCCTGGGCTCTCTAAGATTTGCTGATTTAATTGGTCTGGTATTTTTTTTTAAGGCTCCACCGGGTGATTCCAGTGTGCAGCCAGGGGTCAGGGCCACTGACTGGAGAGATGAGCCCAAGCTCGGGAGGGTTCCTGGGGTTTGCAGTCGGCTCACTTTCCTGCCATCGCTGTTCTCCTCAGATGGCTCTGCCCACACTGCCCTTCTACTGGTGCAGCCCGCGGCTCCTGCGTCAGCAGTTAGCACGGCAGCGAGAGCAGGCGGCCCGGCTCCGGGAGCAGTGGGATCAGAACAGCCGCTACTTCCAGCTGTCTGATATCTGCAGCTCCAAGCAGGCGGAGTGGAGCTCCAAGATCTCCTACCAGCGGAGGTGACTACGTGGTGACTGCAGTGAGATGGAGATGGGGGCCGCTTGATGGTCATGGGGCGTGGCGTTAAGGGGCAAGGGAATGTGGCCAGGTTTCACAGCGTGTCTTCTGGAGGGATTTGCTGAACAGCACGGATTGCCTAAAGACAAAAAATCAGAGAAGTAGTACATTTGCATTAAAAAAATAATAAAACTTAACAGAAGTGTTTGAACTAGAAATTAGAAGTCTCCTTGTAACCCCACATCTCTGTACTTTTATAAAAAACACACATTCACACATAACTCCATTTTTATAGAAATACGTATCAATACTGTAATAGATATCAATCTAACCAGAAGGCTGGCGGTTCAAACCCACCAGCCACTCCTCGGAAGGAAGGTTGGGCAATCTACTTCCATAGTGATATCGCCTCGGAAACCCAAGGAGGGGTCTCTATGAGTTGGGTCCGACCTGACGGCACATAACAACAACATACCAACACATGGAAGTTAAAAGCATAGGCTTTCGAGTCAAATAGAGCTGGATAGAAATCCTGCTACATGAATGAGCCTGTTTTCTTATCATTAAAGTTGTGCTAAAACAGAAGCTACTTCATAGGACTTAGATGATACTTAATGTAACAGCAGTCATGGAAATATATATGTATATCCACACATAGGAGCTCTGGTGGCATGGTGTAGTGCTGTGGTATCGTAAACTGCATAGTGTGGCTTTTCTAGCCATAGGTCTTTGTAAACTCTGGTAGAATTTGCCATGAGCAACTGGGTAACTCCTGATTGTTAAAGTTACCCACCTGGAGTATTTCTGTTGAGAGTGGCAGGAAGCAATCTTCTGGGAAGTTAGCTCTCTCTCAGGTGTATAGAATTCTGATCTTGGGATTGGTTGGTTTGGCCACTCTGCCAGGCTGAAAAGGAGCCCTCCTGGAGGCAGGAGTCTCTCTGACTGCTGGCTGAGAAAGACGTGCTGCTGAGAAAAACATGCTCCTGAGAGACATGCACTTGCTGAGAGAGAAACGTGAGAGACGTGCTGTGGAGAGACGCAAGAGACGTGCTGCAGAGAGATTTGTGAGAGACACACATTACTGAGAGAGAGACTGCCAGCTGCTAAGTGAGACGGCTGGCTGAGAAAGACTGAGTGCATTTCTGAACTTGAATTGTAGCCTATTGCTTCCCTAATAAACCCCATAATCTGTGAGTTCTGTGTGGCCACTGCAGTGAATTATTGAGCCCAGCAGAGAGGTGGTGGGTGCTGCAGCAGGAATGATTGGTGCCAGGGTTGGTGAAAGGGCTGGAGGGAGGTGGCACATCTGGCCTCGCAGGAATAGGCCTTGGGCTACTGATGGTGATTCTGTCTTCCTCTTGTGGGGTTAGAGGAGGTCAGAAGATGCCACCCCTAAGGCATTTGACTGCTAATCAGAAGGCTGGCAGTTCAAACCCACCAGCCACTCCTTGGAAGGAAGATTGGGCAATCTACTTTGTAGAGATACTGCCTCGGAAACCCAAGGAGGGGTTGCTGTGAGTCAGAATCGACTCAACGGCAATGAGTTTGGTTTTAGTTTTTATTCCCACACGTACATATATGTGTACGTAGTTGCTGCTGAATTGACTCTGACTCGTGGTGCCCCGTGTGTGTCAGGAGTAGAACTCTGCTCCATAGGGTTTCAAGGGCTGATTTTTTGGAAGTAGATTGCCAGGACAAGGTGCCTCTGGATGCACGTGCCCTGTGCTTTGCAGCCGAGTGCATGAACCAGCTGCACCCCCCAGGGGCTCAATAGCTACTCATTTATTCAGGTAGACCTTGGACAGACCGTGGGTTTGGTTCCAGGCCACCACAATAAAGTGAATACTGCAATAAAGCAAATCATAATTTTTTTGGTTTCCTAGTGCATATAAAACTTACATCTATACTATACTGTAGTCTAGTAAGTGTGCAATAGCATTATGAAAAAGTTTGAAATATTGGGAGAATTACCAAAATGTGAGACAGGGACACGAAGTGAGCACACACTGTTGGAAAAATGGCACCGATAGACTTGCTCGTTGCAGGGTTGTCGCAGGCCTTCAATTTGTTAAGACATGGTGTATCTGCACAGCACAATGAAGTGAAGCGCAATAAGACAGAGTGTACCTGTACACACACATACATAGCATGTATACACATACATATACACACATGCACACACATACATGCATATACGCACTATACATACATATACACGTGTACACATACATGAACACCTACATACACATATATCTTAGCCCCTGGCCCATATAATTGTTTGAAAAACTAGCTGTTACTGTTCTCTGTATATAGAAGCCTGTCATAGATTTGTGTCACCACATTATCTGTAGGTTCACTGATTAATCACTGCTCCTTCTCACCCAGCATGCATGCCTACCAGCGTGAAAAGATGAAGGAGGAGAAGAGGCGGAGCCTGGAGGCCAGACGCGAGCGACTCAGGCAGCTTGTGCTAGAGGAGCAGGACCTGCTGGCCAAGGAGCTGGAGGAGCTGAGGCTGAGCATGAATCTGCGGGAAAGAAGAATCCGCGAGCGGCACAGGGACCTGAAATCAGCCCAAGAAGAGCAGAGGAAACTGGCAAGTTCTCATAGGGCTTTAGCAGGAGCAGCACAGCCTGTCGGTCAGAAACTGTGGTCTGATGTGACGGTAACGGACTTCAGAGGCAGCCGGGAAGAGCACAGACTCTAAGTCCTGAGAGAGTGTGCTTTGCATGAGCCAGTTCTACTGTCTCGGCTTCCTTGAATCAGTACATCTGAATCCCTTCTCTTTATTCCAGTTCTGGGGTTCCACAGAAGTCTGGGTCTGGGATATTTTACCTTCCACAATAGTTGGTGGAATGGAGAGCTCCAAGATATATTTCTAGCCTGCTGGTATTTTCACCCTGAGTGGTGCAAACTGTTATTGCAAGCTCAGCTGCTAACTGAAGGATCGGGGGTTCCAGTTTATCCGGAAGCGCCTTGGAAGAAAGGCCTGGTGATCTGCTTCCAGAAAATCAGCCCTGGAAAACCGTATGGAGCCCAGTTCTACTCTGACACACACGGGGTCACCCTGAGTCGGGTTGACTTGCAGCACCTTTTTTTTGTTTCTTTTTTAACATAATGTGAAACCTGCTGGGTGTGACTTGTGGATAGCTCAGATTCAGCCCCTTTCCTACCACCGAAGTCCTTCCCTCTCCGGCTTTGTTCAGGTGGCAGCTCACAGAGCCGCGGTGGCAGGCCAGCTGCAGTGAGCATGTGTGAGCAAGGAACTCAGCCTGCCTCCTTAAGCTGTCCTTCATCGTGGGTGTGCAAGATGTGGTTGGGCTTGAGAAATGACACTACACTCCCCTTTCTGTGTTTTCCTGACAGATTGCTGAGCAGTTGCTGTATGAGCACTGGAAAAAGAACGACCCCAAACTCCGAGAGGTGAAAACCAAGGAGATCCTGCCACTGATTGGCCTGAGTAGATGATATCATGTTCCCAGACAGTTCTGAACTTGCATCCTGTGCTGGGGTTGCAGCAGAGAAGGGAACACTCCAGCTAGGAGGAGCAGTGTGCAGAGGGCCTGGTGTAGCTGCACTGAGCGGTCACTTGTCATTTCACAAGCCTTTCCAGAGCTGCTCCTGCATGGCGTCCCCAGGGGGCCGGGACAAGGGACGGGGTCTCTGCCCTTAAGGAGCTCGCAGTCCAGTGGGGAGACAGTGGGCAGATGGATGCAGTGCAGGCTGCTGGGTGCTGGGCCGGCCTGGGGGGATGGGTCTGGGAGGTGTCTGAGAAGAGGGGCTGGGGTCTGAAGGATAGGGGTGGTTAACTCAAAGGTGCAGAGACAAGGGAAGGATGTTCTGGATAAAGCAACCACGTTACCAGCCAGGGTGGGTGGCCTTTGAAATCTTACCTCCATTTCACCGTGTGCTGACTTGGGGAAGTTTCTGTTTCTTTGTTCTAATTCTTGGGATTGACCTAGGATGCCTGCTCCTTTGGTTGTCTAATTCCCGATTCTGTCAACATTCAGACTGTGTATGTTGGGGTCCCTTGCGTGCCCTGAGTGTTCCGAAGTGAACACTGGGCGTCTTGGAGTCCTTACAAAGGACGTCATGATCACCACGTCACTTGTGGCAGCACGCTGTCCCCCGCAGTAAATTTCTATCAGATGAACTAACCAGGAAATTAATATTCTTGATCGCTCATCCTTAGATTGAGCAGGACCTCCACAAGCAGCATGTGATAAACTGCTGGGAAACACAGAGAGATGACAAGAAACAGGTATGGCTTTCGACTCTGAGAATGCTCCCTGTGTTGTGCTGAGAGGGAGACATCTCCACCTGTGAACTGATTTCTTGTTTTCAATGCTAATGACCACAGGTGAGGGACAGACAGTTTCCTCTTTACTAAACACGCATTAGGAGCTCTGGTGGTGTAGTGCCTAAGGCATTGACTACTAACCAGAAGGCTGGCGGTTCAAACCTACTAGTCACTCCTCGGAAGGAAAGTTGGGCAGTCTACTTCTGTAGTGATACCGCCTCAGAGGAGAGGGGTCGCTGAGTCAGGTCTGACTCCAGGGCACATAACAACAGCAAACACACATTATAACTGAAGTTGGCTCTTAAGAGTTCTAGGGATTGTTCCCAGGGTCATAACAAGACCAGGTGACCAGGGCTGGCTGCCTCCACAGGGCTGCTTGATGGCATGTGCATCTTTAAAGTCATTTTTGCCACCAGCTGTCTCTCTTGATGTGATTGCATCATAAACTCTCAATCTTGGTTTATAGTGGCACTTCTAGGGGTAGGATCCACACCTACTGAAACCACTGTTCTGCCTCCAAGTTCGATTTGGAAAGTTTTTCGTTGAATTGTGAAAGGGGAGGAAACCCGACATTCTGGAGCCAGGCATGCTGAGGTCTCAGCTTCCCTGCAGGCAGCACCCCCCCCCCCGCCCCCAGGCCTGGAGCATGCCCCCTAGCCCAGGGCCAGATGCCCAGGGCCACATGGTGAGCAGTCAGGGACATGTGGGCATGAGGAACAGCACCCTTTGGCCTGCTGGGCAGGGGCAGGAGCCAGGCCTTTGAGGCTGTGTGCTCCAGATACTGACCTCCCAGTCCCTCTGACTCCATGTAGCAAGAAGCCACCGAGGAGGAAGAGAAAAAGCAGTATGAAAACGAATACGAAACGGCCCGCAGGGAAGCGATGGAGCGGATGGCAGCAGAGGAGGAGAGGAGGCAGCTGGAGGAGAGGCTGCGGGCCCAGGCGCTGCTTCAGCAGATGGAGGAGCTGAAGGTGAAGGAGATAGAGGTGAGCGCAGGCCACCATGCCCCCTCCCTGGCATCTGCTCATTGCTATCAAATGGGAATTTATTATTTAAAAAAAGATTTTGTGATTTGGGTGAAAGTTTAGAGAGCAAATTCATTTTCCACACAGCAGTTCATACACATTTTGTTTCATGACATTGACTGCAATTCCCCACAATGCAACAGCTCTCTTCCCACTTCCTCCCCATAGTTACCTCTTCACTGCGTCCTTCTTTCCTATGCATTCCTGCCCCCCAAGCTGTCTCCCTGTGCAAATATTGCCCTTCTGTTCTCTCAAATGGGAATTTAACACACCCTTCTAATGAGAGATCGGATCAGGAGAGGTGATTTTACCAAATGCAACAACAGCTGGGTTCTCCCTTCCCTGCATGAATTCCCATCTGGTGTTTTCCAGAGTCCTAGGCTGTGTGCCCACAGCATGTGTGCTCTAGATGCATTTAGAGAAGCTGCCCCGAGCCTTCCTAGGACTTAAATTTTCCAGTGCATGAAGTAGCACACACTTTTCCACTGGTAGCGGGTCTTGGGTCTCAAGGCATAAGCCATGTGGGGTTTTGGTCCAGTGTGCAGTTTCCCTGTGGGGCTGGGTCTTCCCATCAGATGAGGCCAGGCCCTGGGCTCATTTGGTGTCCTTGTCCCTCTGTTCCCCAAGGACTGAATTGTCCACTACACAGATCATTAGTGTCTACTACTAACACTGGGTGCTAAGCGCTGGGCTGGGCGCCAGAGAGATGGTGGTAGGGAAGGCCCACAGTCGCGGCCTTCCTGGTGGAAGAGTGTCAGGTGGGGAGACACATTCAGTAAAGTGGGGAGAAGGACATGGCCTATGGGAGTGTGAGGCTGCCTTGTCTGCAGACTTGGGAAAGGCTTTTGGAGGAAACGGCTCCATGAAACGGTACAAATGAGTGAGTGAAGCGGAGGGCTGAGAGCCCCCGACGGGGCAAGAACATGACCTCTAGGGGCCAGGCCAGCCCTTCTGCTTGTGTCTGCTGACACTGGTGATGAGGAATGAAGACCGTTCAGATGCCCAGGATCTTGGTTGGGTCTCCTGTCTTTGTAACCACAGGCGACCAAACTGAAAAAGGAGCAAGAGAACCTGCTGAAGCAACGGTGGGAGCTGGAGCAGCTGGAGGAGGACAGGAGGCAGATGGAGGCCTTGCGGCAGAAGGCGGAGCTGGGGTATGTGAAGAGGCCCTGTCCGCCCCGCCCAGCCCAGGGCCCTCCAGCAGCGGGCCTCTCGCTCTTTCCCAGCCCTGCATCTGGCGCCTTGACACCGTAAAGGACACGGCCTACAGTGTCCTGCAGCGCTCTAACCTCTCTAGTTCTGAGATTCTGATGACCTCTGTTTTACGCATTTGTAGGCGCTTTCTCAGACATCAGTATAACGTGCAGCTCAACAGGAGGACCCAGCAGATCCAAGAGGAGCTGGTAAGGCTGTGGAGATGGCCTGGCTCAGCGTATGAGTCTTAAACCACAACCAAACCAAACGCACTGCCATGGAGTTGGATCTGACTCATAGCGACCCCTCCTTGGGTTTCCAAGGTGGTGTCACTTTGGAATTAGATCGCCCAGCCTTCCTTCCAAGGAGTGACTGGTGGTTTTGAACTGCCAGCCTTCTGGTTAGCAGTCAAATGCCTTAGGCACTATGCCACCAGAGCTCTAAAATTCAAAGGGAGGCTCCCTGTTGACTGGCCCCTGCGATCCCTGCCCTCGTCAGAGACGATGATTTGGGGTGCATCCTTCTAAATCTCTGTGCACACACAGAGAGACACACACACATACACAGAGGGTTTCTGGGGGTGGTTTTTAAACATTTTGCAGCAAATTTATGTAACAGTAGATCATGAACATGCTTTTAGAAGAGTGTATTTAGGCCGAGTTTGTTGCTGGTAGCTGCTTGGGATTCCTGTCCCTGGCTTGTTGAGCCCCCCTGAGATTGGAACAAGAGCACCAAGGCCGCTATGCTCCCGTCCCCGCCTGCCCCCAGGACGGCCATGGGGAGGAACATCCCTGCTGCTATTGCACTTGTGCAGTGCCACTGATGACTTGAGTAATTTCCCTGCCAGTGAGCATTTGGGTTATTGCTGGTTTTTCCCCTCTTACATTCAAGTGGCCAGGAACACTATGTACATGTATGTGTGCAGTTCCCTCTCTGTGGTCCAGGTTTCTAAAGTAGAATTACTGCCAGAGTGTGTCCTGAAAAGCTCTACCAGTTTTCTTTTCCACCAGTCGTGTCCTGGGTCACAGACACACAGGGGCAGACCCTCCTGGGCCTCTGCAGTTTGTAAAACGATTATTCCCTGTATGTTCTGAAAAAAGCCAGCCCCTGCTCCCCAGGTCTGTCTGGAGAGCGCCGGGGAGGCTCGTGGCCGCCTGCTCTCAGGGACAGGTGCGGGAGCAGCTGGCGGCGGCTGGCCGCTCCTCTGCTGGCTGCTGCCCAGAGCATGTGCGCACAGCTCACCGCTGCACTTCGTCCTGTATCCTTCAGGAGGCAGACAGGCGGATCCTCCAGGTGCTCCTTGAGAAGGAGGATGAGAACCAGCGTATCCACCTGGCCAGGCGGGAGCAGGCCCTGGCTGACGTGGAGTGGATGAAGCAGGTGGTCGAGGAGCAGCTGCGGCTGGAGAGGGAACGGGAGGCAGAGCTGCAGATGCTGCTGAGGTGAGAGGCGGTGACTGGGCAGGGCCTTTGGGCCGCTGCTCTGGGTCTCATTGTCCCCACTAGTCACAGGCGTGTCGCCACTTCTGTCCTTATTTATCTGTCCATCATTCATGAGGAGCCCGTCTTTGCTGCTGGGCCAGGCTTGTGGGGCTGTTTCTGCTTACCGTACTGAGAGTGGAAACCATGGTAGACAGACAGATCTGTTGGCCTTAAATATTAGAGATTTGAAAGGAAATTGCTATGAATTAGGGAGGGGTTAAATGTGCTTAAGTCTGGATCCTGAAAATTAATTGCGTCAAATAACCTGAGAATAGGTAATACTTTTTGGGTCACTTACTGTGTGCCAGGCCCGAGGATTTACTCTTGACATCCAGTCATCTCAGGGCAAGGAGATGTGAGGACAAGCCAGCCTGGCCCAGCCAAGTGATGAGGAGGTGTAGGCACACTCCTGCCCCCTCCCCACCAGGGTCCTGATGACTTCCTTCAGCTCAGTGCTGCAGGGCCCTTGGTGGCAGAGCATGCCAAGTGTTTTCCGTAAGAAGACAGGTATATTACACAGTAACTCAGAGTCCTTATGATATTACTTTCTGTGAGTGCTGCCCTTCGTTTTAAAGTCTTGAAAGCCTGGTTGGGTAGGTTTACTTGAAGGGTGACCCCACAGGAAGCCCAAGATGTGTGTTAAGTGATGCTGTGGGGCCCTGTGTGTTCTTCACTTAACATCCCGCCGCCGGTGGTGGGAGGGGCCTGCTCTCATCCATTTTGTTTGCCCAGGGATGAGGCCAAGGAGGTATGGGAGAGGCGCGAGGCGGAGTGGGCCCGAGAAAGGAACGCCCGTGACAGACTGATGAGTGAGGTAATTCCAGCGCACGGACACCAAGGGCTGTCAGATCGTGCGCAGGTGTCCGGGACTCTTTGACTACACCTGACCCTGCCAGATCTTTTGGGGGCAGGTCGTCTCTGGTTATTTTAAATGGACTTTAAAATTCATTATAAAGGTAATGCAGGCTTATTAGAAAAACCAGAAGCACTGAAAAGTAAAAATGAAAAAAAAATCACCCAGAGCCCCATGATCCACACAAACCCCAAAACGAAGCCAGTGCTGTCAAGTGGGCTCCAACTCATGGAGCCCTGTGTACAAGGCTGCCCGGTCCTGCGCCATCCTCACAGGCCTTGCTGGGCTGGAGCCCATCGTTGCAGCCGCTGTGTCAGTCCATCTCGTTGAGGGTCCTCCCCTTTTTCACTGACCCTCCTCTTTACCAAGCATATCCTTCTCCAGGGACTGGTCCTTGGTCCACATAGCCACCATTTATTTCCTCCTTTTCTCTTGTTCCTATGCATAGTATTTTTCCCTCATTTTTACTCTACCATTCTCTCTTTGATTTCAAGCATTTGAATGTGCTATTACATCATCATCTTAAATATTATTTTAATGGCTGCATAAGATAACCTCACATGAGTGTGTCATAGTTTAACCATTCCCCTTTTGTGGGCATCCTGGTATTTTTTAACTTTGAGCCATTACAACAAACAATGCAGTGAACATCTTGGTACATAAGGCTTTTCTGTACTGAGGACTCTTTCACCTTAGGGCAGATAACCAGAGTGGGCTAAGGGGTTAAAGACCAGAATGATTTGACAGTATATGAGTAATGCATAGACAACACACCTCAGCTGTGAGGAAGTCTTCTGGGAAAAGTGTCGTTTTCATCCATGTACTGAAGGTTGTTTAAAAAAGCTTTAGGAAGAGATGTTCTGTTGTGCATGCCAGCAGACTGAGTTCTGGAATCCATGGGATTCTGGGTCTCAGTTGGTGATTTTTTACTTTTGTGAATACCAGATACTCTCCAGCATCTTCTGATTTTGCCCATTTTTAATTCTTGTTCTGGTTGTGGGCACTCTCCATGTGCCCTCGAGAGCACAAAGTGGGGCATATCCAGTGACCCCCTGCTGCTCCTGGATTCCCTTGTCCTGACTGTGTGCTGGGTTGGTGGTGGGTATGCTGCTGCTCTGTGGCCTCCGCTGCTTTGAACAGATTTAAACCCAAAATGTTAGGTCACTGTGGCCTAGCTCGCTCTCTCTCTAGCATCCACTGATAAGGGCGCGAGACACACCTTATTGCTGAGAATCTCTCTGCCCCAGGGAGGGGCATCATCTCGGACCCCTTTGGTCTTGGTGCTCAGCCACGTGTTGAGGCGGATGGGAAATGCCTGTGTACAGTGCAGATACAGCAGACGTTGAGCCAATCCTGTGGTCTGGACTTGCCTTAAACGAAACCAGTTGCCACTGAATTGATTCTGACTCATGGCAACCCTGTGTGTCAAGAGTAGAACTCAGTGGCTGATCCCTCCGAAGCACATCGGTAGGCTTTTCTTCTGAGGCAACTCTTGGGGGATTCGAGCCCCCAAACTTTCAGTTAGCAGCTGAGCACTTAACTGTGGCGCCACCAGGGCTCCTCCCGCCTTGCCTTAGTCTGGCACTTTTAGGCCTGAGCTGCTGTCGTCCCAGTCTTGTAGCACGGGGATCTGCGGGAGCCAGCCTGGAAGCTTCCCTTTTCTTTTCTGCTGAGGACAGGTTCTGGCAGGGCGGCAGCACCAAATCCAAGAGAAGATTGAACAGAACCGACGGGCGCAGGAGGAGTCCATAAAACACAGGGAGCAGCTCATTCGCCATCTTGAGGAGGCGAGAGAACTGGCTCGTCGGGTCAAAGAGGAGACCGAAAAACTCAAGTCGGCCCGGAAGCAGGAGCTAGAAGCCCAGGTGGGACTCACCCAGGGTGTGGGTGGGGGCAGCCAGCGGGTGAGAGCACTGAGGGCAGCAGACCCGAGGGAACAAGCCCTGCTGGCTCCCAGGCCGTGGTTCCAAATCAGAGCTCTTCACTGATTCCACAGCCTGGCACCGAGCACTGTCCCCGAAGCCCACATGTAGGGGTTCAGTGCACCCCTTTTTGTTTCTAGCTGAAACCCTGGCCCACATGATTGTAATTCAGACTCACTCCAGGCAAGCTACTGAATTTAGTACCTCATATGTAACACAAAACAGTCCCCACACACATGGCCTCATCCGGAGCTGCTGACAGGCACACAGTCTCATACACATGACCTTTCGCAGTGCCCTGAGTTTCCCTCCTGCTTACCAGCACTTGCTGTCACTGTTACTTAGCTCTGATTCCCCAGCTGGGAAGAACCAGGGCTTTCCTTCCTGATCAGAGGCCAGGCACTGCCCACGGGCCTATGTTGTGGGTGACATTGCTCTTGGTGCCCAGGTTGCAGAGCGCCAGCAGCAGGCATGGGAAGAGGACCAGCAGGAGAAGGAGGAGGAGGAGGAGGCCAGGCAGGCGGAGCAGCTCACCGATGTCCTTCTCCAGCGGGAGGCGAAGATGATGGCTGAGCAGGGATACCGGCCCAAGGTAGGGAGCCTGCCAGGCGGAGGGCCACTGCTGCCAAGCCAGACACTGCCCGTTCCCTCCCTCCTGGGCCTGCACATAGCCCTGCGCTCAGCTCTGCCTTCTGGCTGTCCCCGGTTCTTCTAGCTCCTCTTCTCTTATGTGTCTCTCCCCACCTGGTAGGGGGCCTTGACACTGGTATGTACAACAGAACACAGGGTCTGTTGTGATCCTCAGTTGGGCCTCAAATAGCCCATGAGCTGATTTTGTTCTGGATCCTGCTGCTGCAGCCCTAAGACTGAGCTGCGTGCCTGTCCACATTGTTCACGGACAAAGAACAGTCTAAGAAGAAGGCTGCTCGCCGCTGATGAGAAGTGGAAGAGCTGTGGTGCCCAGTCTGACCACACACAGAGCCTGGGGAACACTGGTCCCTTCCTCCTGGCACCTCGTTGCCCTCTTCCTCTGTGCCATCCTCTCCTATCCTCTGCTCCTCCATTTCTCTACCTGAGTGAACTCCCGTATAGGGCACCTTGGAAGCACAGCGAAGCCACGGCTGTGACCCTATCTGAGGGAGCTGTTGACGAGGGCACCAGTGATGACAAGGGCCCGGCAGACCTTGCTGCTGCCCTTCCATTACTGCTGGGCTGGGGCATGTGGCGGCTGTAGAGCAGCGTTCCCAAAGTGCCTTCCTGGGGTCACAAGCTATAGGAGAAAAGGGGCGGCTCCTTCAGGGTCAGAGAGCTTTGGGAAAGGGAAGCAGATTAGAGCTGGGACTACACTTGGGTGTAGATCATGAATGTCCCAGCACACAGACTCCAGGAGTTCCAGGAGCAGCACTTCCCTAAGCCCCTGGACCATGGAGCAATGAGTCCTCAGTGTACAGAGCACATAGGAAAGTGTCTTTCAGGGCCGTACCTTTTAAAAAGGTAAGAAGTGCCTCGTCACAGCTTGGAGTCAAGGCTGTTTTGCCTGTGTACAAACAAGCATTGAAGCCGTGCCTTTAGCCTGTACTTAAGATGGGATGAATTCCAGTGCTCCTGGGCCTGCTGACCTGATCAACTGTATGTTCTCTTTCTCTTCCCAGACTTACGGACACCCCAAGATTGCTTGGAACTGACTGTCCAGTCAGCACAGGGAGGATGGATGTAGGGATCTGTACAATGTTCTGTTAACGGTCAGGATGCCAGTCACTGTCAAGTGTCTCCAACGGTGCCTGTTGAGGTGTGTGGTTACACAGATCGAGGATGGCCAGATACGAAGGTGCTGAGGACACACAGCACCCACCTCTCTCATCTAAGAAGCATCCCTAATAGGCACATATTTCCAGTCTTGCCAACAGGTGTAACATATTTATAAATGCGTGAGGTTCTGCATCATGACTGGGAGTCCAGTCATGCCGTGTGGCAGGCCATGTGTCCGCTGTCTTAGCTAGAGATGTGAGGAAGGTTTTCAGTTTTTAAAATTGCCATTGAAAATTTAACTTAAAGATTCTCTTGAAAACAACAGTAGGTCTTGGTAATGTTTATTCAGGGTTACTGCAAGATCATGTCTTTTGTGTTCCAGAAGAAAAGAACTGTTAACCAGTTAAAGCCCCGAGACAGGCTACTTGGTCCATGGATGCTTTGTGGGAAGGAGCTGAGGCATGAGGCAGCATTCTGGTGGAGCCTGTGGGGTTGTGATGGGTGTGAGTGAGCTTCACAACAGGAGTGGCCAGTCGTCACCTGATTGCCTGGTCTTTCAGAGGCAGGACGCTCTGTCTTGGGAAGGTCCCTCTGGGTCTCAGCTGCATGTAGCTTTCTGGGATTTATAGGCCCAGAGGAAGGGGCATTGAACTTGAAGACAGACCACGGCTTGGCTAGTGTGACATATTTCTAGAGGAAATCTCTACAAAGAGCCCCTTGCAGGAATAATATGTTTAGGACCTGCATTTATTCCATACTCTTCCTCTGAGGCTTCCATTCTCACTGCCCTGTGTTCAAGATTCCACATCTCAGTACATTTGCATCTGTATTGCTAATTATAGGGCATCATTCCATGGTCCTTAAAGCCAGAGTTAATTAAAAATCCTGAGTCTAAGGGCTGCATTGCCTTCCCTTCTATCCTGCTATAAAAGCAGCCGAGCGCCGACTGCACCAGATGTGCCGCTTGCTTCCCTGTCTCGGGCATCTCTGGCTGTGCTCCCCCGGCGCCACGCTCGTGATGCGGCTGGTGCTCCTCCTGAGTCAGCTGGCCATCCACCGTGAGGTGGACCTCTGCTCCGTCCGCAGTGCTGCCGGCTGGGTACTGCTGCTCCTGTCACGTGCTACAGTGCCTGTATGGACTAGTACATAATCACTGATGTAAGTCACGTCTCCTACAGGCTGGGCTATTTCTGTGAATTGTCACATTTTCTAGGTTGTATTCCTTTTCTTGTAACATGGTGGTGGTCCCCCCCCCCCATTTCCATTGGTGTTTCTTCTCAATAAACCATGGAGAATCATGAGCAGCCCCATACTGTCTGAGCCCCAGGCCATAACCAGTATGGACAGAAGCCCTGGTAGAACAGGCACTCACATAGTGACTGGATAAATTGTTTCTTTACTTACTTTTTTGGTTTGTTTTTACTGCCTGGCTGTAATATTCCTTATCAGCATGAATTATTTACATGGCACTCTAGCCTATAATAATGGTGAGGACATGTTTCATCTCTAAGCAGGGCCAAAGCACTGTTTTTCTCAATGTTGAGCCTCTTTTCTTACTGTTTCTATTACACTCCATATTCCTCTCCTTTGACACGTATTTTGATGTGTTCTGAGTCTATAGACATGTTGTTGTTAGGTGGCACTGAGTCAGCTCTAGCTTATAGCAAACTTATGTTCAGCAGAATGAAACACTTCCAGTCATGCACCATCCTCACAATTCTTCTATACCTGAGCCCATTGTTGCATAAAAAAAAAACCAAACTCACTGCCATCGAGTTGTTTCCAACTCACAGTGACCCCTCCTTGGGTTTCTGAGGTGGTATCGCTACAGAAATAGATCGCCCAGTCTTCCAAGGAGTGGCTGGTGGGTTTGAACTGCCAGTCTTTTGGTTAACAGTCAGATGCCTTAGGTACTATGCCACCAGAGCTCCCTGCATTGTTGCATGTATACAGACATACAGTGTGGTTTTAAGGAGCTCTGGTGGTGTAGTGCCTAAGGCATTTATTTGACTGCTAACCAGAAGGCTGGTAGTTCAAACCCACCAGCCACTCCACAGAAGGAAGATGGGGCAATCTACTTCTGTAAAGGTTTACCACTTTAGAAACTCAAAGAGGGTCACTATGAGTTGGAATTGACTCAATGGCAGCGAGTTTGGTTTTTTGGTGTAGTGGTTTTACTGTTTCTAAATGCCTTTTTCTACTTTACTTTTGTCAAATTAATGATTTTACAGATCATTCAGCAGTTCTTCAATAAAGATCAGATGGTGTGGAAACCATACTAATATGAAATGACTCTTACCTTGTTGTGTACGTAACAAAGATTCACACTCTTCTCATGCTCCTCATTCAGCAGAGAATCAGACCAGGCCACGACCAGCAGATGTTTGTGAGAGGCACAGGCCCAGCTGTAGCCCACAGGACTGCAGAGATTGTGCAGTAAATGCATTCAGTACATCACTGTATCTTTATGGATATAATGAATATTTTTTTGTAGGATCTGGGTTTTTAGATAGTTTTCCATGTTTATAAAATACAGAGAGCATCATTTTTAAGACATTTTGATGCCTTTAAAAGCATTGGCATTAGTAGTTATGCCTATGAAGTCTTGGGGAGTTTTACTTTACAGGTCTGTTTGATACTGAGTAGGAATGGACTTCGAGATTCTCTAGAACAAATCTATCTTGGAAGAAATACAGCCAGAATGTTCCTTAGAAGCTAGGATGGTGAGACTATCTCACATACTTTGGACATGTTATCAGGAGGGACCAATTGCTGGAGAAGAACATCATGCTTAGTAAAGTGGAGGAAAAAAGAGGAAGATCTTCAATGGGATGGACTGACGCAGTGGCTGCAACAATGGGCTCAAACACAGCAACGAATGTGAGGCTAGCACAGGACCAGGCAGGGTTTTGTTCTGTTGTACACGGGGTATGTGAGTCGGAACCAACTCGATGGCACCTAACCTTACCTGATTTAATTCTAACCATAACAAAAGCTCTTGCCCTAACCAAGTTGATAGCACCTAACACTTGACATTGCAGATCTTCATTTTAGAGAGGTATTACTGTTAGTCTGACATAATGTGATGAGCAATACAAACTGGGTAAGCAATACAAACTGGGTACGGGGTGCAGGAGGCCTCTCTCTGCTATTTTTGTAACTTCCTATAAGTCTATAATTATTTTAAAAAAAGAGAATCTCTTCTTGACTTCTAGCATAGGGGAAGTTTCTTAAGACACAAGGAACATAACCGTAAAGAAAGGATTGATAAAGTTGATTTCACAAGAAAAGCTTATCAAAAGACACCTAAAGAGAAGGAAAAGGCCTGCCACAGAACAAGAAAAGATATCTGTAACCCATAAACCCACAAAGGACTAGTGTGCACCACATTTATAAATCTATGAATAAAATGAAAAAAAGAAGCTAATAGGAAAATGGGTAAAACTCTTGAGCAGGCATTTCAGAAAAGAGGAAATCTAAATGGCTAACAGTCATGAAATAGTATGCCACCACATTATTAATCGAATACAAATTAAAACGACATTGAGACACCACTACAAACCCACTAGATTGGCAAAATTCAAATGTCTGTCTGCTTATAGCAGTGTTGGTTGATAGAGACAGGCAGGAAGGGGAAACCTCATACTCTGCTGGTCATGAGGTAAACTGGTACCACCACTTTGGAAAACCATCTGACATTTTTCAGAGAGGTATTAACTCTCTGACCCACAGTTGAACCCCAGAGTATGTACTCTACATAAATGCAGTCACATTTGCACTAAAAGACACCTACAACAATTCTCACATAGCAGCTTTATTCATAAGAGCCAAAAGTGATACTGAACTTCAATGGCCATCAATAACATACTAGATAAATCAACTGTATATTCATTCATTGAATACTAAACATGGAAAATAAACTAGCTGGAGTTATACTCGTGGTCCTAGGTGACTCACAAAGTAGAAAGAAACAAGTTGTAAGAATAGCAGTATTTACATGTTCAAGGGCAAGTATGATGAAGCTACTGCTTAGGGATGCACACACAGGTGTTAGACTAAAAGCAGGGAAACAAGATGGGGCTGATGGCCATCCTGGTACTGAAGTCCAAGGGAAGGAGGGGCTTGTGGAAACTTGTAGGAGAAAGGCAATATTCTTGACCTGCCTGGTGGTCACACAGGCGCCCACTTGAAAACCTGACATAGATAAGCAAGACCACTTCTGTTTTAATGTCACAATAAAAAGGAAGCGGAAGAATGAGGCTCTGGCCCAAGCTAGCCTTGGATCCAGTGCTGATGCTGTGTCACTGAGCAGCTGGGGGATCCCTCTCTGGGCCTAGTGCATCTGTGAGATGTGGAGAATGGAGACGCGAGGATGCCTTAAGTACAGAAAGCACAGGGCTCTCTCTCTCACACACACACAAAACCAAACCAGTTGTCCTCAAGTTGACTTCAACTCACAGTGACCCTATGAGGGTCAGAGCAGAACTCTGCTCCATTGGGTTTTCAAGGGCTGATTTTTGTGGAAGCAGATAGCCAGGTCTTTCTTCCAAGGCACCTCTGGGAGGACTCAAACCACTAAACATTTTGGTTAACAACCAAGTGTGTTAACTATTTGTGTCATTTTGGGACTCCTACGAAGCTCACAGGGATCTTTTACTCCTAGCCAAAAGGGAGCTCCTCTGCCAGTAAACAACTTGCTGTGGTGGAGGAGACCATGGCTAACAATGGACTTGGGCAAGATTTTCCTCTTGCTTTAATGGGAAGCAGGTCAGATTCCATCTAGATTCGTCATTCTTTGGCTCTGAGTCAGTCTGCCTGCCACTCTTGCTGGAGGAGTTCTCCCCTGACCCTGCGATGATGCTGACGGCCCATCCTGGTGATGAAAGGCACTCTCTTGCTTCCAGGCACATGGCTGCTCACCCCAGGACGGCTGGCTTGGGTAGGTCAGCATGCCCTGTGGAATCGGGGCTCCTTTAATCATTCACACAGATGAACTGGGAAACATTCTCCCGTATGTATGATCAGAGTTTAACCTGAGCACCATTTATGGAGTATCTCAATTTGAAACAAACAGAAAAGAGAAATATCGGTGGCAAAAATAAGGAATTGGAAGATGAAACAAACTCGCCACCCAGCCTCTATTCCTAAAAGCCTGCCCACCAGGCAGGCAGAGGACCACCCAGCAAGCAATACCCCCAACCCCAGGCCCGGCTGAGCAGAGATGAGTCTTGGCCTCCCTCCCGACACTCCCAGTCTCTGTGCCCTCTCCTGCTGCACCTTTGCCAAGGTTGCTCCCATTCCTCACCTTGTGGCTCCACAAGGTCTGTCCTTGTCATCATCTTCCAGCTCTCCTCATCCTGGGAGGGAGGGCCCGCTGGCAAAGAGCACAGGCTCTGTACCTCGATTACTCCACCACCATGGACTGTGGACTCTAGAGCCAAGCCTCAGTTTCCTTATCTGCAAAATGGGCATAGTTTCAACTCCTGCTTTCCAAGGTTGCCTTGGTAATTAACTGGGAAAGGTATAGAGCGTCTAGCACAGTAGCCGCAGAGTGAGTGCTATTATGAAATCAGCCCTTCTGGTCTGAACAAAATTGGCAGGGGTGGGCAGGGCCTGACAGGTGAGATCTGGAGAAGGGAAGAAGGCTGGCAGAGGTGAGTGTGGTACAAGGAAGGGAAGGGCTGAGAGGCCAACCTTAGCCCGGATGGAGGGAGGTAAATGACAAGATTAAAGATTTCAAAACAGCTGTCTGTCTCTAAGGTATTCAGAAGCTCATGAAGAAAGTGAGACCCAGGAGAGATGAGGGGTCCAGGTCTAAGCCAAGAGAAAAGGCCAAGGCCATGTGAGTGGTAATGACTTAGGGCTTCTGAAAGAGAAGGGAGGTGAAGCTGGGGCCACCCAAGGCCTGAGAGGGAAGCATGAAGGGGAAGGTGAGTGTCAAGGAGGAGCCTGGAGGAGGAGACATGGGTCACTGGTGAGAAGTGGAAGGCTGAGAAGTTCTGAACGGGTTTAGGCATGCTGGCGACCTGGAAGGAGAGAACATGGTCAGGAAAGCTGTGTGCCAAGAGCCTCGGTGCGAGAGGGCAGGCGAGTGCTGGCGGAAAGAAGCAGGGCCCTTGCCACAGGCTCCTGATCTCCAGTGTCCTCTGCCTTTGGGAGACCAGGGAAAAGCATCAACCTCCAGGCCCGGCTTTTCATGAGTTTGCGTGCAGATCGGTAAAGCAGCCAGAGAACAGTGCGGGGTGGGGTGAGGAAATCCTACCTTGTGTAGCTCTGGCTGCTGGCACGGTGGCTGCTGGCAGAGGCAGGGATCTTCTGAGTCTCCTCTGCTCAGAGTCTGAACAGTGGGTCACTCCTGAGACCGTCAGCTTTCTCTGTGGTGAGGCCCGTCTATGCAGCCTGCAGTGGAAAACTTACACCACATGGATGCTGCCCTCAGGGGCCTGAGTCTGTGGACAGGAGCTCCGGGCAAACATCACTGAGGTGCAGGCACCAGGGGACTCGAGGGGCCCCAAGTCTTTGAGGGGCACAGACCCTGATGGGGCTATGGAAGCCATTTATTTCTGTAGTCCCACACAGCCCACCTGCCCCTCTCAGAGCTAGAGCTTCGGGGGTCCCGTGCCAGAATAGAGCTCTCAGGCCACCTCAGTGTAGGAAGCACAGCAGCTCCCCCTCCACATGCAGGCGGTGAAGGTCTCTCTGGGACTGGTCAGTCTCGGGCATTGTTAAACCAAAAAAACCAACCTCACTGCTGTCAAGTCGATTCGACTCAGCGACCCCTCCTTGGGTTTCCAAGACAGTATCTCTACAGAAATAGATTGCTTAGTTTTCCTTCCGAGGAGTGGCTAGTGGATTTGAACTACCAGCCTTTTTGTTAGCAGTCAAAAATGTTCCTCTTTAATGTTGCCAAGCTATGTTTTCAGGACCCTAACAGTGCTCTAGTAGCGTAGTGCCTAAGGCATTTGATTGCTAACCAGAAGGCTGGCGGTTCAAGCCCACCAGCCACTCCTCGGAAGATTGGGCGATCTACTTCCATAGAGATACTGCCCTGGAAACCCAAAGAAGGGTTGACGGTGAGTCGAATTGACTCGATGGCAGTGAGTTTGAGTTTAGACAAACTAGACAAACAATAGCTAACATATTTTGAGCACAAAGGGGCCTTCCACCCTCCCCTGATGTGACTAATGCCCCCCATATGCAAGTTTCCTCATCTGTAAAATGGGAAGAACTACTACTATGTAGGGTTGGAGTGAGGATGAAATGAGCTAATACAGCTGAAGTGCTTACACAGTGCCTGCCACAGAGTGAACAGGTCAATGTGAACTGTCATTATTATACTATAAACACAAGGGGCCTGAAAACGGCAGTGCTTCTCAAACCGTGGTCCTGGGACCACCAGCATCAGCATCACCTGGGAACTTCTTAGCAATGTATTTTCTCAGGGCCTACCTGAGACCTGCGGAGTCAGCAGGCCCCCCAGCACCCTGTCTTTGTTAGCAGGCCCTCCAGGGGTTTGATGCTAGCTGGCGGAGGACGGCTGCCTGAGGAGGCCGGCCTAGTGTAAGCGGCCATACCTGCCCTGCTGGCTCTGGCCCCTCACGAACATCCTGCCACCCAGTGTGATCACAGTGAGGCAGGGAGCTCCATCTTTCCCAGCTTCTACCTGGAGGTGGTGCCCGTTCTTCCATTCGGGAGAAGAATCCTAAACCACCTCTCCAGAAGACAATTTTTTGGAGCCTGGATGGCCCTGAGGAACCCAGCCATGCATCTATTTGTCAACTCCATGACCCTTTCACCTGTGAAAAAGAGGGACACACACCTGTGCTCAGCCACCTTTAGCTGTATTTAAAAACTCAAACTTGGGGAGCAAATGCATCGTAAGATACGTGGAACTAATATCCTGATGCAGGATTTGAGAAAGCCATTTGGTTAGCACAGAGGAAAAGGCCATTATTACTCACAACTGACAGAACCCTGTGGGAGGAAGCATCACACACCACCTCTTAATAAAGTTGGTGCTGTGTGGGGTTTACTGAGTAGCTGACTTGACAGCACCTGGCAGGAAAAGAAACATCAACTAACTGGTGGAGAGCATGGCACTCACTGTTAAGGAGCCTGGGTGGCACAATGGATAAGCACTTGGCTGCTAACCAAAAGGCTGGCAGTTCGAACCCACCCAGTGGCTCCATAGGAGAAAGACCTGGTGATGTGCTTCCAGAAAGATTACGGCCCAGAAAACCCTATGGGGCAGTTCTACTGTCACGTGGAGTCGCTATGGGTTGAAAATTGATTTGCCAGCACCTGACAACTACACCAGCATTGCCACAGAGACACTTACACAGCCTGTTTATTGCATAACTAGCAGGCACAAATTCCCAAACAATTTTACAACACTTAGAGGGTTGCACAATAATTACAGGAAGAGAATGTACAATAAAAATGAAAAATAAGTACAGAATGAGTGACATGGATAAAACACATTTGAGTAAAAGGCATTTCATTTTTCCTATGCAGCATATTCTTTTGTGAAAAGAAGGGTTGCCTTCAACTGGGACAAGGAGAGAAATCAAATCATATTGTTGGAATGCGCACGGATGCTGCCGAGGACAAAAGCAAGCTAGTTTCACTCTGAGTTCTGCAGTTCCGATCATTCAGGGGCTGTGGAACAGCTAGCTACTGGGTTGTGAGCTTAAGGTTCCAATTTTATAAAATGCTGTGTTTGATCTTTGGGCCCAACTCATTGTCCTTTGGGAAACAAGAACTATTTGCATTTCCATGGCAGAAGATGATTTCAGTTAATGAACCTTCAGGATAGAGCTGTTACCTTCTGCTCAGCAAGTGCCAGTTTCATAAAGTGCACCTCTGTCCCATCAGCTTCCGGGGGTGGCGGGCATTTGAGAATAAAGGGTAAAAGCAGACTTCAGGACGCAGACATTACTAGTGCAACGCTGTGGAATCCATGTGCAAAAGGTGGCCTTCTAGAACAGGCGTTCAGACAAGGTGCGAATTGCCTGCAGGACTGCAGAGCCTTGGACGCACACTCTCAGGTCAGGTTAAGGAAGTGTGAGGGCACTTGATGAGCGGGGCGGCTGCAGCCAGCCACTTCTTTGCCAAGGTGGCCTGTGAGTTAGCAGAGCACATTCCTCTGTGGGATTCTCACACCTCCATGTGCTTTGCTGGTCCCCATGTACCTTGGCTTTCTCTAGGGGGATAAATCAAATGTCCTGTATCATAGGTCCTCGAGAGTTCCAAGTGAAGACACTGCTTTACCTTCTGCAAACAACGCATTTCTTGGAAGCCTCTGTGGACGCCCATCCTCCCTGGCATCCTTAGGACTGCTACTGGGCCTTTCCTGAGGACCTGGGCAGGTCCAACAGGAGGGTAGGTGTTCGCAAGAAAGAGAGAGAGCTAAGGACACGAAGCATGCAGAAAGGGGCATAAGATGGTGCTTGAACCTCAGGTAGTTCAAGAAGGCAGTTCCACCTGCAGCTTCACCTCAGCACCTGACAATCGGGGCACTTAGGGATGTGCAGAGACACAAGTGGGATCAATCTTTCAGAGATGTGAGCCCTTTCCCCAGGCTACTCACACTGGAGCAAAACCCAACAAAAGTGCCCACACACAACTTAGTAAACGAAACACCGCAGTGGTGCTATAGTCATGACAGCATTTGGTCAAACTGTAAAGTCGTTCATGAATCAAACAGTTCTGTGAACGTAGAGGCAACTTGTACTTTGACTATTTTGACTTCTTCACGTGGTGGATGACCATGGGATAAAATGCGTGGTTAAAAAGAGGACTAGCAGCAGCTGGACAGGGCAGGGCGGCTACGTGCCAGGTAAGGCTCAGAGGCTAAACCAGGCTGAGAGCTGGCAGCCTATAGGCCATAGCTCCCCCTGCATGTGTTCTATTAAAATGTTTAGATTAATTGCCAACTTTTAAAGATGGAGAGATGGCACCAGAGAGTCCAGATTTCAGGTGTCTCTTGAAAAATCAAAGCTCCGGCAACCTCAGGCCCAAGTTCCTGCAGGGCTTCCTGCTGTCTCTCCTCCAATCACCTGGACTTCTGCCCAGCCCCTCTGGTCTCTGTCAGGGTCTGAAACACCCATACAAAACTGCTGCAATGAGCAGGGACAGGAATAGGTTTTAATATTCAGAACAAGAAAGGTCTTTTCAATGATTTATAAAAACAATTTCAGCAAGTCCCGGAACTTACACCTGTATTCCTTCATACCTTTGGAATAGCGGTAGGCAGCCAGAGCACACTTCCTAAGGAGTTCTGGAAAGCTGATCTCAAATTTTTAAGTCCCAATGGAGCAATGGAGAAGAAATGAACTCAGATGATTGCAAAAATCTTACCTTAAAAGAAGTCCTTAAAAGGTGACAAAAAACGGGAAGCAAGTCATGTGAGAAATCTTTAAGAGGTTAAAGGAGGAACTGAATTTTGGATGAAGGTGCAACACAATGCCAAGGAGTAGACAGTCCTCTCCCACACAGTTCATGGCAGTGATATCTGGGTGGGCGGCAAAGAATTCACTATGGCTTGTTCGGCCTGTGCTCCTCTTTGCCGCATGTTTTGGATAAAAGTTTGGGTTGACAGAGGGAAGGAAGAGTACTTGACCCATAGTGACATTAGGGTGGCACCCCTGCTCTGAACATGGCTAAATGGACACAATGAGGGGGAAGTGGGGAGGTAAAAATGCTTTATCTGATTCCGTGGAGACTTAAGGTAACAGCCAAATAGAAAGTGAGAGATCAAGTAAAAAAATTAAATAAAGAATATTTAACATGAGAGAGCAGCAAAAAGAAATAGAGCAATTCATCGTTTCCTTCCAAGAGAGACTGTGAATGTTATTTTTAGAAGGTATCAAAGTTCTTCTCTATGTATGTGCTTGGAGATACCCCAAACTTAAGAGATGTTGCCGTAGACTGGGAAATTCACTTATTGCACAATGCTTAGGAGGGAACAGGTAACTCTAACACAAATACGTATTTTCACTTGACTCTTTCAAGAAAATGTTTTACTAAAAACCTCATTTATAGTTTTCACCACAGGCAGGGATTTTTAAGGGATGAAGTCCTGACAAACCTTAAAACGATGAAGTTATGCTGTTGGATGGAAGTGACGGTTAACAATCACTGACGACAACACAACAAAGAATGAGAAGCTAAACCGCAAACAGGCACAAAATAAGGCAAGTGGGTTAAATGGAGAATTGAAAAAATTGTTAGAAAACATGCAAAAATAATACTGAACTTTCTTTTAAAAAGTTTTAAATGTCATTAAATGTTTGTTTTTGTAAAAATGGGAGAAGGCCCATGTCTAAATTTGAAATGGGACTTTAAAAAGCCTAGAAAATTGGAAGGGAAAAAAAAAAAAAGTCCAGAGAATCCGAGGGACGGTGCCGCTCACGCCTCAGTTGTTGTTCTCTTTGGTGGTGATGGTGACCAGCTGCTTGGCGGCCTTGGCAATGTCATATGCACATTGGATGACCTGCTGAGTGACCAGCTGAATGTCCGTGGGGGAGCCAGGGTCCCCAGGAAGGGTCTTCCTGCACTCGGACTGGAGGCGGTAGGCACTGGATGTCAGTAAACGGAGGGAAGTCCTCACCATGTCGGACTTGGGTTTCTAAAGAGAGAGAAACGGCCGTTGGCTGTGAACTGGAAGTCAGATACCCAAGAGCAACGGACAAGCGTGCTTCTGAAAACAGCTCAAGGTGCTCCAGAAGGTGCAGGGCAGTTTTGTCATGCACTTTTTCAACCGGAAGCCTTGCAATCCACAGGGTAAGAGATGCTGAAGCGTTCAGACTCAATGATCCTGGGGACCGCAGTGGAGTATTAGTACTGTATTGTGCTATTAATATTTTTGGGAATTATTAATTCACTTGCGTGAACTCATCCAGCAAAAATCTTATTCTAGTAATGCTTTGTCTTTACCACTGACCTGTACACACTTGGCTTATTAAAACCAATAATCAAGTAGCACAAAAAACAGATGACTGGTACTTAAAGCTCTCTACATGCTACAAAAACGTCAATATAATATAAAGGTCATAAAGAAATTTCTCGCAGCTCATTTCAAAGGATCGGAACCAAGCAAGTAGGAAGTGACTTACTTTGGGGAACAGTGCTGCCATTTCTGTAACAGCCACATGTATCCTCTCTGAGCAGGGGATGTAACTGGAAGAATAGTGAAGAGGTTATTCAGTGATGGTCAAAATACCTCAGAGACTGCCCCCTAATGACGGGCCTGAGGCTGTGACCGAGGGGCCACAATGCATACACTCAACCATCAGGCACAAGCTGATAAAGCAGGTTCCCCAACTTTCTCCCAGGTTCAGTCTCTCAGATGAAAACCATCTACAGGCAACATACAGTACTGGCAGGTGAAGCCACAAAGCAGGTGCATCTAAAGATCTTCATGCCTCCTCAAGTTGGTCGTTTATTTCTCATGTCTGATATTCCCGATTTCTTAAAAGAGAAACAAAGACTCCCATGCCAAAAGGCCACAGAAGGCAAAAAATAAAGGGCCAGAAAAAAATCTCTTGACATTAAAATTGGGGCCTCCACCTTAACACCCATGTGGCATTTAACCAATGGGCACTTCTAAACTCCTTCCACTCAAATGCCTCTGAACTGGTGGGAGATCAAAATTCTTATTTGTGTCAGGAGAAAACACTGAGGTCAGCTTCATACACTTGTCCAGACATTCCTCTACTTTTCCAAGGAGGTGCCATATTCTTGCCTGTAATAAAAAGGCAAACAAAGTCCCTGGGTGCTCACAACAGTTAACACACTTAGTTGTTGGCTGAAAGCTGGAGGTCCCAATCCACCTGCAGGGAACTGGAATAAAGGCCTGGAGACCTCATTTCTAAAAATTCAGCCTCTGAAAACCTTGCGGAGCACAATTCTATGCTGACACACATGGGGGCACCAGGAATAGAACTCAATCCCCAGCAACTGGCCCATCACAGGCAGCACGCTCCCAGTTCACTGATGGGCTCTCAGAAACCAGGTGCAACCAGGTGCATGACATCTGCCTGTCCAATCCTTCCTTCCAGGCTGGTGACCCTACCAGAGGGAATGCTTAAGGAGCACTGCCATGGTGCCAGGCTCTGTCTCCACGGAGGACTCACTTGATCTTCCCAACAGCCCACCTTCCTGATGAGAAAGCTAGGACCCAGAGAGGTGAATTTGTCCACAGTCCCACAGCTGCTAAGAGTTCAAGCCTTGTACCCAGTGCCAGAGGCTAAGAGCCTTCCTTCTGCCCCACAGGCCTCTCCCGACAGAGTCCTCTCTCTCTCTCTCTCTCACGACAGCAAGTGTCCACTGCTGGCTGGTGATTCTGATTTCTTAGGTTAGGAGAAGTGGAAGAACCCAGAAGTCTTTCCCTTAGTCCTGTGATGGTGTCAAATGGGCTGGGTTTCTGCCCTGAGCAGCACGCATAACAAAGTGCCAGGGCAAAAACAGAATGATGGTGGTTCGTAGCTACCACACTGCCACCAAGCCTGGGTTTGTTTTTAGCAGACTGACCCCTGACCCAGGAAGTTCCCATAGGAGCCTGATGATAGCACATTAGGAAACACTGCTGTGAGAGCATAAGTCTGCCCTTACACAAGAACCCCTGTGGCAGTATTCTGTAATCTTTTCTTCTGAGATACAGAACCCAACACTGCTCAGCATCTATCCTAGCCCTTAAAGCCATCGGGTAACATTGTCTTTCATTTTTTTTAAACCATGAAGTTGGCTTCTGCTTAAAGATCGTCATAAGCAACCTCTGTTCTTCATCTTCATAAAAAATTTAGTACCAGAACTATTTAAATGAAGATGCACTACATTTTAATTAAACTGTTACATGTCAAGAAATGGTTTCGATTATCCAAAAATGCCTTCAAATGAGAAACCCTGACTTTTACCTTTTTCTAATGGTCATGGGCTCCCTTTGAGAGCAATGAAAACCACAGACCACGTACTAACAAAAATGCCAACATGTAAGGAGGTATTTAGCCTGTAAACATGCAGGGGCAACAAGCCCTCTGGTGGCACAGTCACTCGGACAAAGGCAGCAGCCATAGCAATCAGTCACATGAGGGGATCTCCTGACCTAGCAGGCACATCTCAAATCTCACTGAGAATGTGCACGAGAGGCCTGTTTCACCAGTTATAGTTTCCATTTTTACCTGGAGATACAACCCACCCTTCCCCACCCTCCACAGAGAAGAAATGTCTCCTACGGACGTCCCTGACACAGTCACTCCATGCAAACTGTTGTGGGAAACCCGACGAGCCACAAAAACGAGCACAGGCAGATAAAGGAGAAGGCCTCTTCTGCTCTCACAGGAAGTTCTTTTTTTGGGGGGGTGGAGGTGGTTCGTTTTTGCAACTTCAAAATGGTATCTTTCCTCAAAAAAGTTTTCATGAATAACATGTAGTAATCCCTAGAAAGACAGAGAATCTATCTGTCTATAAAAGAAAGAGGGACACAGAGAGACAGACAGATCCTGGTAGGGAGCAAGCCAGAGGCCCAGGAAATGGGGCCAGGCTGTAGGGGCTCACTTGGCTCAGGGAACCAGGAGCAAGGCTGAGTGTACTGGCCTGGGCTACAGGTCAAGCCAGGATGCACACAAGGGACAGATCAACAAATGAAAGAGCGACAACTGGCCTAACACAAAAGCACTGTTCTACGTCCTACTTTGGTGAGTAGTGACTGGGGTCTTACAAGCTGGCAAGAGGCCATCTAGATGCAACAACGGGTCTCTTTTTGTCCAGAGCAAAGAAGAATGAAGGAAACCAAAGATGCATGGAAATAATTAATCCAAGGGACTGGTGGACCATGTGAAACTCAGCCTATATGACCATGACACCAGAAGAACTAGATGGTGCCCGGCTACCACTGTCAACCACCTGGAAAGGGATCAGTACAGGAGATTCTGGATAGGGTAGGAGAACAAGGTAAAACAAAACTCAAATCATAAAAAAAGACCAGGTTTACTGGTCTGACTGAGCCTGGTGAGACCGCCAAGACTAGGGCCCCCAGTTACCCTTCAGGTCTGGAATTGTGCTCTCGTGGCTCCAGCCAAACAGACAGGCATATAAGGTGAACAATTACATCAGGTTGATATATACTGCTTAGAACAATCAATCATGAGAGAACAGAAGGGCAGTACTTGCACAGGGAGACAGCTCAGGGGGCAGGAGTGCATAGGAAAGAAGGGCACAAGGGAAGAGGTAACTATAGGGAGGAAATGGGAAGAGAGCTGTTACACTGTGGGGAATTGTAGTCAACGTCATGAAGCAAAAGGTGTATGAACTGCTGTATGGAAAATGATTTGCTCTATAAATGTTCGCCCAAATCACAATAAAAATTTAAACAAACAAACAAAGGAGAGAGTGAAAGGAAAGACAGGGGTTTAATTACTATACTGCAAGATTATGAATAACAGTGTCTAGGATATGGAAATCACCAAACGTGTTCGAAAAGGACCAAGCAATCAATGAAACAGAAGTTCTGTAGACCAAGTCTGGTTTTAAACTAAAGGAATGAACTAACGATGGAAATCTCTGCATCATTTCTTCATGCTCTTTAAAAAAATAATCAGATCATGAAATAGACTTAATGGATTTGTACATTTTAAAAAAGAAAAAAGAAAGAAAAGAAACCACTCAAGTTGTAGGAGGCACCATATTGCAATCTCTGGAGCCAGAAATGACCCCAAGGCAGGTATTTATATTTCTGACAACTATCAGAGAGAGCAGTATCATGTAAGCACATTTTTCAGTTGGAAATACAAGCACAGCACTTCTGAATGAGAGGAAATGTGAAGTGAGGCAGGGACCACTGGAGGAGGAATTATTCTGGGGACCAAGGCTACATGGAGAGCTGTGCAACACTCGCTTTACAGAATCAGGTAACAGAGCTGAGCAAAGTGACTGAACACCTAGTATACACGAGGCACGAGAGGCCTGGGATAAAGAGGACACTAGGGCCGGGGGACAAGGAGATGTGTCATTTCTGGAAAGAAGGAAGGGTCCTCTTTCTCTGAGGCTCCTACCATGATCCACCGTGAAGATTCACTCTTCCCCCTTAGTAAACACTGAGCTTTCCTTTCTTAGCTCGTGGGAAAAGGACACTGGGAGAAGTCTGCTCTGTACACAGAAAAGGAGAAAGGGAGAAAAAGGGGAGGGCCACACGGTAGTGCCAGGAAGGTGGGAGAGAGCCGGGAGGTACTAATGCATCTTTCTGGGCCAGGGAGAACAGAGGCAAGACAGCATCTGCAGCTCTGTGTTCCTTGAGTCACTTTGCTTCTGCGAAGCACGAGGTCTTCACTGAAGTCCTAACATTTGCTAACCTAGGGAGAAGAACGAGACTGTCTTGGGGTACGGACCAAACTCTGCTGCTGCTTTCTCAAATTCAATGTCATGGTGTTAAATAATGTTTACGAATACGTCTAACCTAGGCCAGTGTGTGTAAACTAGGACGTCACCCAGAACGGGTGACTACTTACCAGAAGTACTCGGAGAATTCACTCTCGGAGAACAAAAGCCAGTCCCTTCCTTACGGGAAGAAGGCACTCCACTGGGCAGGGGTCTGTTCACAGTAACAGATTCTCCTCATGGCTGAGGATTAGGTCAACTCGCATTTCTAATCCACTTGTTTCTTAGAAGTTTAAACACACACACATATACCTACATGCACGCACACAAGTGCACAGCGGGAGACAGATAAGGAACCAGATTCACTTGAGGATATGGGTCACGACAGCAAGCTTTTCCCTAAAGGTCACACGGCACAGCAGAGGCCGGGAGCAACCACCGCACACCATGAGGTGGCTTCTTATCCTCTCCACAAAGCAGCAGAAACATCGCTACCTTATGTATCGCTGTTCTATTTCTAGATGCATTTATTCTCAGAGAACCTCACAAGATGAACTCTAATATCTCATGTTAAAAAAAGACACACAATCTTTACAGATTTCTTCTGCAGCCTGTTGTGTAAATCTGAAGTTTCAATGACCATAAAGCTCAGTGAACTGAGATAAACCTGGTTAGAACTGAAAGCGCTTTTTTTTGCAGTGCGTGTTTTCCCCACGCAGGACTCCCAGCCCTCACCTGTCATGCTTGTTTTCCTGGGCCGCTCTCAAGAGCTCCTGTATGTTTTTGGTGATCTGCTCGGTCTTCCGGATGACGTCCTCGGTGCTGGGGGCTGCGTGGGGGTCTGTGGCATTTGGAACACAGCTGTCACCCTGCCACAGCATACTCCTCTGCTTTCCCTTTCTGCTGGGTCTGCGAATGAAATAGTGGGGCTAGATAGATAAACAGGAGGGGCTAAATATTCCAGGTGGCCTCTAGCAGCCACTCAATTTGCGTTTGCTGAATGCCCCAACAGCAGCCTGTCCACCAGCAGGAGGCTCCCCAGTAAGGCTATCCCACCAGGAGACGGCTCTGGCTCACACAGAGGCCGTTTCACTCTCCCCTGGGGCCAGGATTTACTAAAGTGACCCTCACAGAAAAGGGTAATGGGGATGGGGAATAACTGACATGGGGAGGATGCGTCTTTGTAAAGCCAACTCCAACACAGCCAGTTGCTTAGGTACAAATGCCAATTGTAACCTTATGTTGGCTTGAAAATGAAGTGAAGGGCTGCATTTAAGCAGATTACAGGTATTAAGAGACACGTATAGCATGATGGTTTTTTAAAAAAAAATGGCCTCTGAGATAATAAAGGAGATGAGAAGACATGCAAACTAGGAATTTATGCCTGAATATTCTAAGACTTCATGGGTCTGAGAAGCAGGTGATGAATGGCTTTTCCTGCAATGGTCTGCTGCTGCTCTTAGTTGCTGTGAGTCGATTCTGACTCATGGCGACCCCTTCCACACAGAGCAGATCCGCTCTACAGGGTTTTCTTGGCTGCAATCTGAACGGGAGCAGGTCACCAGGCCTATCTTCCGCAGTACTACTGATGGGTTTGAACCACCCATCTTTTGGTTACTAGTTGAGTGCAAACTGTTTGTGCCACTTAGGCCTGCTGGGTCTCTGGTGTTTCAGACCCCACCCCTTCCTGCAGCTGTACCCCGTGTCATCAGGCTCTGTGTCATTGGGAGTGTTGTCATAGTCACTTTCAGGGGTGCTGTTCTGCTTCTCCAGCCTGGATGCCTAGAATAAAGACGAAAAGGTGGCCTCCATTAGTTTAGAACATGAGACATGGCTTGAGTGCTTTTCCCAGGAATCATTACCTGTGAACACTATATGGCCTTCATGCTCCAGATCTCATCTGGAACCCAAGCCCACCTTTTACTGAAAATTTAGTAAAAGGTGAACAATGGATCCAGAATGGTTTTTCCTTCTTCATACCACTTTCTTCTTAGCTCAGTAGTTACTCCACAAAAAGATCTTTGTGAGAAACTAACACAGATCCAAGGAAACATGCCTGTGTTCGGCTCTCTGTGGAATAGGGAATTCGCCTATAATATGACAAAGTTAGTTGCCCTCCAGTCGATTCTGAGATATGGCAACCACATTTGTGCGAGCAATATGTCCCCCAGGATTTCCAGGGCTGTGACTTTTCAGAAGCATGTCGCTAGGCTTTACTTCTGAGGAGGAGCCCCGGGGTGGGTCTGAACCACCAACTTTTCAGTTAGTAGTCCAGCACTTAACCATTTGTGCCACCCAGGGCTCCATTAAAAAAAAAAAAAGAAAAAAGAAAAAACCTTGCCAGAACTTAAGCAACTACAGGCCCTCCGCACTGGGAGCCACCTGCAGCTCACCTGGTGGAACACCAGCTGAGACAACAAGGCCACATTAGGAGAAAAATAGGGCTAGGAACCCAGGTCTCCTGCTTTCTGCTCATTCCGATCCTCCAACCTGAGGCTCTGAAGAGCCCCACTGCACCAAACACCCATGGCTCTATGAGGATAGCCCTCGGAGACGGCTTTTATGAGCCACCCAGAAAAACCAATCTTACTAATTTATAGCAATGTGTTCTTTTTAAACAAGTAAGATGCTTGGCTTCAAATCACTTTTATCTGTTTCTAAACAAACAAAATCAATCCTTTAAAAGAGATAGATTCGGTGCAACTGTAGAGATTCAAAAATGAGATGTAGACTCAAAAGAAAACTGTAACCAAATTCACTGCCATCGAGTTGATTCCGACTCATCGTTACATGCCAGTTGGGTTTCCAAGCCTGTAAATCTTGAGCGAAGCAGCCCACCTGACCTCTCTTCTGTGGAGCAGCTGGTGGTTTCAAACCATCAACCTTTTGGTTAGCAGCCAAATGCCTTAACCACTATACCACGAGAGCACCTTAGATTCAAAACAAGAATCCTAAAAATGTCTCAAGCAAATGGCAGCACTGCCATGCAGAGGACCTTCCAGGGTGACAAAATTCACAGGGAACCATGTTCCTTTGAAGGAAACTAGGTGAGCTCTGGAGTGTTTCATAAAAATTATTTTCCATCAGTTTTTATTTTATTCATAGTGTTTGGGTATTTCTTCACCCAGAACAGACATCAAAAACAAACAAACAACAAAAAAAGGGAGCTCTGGTGGCGTAGTGCCTAAGGCATTTGATTGCTAACCAGAAGGCTGGTAGTTCAAACCCACCAACCACTCCTTGGAAGGAAGACTGGGCAATCTACTTCCATAGATTTGGAAACCCAAGGAGGGGTCGCTATGAGTCACAATGGAGGATAATTCAAACCCTGGACTGACTGACTACCTTGCAAAATATAAATATGAGTTATTTCCAGCTCTATATCTTGAACTTAATCCAAATTAACTAAAACACGTGATCAAGGGATTCTGAAGTTGCTGCAATAAAATACGGCTAAGGAAATAGCTGTAAACTAAGAGACTGATGAAATTATGGAGACCCTGGAGCATCATGCAGAAGGATGGTTGGTTTAGAGCAGGCCAGTTTACGAAGTCTATGCAGTCTGATTATGTGCTCATGCCTGATAATGCCGCCTGGTCCCGACAGGCACTATGGGGACAGGCATGGCAGCCACCTGCAAGGTGGTGAAGACCCCTCGTGGTGGACACATTGTGCTTACTATCCCTGTGGCCTCTTGGCCTCTCCCAGAGCAGATGTCTTCTTTCTCTGTCTGCTGAGGTCTTTCACATTTTCCCACCATCCTCTATGAGGCCCTATTACTTCTCCCTAATAGAATCAACTTGCTTTGGGATCCTAAAATTAAAAGAAACTTGTACTTATACCCACTCAAATTCAACTGGCAAATTGTTAAGAATGTTGGCTTTGAGCCACATGGGGAAGGAAATCTGTAGAATTAAATTTTGCAAACTCTATTACAGCGTTTAAGATTCCTTTGGCTTCATCTTCTGCCAGCAAGTAGCTATGTTTCTCCTGCTACCATGTTCTGATTTAGCTTTAAGGAGCAATTGGTTGGTGAGTGGTGCTAAAAGTCTAGGTGGAAGGCCCAGGGCAACACCGTGGCCAGTGCAGGGAACAGTGAAACCAGGGTCTTCCAGAGGTGACCTCTACAAACACTGACACCCTTCTTACCTGTCACAGGGGGTGTGCAACTATTTCTTTGCCTTGAACACACACACAGACACACACATACACATGTGTATGGGTCTATACACACACATAAATGCAATGTAAAAAAATCTGCATTTAAATAATTACACTGGAAAGTCTCTCCAGAGTTGCTCCAGTGGGAAAATCTAGAAAACAGAGTTAAACGCAGAAAATGCCACATTTTTATAACGAGTCTTTCTGCTTTCCTTGATGTAAGCGAGATAACCACAAATCTAGTGCATCACCCCACAATGATCAAAAGTACCAAGTTTTGTAGAAGCATTTTAGAGAAGTACCGACCCGTATAGCTCATAAAAGCATGAAAGAACCATTTCTCAAGAACAGGAAACAAATATAGTGGCGGCCCCCCAGGCAATCGGTGCCTTACCCCATAAGCCCTTCATTGCTGTCCACAGAAGCCTATGGACAGGATTTCAAGTTAGCCATTATCCTATTTTATGAAAATTACTGTAGACATGCAGAGGCAAGCTCTATCGGTTAAAAGTGCTGCTCTTTCAAAGCTGTTAATAGAAAAGTTACCTCCTAGCTGGTGCTGGTTCAGTTTCCTAAACAGATTTGCAATTTTCTCTGATTACAGACACATCGTAACAATCTAAACTCAGGATGAAGCTGTCAGAAACAATCAGGGTTACCAGTTTAAACAACAATTTGTCTTAGCAAGCAGTCCTTGAAATGATTTTCAAAACTACCAAAAATTTATAAAAAACAAAAACAAATTTCAACGGACACAGAAAAAAGAGGCTTGACTCCCATGAACAAAGTTTCAAATTGGACATTGCATTACTATTTATTTACCCCTTAGTTTAACTGGAGTGCAATAAAAACAGTGCAGATCAAAAAAATTTAAGTATCATTATTAAGATTTCCTTTTAGTGTACTAGTTCTAAGAGAAGAAAAGGACCTTCAAGAGGTATCTGGCACATAGTGGGAAAGAACATTTTTCCATCATTCCACTGATGTGGAGGGAATGGATGGAGGCCCCGTGCAAACCCGGCACTGCCTGTAAAGATGGCCCCACAGCAACAGCAAACTTCCCGTCTCTCACCTTAATTACACTCCCCTTCCATAAAAGATTGAGCCAGGACTTGAACTTAGGCCTTCAAAGCCTGCGATCTCTCCATGACTTTCCTAGGTTATAATCAACGACTCTTTGTGCGTATCTGATATTGAAGGTACCTTTGGGAACAGGGACCATGTCGCATAAGTGAATTAATTGATGTGCCAAAAGGCTGGGCTTAGGGGAAATACACAAACAAAAAAACTCCCTGCCATCCAGTAGATTCTGACTCAAGGAAACTTCGTGTGTTACAGAGTGGAAATGCTCCACAGAGTTTTCTGGACTGTAATCTTTATGGAAACTGTTTGCCAGGCCTTTCTTCTGTGTAGCTACTAGGTGGGTTTGAACAGCTAACCTTTATCATGCCACCCAGGGTCATGGCTGGGCATAAACAGTTGTTGTTAGGCTACTCCAAAAGAGGCTGACTCCAGTCATGTACCATTATAGAGAATGTAAATTACACATCAACAGGAAGGATTTGACCAACAAATACATGTGAACAACTTCACCTCAACAGCTGTTCATGCCTCCAATGCCACTGTAGGCCACAGTGCTGATGTGAGACGCAAGGACTGGAAAAACCTGGTTTGTCAAGGATGGTGCTAACATGAAGCATGTCAAAGGCAAACAAAACGAAACAAAAAAAGTATGGCATTTTAGTGCATCAGCTTGTCCAAAGATACTAGTTTTGATCGATTAATGGTAACTTTGAACAAGCTGATGGATTTCTCTCTTACAATGTTTAACCAGCATCCAGCTAATTTTCCGATTGTTTAAAAAGACAGTATGCTCAGAATGAGTGCCACAGGGTGATGTGTGAACCTTGTTAAGTATTACGTGTAAGTGAGCAATGTGGAGTTAGATGAAAGGGAGGCATCTCTAGGTCTGCATGAGAGCCTGTGCCCACTGTGCTGAGAAACCAGGAGAGAAGCAGGGCCTCATGCGCGACAGAAGGGCAGGGAGCAGAGGGACAGAAGGACGGGAGGACAGAAGCACAAAGCGCCCATGAGCACTGCCGCCTCCTCCAGAGAGCAACCAATTCAGGATGTACTTAACCCTTCGGGCGCTTTCGTCCCTCGACCAGGAGAGTGTGGAGGGGAAGGAAGGCAGAGATGAAGAGGGGGTCACAAACACACTCCTCCCGATCTAGAAGGGGAGAGAGAAACACACTTGGGAAAACAAAAAACAAGTAAAAACCCAGTACCACAACCTGGCTTCTGCCCAGGTTCCCCAGTGAAAGAATGGTAAATACCTCCTCCCTCTGTGCAGTGCTGACATCGCCAAGAAGGGCATACTGGCCACCCTGTTATCTGGTGACGGATTCCTAAAGACACTGAGTCTGAATTTCATAAGGTTGCTTTTCTATACCTAGCATAATCTGTCAGTAATTTTTAAATGTACATTGTTGCTGTTGAGTGCCATTGAAGGATTTTCCACTCATACCCATTCCCCCATTGCTGTTGAGCCAATTCTGACTCATAGCAATCCTATAGGACAGAGTACAATTGCCTCAAAGGGTCTCCTAGGCTGTATTCTTTATGGAAGGAGACTGCCACATCATTCTCCTGTGGAGACGGTGATAGGTTCGAACCACTGACCTTATGGTTAGCAGCTGAACGCTTAGCCACTGCGCCACCAGGGCTCCTTTTTCCACTCATACCAAACCAAACTCACTGCCATCGAGTCGGTTCTGACTCACAGGGACCCCCTTTGGGTTTCTGAGGTGGTAAATCTTTACAGAAATAGACAGCCCAGTCTTCCTTCCACAGAGTGGCTGGGGGGTTTGTACTGCCACCCTTCTAGTTAGCAGTCAAAATGCCTTAGGCACTATGCCACCAGAGCTCCTTTTTCCCTCATAGTGACCTACTATGACAGAGTAGAACTGCCCTGTGGGGTTTCCTAGGCGGTAATCTGTACAGAAGCAGACTATCAGGTCTTTCTCCTGTGGAGCCGCTGGGTGGGTTCAAACCGCTGCCCTTTTGGTTGGCAGCCAAGTGCTCACCCATTCCACCAGCAGCGCTCCTTTAAAAGTACATAACCTAAAATAACAATGTGTTTTTCAATCAGGACTGATAATATGAAATGAGAAACTACAGGAATGGTTAATAGTTGGTATATGTTATCAATCTATTCTTTACTATATATAACTTTTGCAATAATATGACATCCTCACACTCTACATTTTTTTTTTAATTAAAAAGTACACTTTGAAAACTAACAAAGGTTGCTCTTATTAAAGTTTGTTTTCAGTTATACAAAAATAAGGTTCTTAACTTAGTTAAATGGCATTCCCATTACACCAAATGAATGAACTGCTTTAGAATGTCAAACCCAAACAACTTGAAAAGAAGTTGAAATACGGACTCCTAATTACAGTACAATAGCATTGCACCTTTACTACCTTCTGGCAAGATTAAACTAGGATAAACTAGGGTTTAATTTACTAGAGCACACTCTTTAATTTGCATTTATCCTGAGAATTATTTTCAAAACTCCTATAAAATTTGACTGAAGAAATACTAACTTCTAGGTATTAAAAAAGTTTACTCTTCGGGGAAAAAAAATCATGTAAGAGTTAAAAATGTGTGCACCATTTTTTCAAAACAGATTTTACATATATATATGTGTGTGTGTGTGTACACACACACACACACACAGAGTAAACCATTCCAAAAGAAATATCATATTTGAAAACCTCACAATACTTATCACAAAATTATTAGCACCCTGATACAGAGTACAACCTTTGGAACACAACATTTGTCAAATCGAGGCACAGTTATAACATTTCATTTTCATGAAAGGAGCCTTGAAGAGGAGGAGGAAGCAGAAGCTATCTAAGCAGGCCCACGGCCCACGTGGGCAGAGGCTGTGGTGGCCTGGGCCGCCTCTAGTCTTGCCCAGCACACCCCGGCCACACACGGACTGGACTGGTCTGCTCCACTGGGAGGCGCTAAGAAGACACCTTGGGTTCTGAGGGCTCCACACTAAAAAGGGGCTCGTCCCTGTCTGTACTGAGGAAGGTGCTAGCAAGCTTTATAGTTTTTGCTTTTAGAAGTGGGGAAGGAAGCTTCACAGAAAACACGTTCCAATACTGGCTGGTTGGGAAATACATTACGGATACAGGGGAGAAAAGGGGGGGGGCAGAGCTGGGTAAGAGCCAGAAGCCCCAACTCTGTTGGCAAACTTCCTATCAAGGGCCCTGTGGGAACATCGCAAGCACTGCTTAACAGGTTAATACAGCAAACACAATGACAATTCTCATAGCCCGGTTTGGCCAAGCAGAGCCGTGGGTTCAGGAAGGGGGATGCGGTGGTCAGGCTGGGCAAAGGGTGAACAGCAGAAGCGCCAGTGGTGTTACTTACGTGTGCGGGGAAGGGCTGGAGCCGTGTCCTGCTCTCCTCAGGGTGGTTCACCTCTCCCGTGGGGAGATATGGTTTCTGCCCTGATCCCGTCTCATACATGGACATGGGCCTACTGCCACGGGCGGACGGACGTCGCTTTAAGGAAGAGTGGTTGGACGGGTCTGTGTACTCAGAACCCATGTGCACCTGATATCTAGTGGTTGTAGCCTGTTTCCTGAGGTTCGAATTTTCACTCTGGAGTGTTTGAAGCTGAAAGAAATGTTTGGCAGTGGGACTGTGTTTTTCTACAACAAGCAGAACAAGCAAACACCAAGTAAACGCATACAACTATTGGCTTTAACAATAAGAACAGTTATAGCTAGCTGGGTTGAGAGTAAAAGGCAGCTTATCAACACGGGTCTCTTCTTCTAGAATGAGTGAAACACAATCAACTCAGCGCATCATTTACGCAAGCTAAATAGTTTTATTTCTGAATGTTGAAAAGTTGCAGCTTTGAACTTTGTAAAACTAGAGGCAAATGTCTAAGCTCTTAAAAATCTGGCATGGTGGAGCTGGGGAATGTTCGTAGGCGAGCTGCACTCTGGATTACTCTAAGGCTGTTTTTCAGCAAGGGCTTGAGATCATTAAAACATCACTTAGGCTCACTCCTCTAACTCACTCTTCAGATGAGTGCTGAGCAATTTGCAAATGGCCAAAATGACAGCAGACACCATGGAAGCAGCACGAAGATAACTAGAGGTGCTTTGCAAAGCAAGAAAGACAGCAAAGTTCAGCGTATGGAGTATTAAATTAGCTACTGCTTTCCAAGAAGCCAACAAGAAAAATTATGATCAACAAGTTTTTATTACATAATACTCTTAATAGTCCAAACAATTTAGCACTTTTTTGTTTGTTTGTTTAAATCGAGGGAACCCAATTATGGTAAGTTTGCTATCTTAATGTATCTCGAAGAGAAGCGTAAGCCTATGGAACTATGTTTATATCTTCATCTGAACACTCCGCGTGGCGTGCTGGCTTCCCTCTGGTCAGCGATCATCTTTCAGCCAGGGCTGGAATTTTTGACCTCTCTCTCCTTGGGTTTTGTCAAACAAAAACACGCCCATGGTGCTGTTGGCTTCAAGCACTCTAATCTGCCTGGCACCAGCCCATCTTAGTTTTAGAGACTGTCATTTGGAAGCCCTGCATGTTCCTTCCGCTCCTCACCAGCAGGCTGCTTCACGGTGTTTGAAGGATTAGAGTTAAGGGGTCGACAAGGATTCATGTTACTCTTTACGTCTGCCGTGTTAAACACACACTGAGTCCATCCTGCACCATGTTCTTTCCCCTCAGGTGCGCCTTCATCTTCCGCGACCATTTATAAGCTGGGTGTGGTGTGAGGTCAGCTGTCTACTCTTTGACAGTAAGTGTGAAATCTGACCAAGTTGCCAAGGTTTAGGTTCACAAGCAACTGTATTGGCTCGAGAAGATCATAACTTTCTCAATAGCAAACCCATTCAGTGTTAGAAGTTACTTTTAGCTTTTTTTTAGAAAGCACCGATCTGTGGCAAATACACCAATAGGAGCTCCTCTTCATTAATTAGCATCCTTTCCAAGCAGCTGTTAAATGTGAAAGATCAAACACAAATCATGCTACTTTGTTAAATATATATATTTATGTATATATACATATATATATATAAAACTTTACCTAACTTTGAAATAAAACCAATACATCTTTGCAAATTAACCAACTCTATGTACTTTCTGTGAATCATTCAGAACCTCTATGAAAGTGTGACTTCCTGCCTCATCCACAGAAATACTCAACCTCAGTGTCCTAAGAGTGACCCACTATGGGATGACAGGCAGCTTCTACTCCATAAAGGCTTTTGGGGTATAACTTCTATCTGCCAACTCCCTTTCCAAAGAAAGAACAGCTGCAAAGTGACAAGCAGCCACTGAAAATTCCTATATTCCAGGATCCAGACAGGCATAAGGTGCCTGTCAAAACTATTTACCAAGGGACCCATGTCCTAAAGTGAACTGGCCACAGTCCAAAGAGTTACATCACTACCAGGCTTCCTGTACCCAGGGTGCGGTGGGTTTGGACACTCTTGTCTACATGAAAATTTCTGCTATAGGCTTTTAACAAGGCCATGAAATAAGAAACTATGTGAACATTTTTCAGGCCTCTGCAACACGCAGCCTGGATTTTGTCTGAATGTATCTTGATAAGCAAAAGTTCCTGGTCTCAAAGTATATGTGAACTGCTGTATGAAAAGTGAATTTACTCTGTAAATCTTCACCCAAATCCTAAAAAAAAAAAAAAAAAGTTCCTGGTCTCAATTTTTATAAATTTTAGTCCTCTATATTTAGAGAGATGTCTTTGGAAAATTTTAATGATATTTATCTTAGTAATGCCTGGGCTACCCTTTTTGGTTTGGGAAGAGTGTAATAGTAAACAGAAGTTACAAATCCTTCAATAGGCTCAGCAATCAAAAGCTTTTCTAAGACTGGGAGAGACGATCACTGAACAATGGCAAATTGCTTCCCTCTGCATTTTCTTAAAGATGTCTAAGACATTTACTGTCAGAGATGTAAGACTATTTCTGGTGCCTTCTACAAATACTAAAAAGAGCACTATGGAATTTAAAAAGGTGATGTTTTAGTAGATTTATTGACAATGGCAAAGTCAGCATGTTTCAGAGAAAAGTCTTGTCAACAAAATGATTAGTTCAATTAGTGGGACACACTATGATCCATTAACAAAAAGTGTTTCAGAAAAGAGAAGAAATGCAAGTCCTATCTGTCAGGGCAAAGAGTGCCTCGTATCTCGAGGAAAGGTAAAGGGCTGCGAGCATGCCAGACTGTGAGGCGAGGGCCACAGCAGCCTCACTCCTGGCCACTCACCAGCCCGCAGTGAGGCTGGTGCACAGAGTGAGGGTTTTCCCCACAGCCGCCAAGCACCCGCAATGCCAATTCCAGGTAATTGCCTGATGAGAAGGATTGGTATGTTTGGAGTTTGACTGATTCTCTTTGCCTTCTAATTGTAGGTATGTAAGCCCTTTATCTCAGAAGGACTCAACATCCCAACGATCCCAGACCAGACCCTCAGCAAAGGTGTGTGTAGTTCCCTCCCCTGGCCTTCCTTTAGGAAAAGGGGCTGTCACAAATGAAGCACACCATGGCCTCAGTTCGTAATAGGATCTGAAACACATCACTCTTCAAATCACAGCGTGAAGACACAGGCTGTACACATGGTTTGTTTCTGTTTCAGGGAAGTGGACAAAATCCCATTTTTTAAGAAAATGGAACAATGGGAACAATACCTATAAAATCTTAGGCATAATCTAGAATTTTTCAACTTCCTTTTCTTAGCATTCTCATCAAGAATGACATTCATAATCCTCCTCTTGAGTGTACGCTTTGCTATTAGTAGCCATATTCCTTTTACGGGTTAACATACTCAAGTATAACTGACTTTCTCAAAAGATACTGAATGAGAAATGCTGAACAAATGGGATAGTTTCTTGCTAGCACATAGTTCTTGCTAATGTAAATGAACTATTTTCATATATGTATCAAGGACCCACTGTGTGGCAGGCCCTGCTCTAGGCTCTGAGGACATCACAAATAAGTACTGGTGAAAAACAAAGTGGGATGTGGAACAGGGCTGCCAGGGTAGAAGTGGTTAACAATTCTGAGCAAGTGTGACCTGCCAAAGCAGCCCTTGCGTGCCACAGGGTGGGGTCTGCACATGTACATGCCCCGTGCTCGTCTGCTCCGGCTTCATGGCGTGACTGTTTGTTAAAGTTAGTGACAGGAAGAATCACAGCCATGCAGTGGTACTCAGGGTCCCAGGAAGCACAGAACAGCACAAGTGTTGCTGTAACTAACACCAAGACTTACTAGGTCATTAGTTACCTTTCTCCTACTTGGGAAACTCACTCTGGATATATTTAAAATCAAATAAATCTTAACTGAAATATCTAAACACATCCTGCTTCCAAACAGATAGCCTGGCCCAAAGACATTCAGGTCTGTTACAACACATGTTTTTCTTCCCTCTGGCCACAAGCATTGTGCCTGCAGTTCTACCTCATACTACAGGATGAATGAGTCAATCACCCTGGCAATTTATGAACATGTTACCTTTTTCTGCATAATTCTCAGCTCGTCACTCAAGTTGTTATTCACCTTCATTAGCTGTTGTATTTTGGCCTCAGAAGCCACTAGAGCGTTTTTGACCTCCATAAATTCTTGTACAGTGACTGGTCCATCTGATAAATCTGAATCTAGGCTCTAAAAATAAATTGGGGAAAACGTTCACAATCTGAGTCGATGGTAACATTAAAGAGCAACAGCTAGAGCATTTCAAATTCTGACAATGCCAGCTGCATGCACAATCCAGCCAACCAAATCCAGGCTTCTGAGAGTAGCACTAGCTGACATAATAGGGTTGTGATAACACTTTAAAAAACCTAAGCCACTATTTTCTAACAGAACAGGCAGCGTGTCTACAGAGCCTCTCCAATAGGGGCTCTTGAAATGACTCTGTCTTGTTTGCCTTTCTCTTGTTCATTCATTTTTCTCTTTTGTTTATCCTTTCACTAATACCTTCACTCCATCAGATTTTTATTGCATATCAGAAGTACAGCAGGCAGTGTTCCAGATGCTCAGGACAGATCAGAAAATAAAACAAAGATTCCTGCTTCCATGGAGTTTACATTTTCAGCAGAGTGAGAAAGATACAGAAGGAAAGGAAGTAGATACAGAGGATGAGAGAAGGTGATCAGTGTTGCAGAAACAGAAGACAGAGCAGGGTAAGAGAGCTGAGCAGCTGAAGTCAGGCAAAGGGGGGTGCACTTTCATTAGTGAGTGGGTCAGCCTTTGAACAGGGGGAGATGTGAGCAGTAGCTGGAAGGAGGTGAGGACAACAGTCCAGGCAGAGGGAGTGGAGTGAGCAGGGCAGAGAGGCCCGCAAGTGGGTCAGAGTTGCCAGACGGCCTGTCAATGTGGGGTGTGTGTAGGGGTCTGTGTACAGACACCAGCTTTCATTCTGGGTGCAGCGAGCTGCCTCGGGGAGTCTGGGCAGGGGGGAAGTGGCTGTGGCTGTCCTTCTGGGTTCCCTGTGGTGGCCCGTCATGCTCATAGTCACGTGAGCTGGAAAATTTGGATGCATCCTTGTTAAGTTAATCTCCTCGCATCCGATGTACTGCCAAGACCTTTCTAGTCTCTCTTCCTATCCACCCATTCTCAGATGTTTGCTGACACCCTTCCATGGGCCAGGTCCCAGTGAGGTCCTGGGGATTCAGCAGTTGACTCACTCGTGAGCAGTCTCTCCCCCAGCCAGGCCCTCCTCGCTCAGGCCCTAGGGGGCATGTATCTGCTCTTCAAGAGGACCATCACCAGGCTCCCTGCCTCTACTCTCTGACCCCCCTGCAGTCCTTCCAGACCATGGCTCTGATCACTGCATTCCTGCTCTGCCTAAAGCTACCTGAGTTCCACACACCTGTAGGAGTCTAGGCCGCTCCATGGCACCGTATTCCTTCCTGGTGTGGTCCCAGCCCTTGGCTGCAGTTTAAGTCTCACTCTTTTTAGGGTTTTCCTCCTTATGAATAGGTTTTCTCCTGGACACCCTGGCTTCCCCATTCCCTCTGCTTAGACCACCCTGCCTGCCACACCATCTCATTTAGCAAGCCTTTCCTGACACCTCTCAGCAGTACATCATCTCTCCTTGTCCTTAGGCTTCTGTTTGTGCTTCTGGTGATGTGTGTCACTTTCTACCTTTTACTGCAGTTAGCTTACCTACTAGGTGGTGTCATCCTCACAGAAAAGTGACTAGGTCTCACTCAGTACAGATCATTCTCCAGAGAAGTCACTCCATTTGTGTTATTCATCCTAAGAACATACCAGTCTCTACTTGCCAGTTTTACAGACTCACAATTGTAGACCTGCTGTGATTCAGCAACTCACTGTGGGATGAAAGGGCCCTATTTTTAAATATCTGCTCCCTCTCCCTTTTGGTTGGCCCAAGCTAGTAGTGACCCCAACTTGAGCTGATAGCACCTTTCACAGGCCTAGCTCTGAGGTGATCTGCAAACAAGGCAACTTTTCAGGAGAAACAGTTTACAAAGAGACATGTGCCATTTCTGTGTGAAGTGTGAGATCCTACCTTCTGCCTGTTTGCCTTGCTTGCGGTGGTTTCCAAATCCGTGTCTTCATCTGATGCCACACTGTCATAGTCCGGCTGGTCATTGTCTTGACTCTCAACACTGTGCTGGTTACTGATTGTTTTCAGTATGAGCTCCACATTTTCTACCAACAAATATACACAACGTTAACTCAGGGTTGTAAAAAACAATTCCATTCCACTACTGGGAGGAATTTGGGGTTTAGTCATTTAAAGAACTGAAAATAAAATGACGGAATCAGCTATGTCAAACTCACACGTAGATGCTGGTAAGATGGTGCTGTGAACACACTTTTCCGAAGCCCCAAGGAAAGGGCATTCAAGCTTTGAGAGAGAGACTTTGAATTGGGTAACAGAGGAAAGGGAGCTGCAAACAGGCAAGAATTAGCAAATCAACAAGTCGCTTCTCCCACCGTCCTGCACCTCTCTCTGTTGGCACCTCAGCCAACAGGCTGTCAGCTACTATGAACTGCGAAGACGGCCCCATTTTCCTAACCTTCCCTAACCACCACAGCCCCTTTCTGTACAAAGAGACAGGAGCCCAAGCATCTGCCTTAAAACCAACAAGGCAGACCTCCTCAGGGGCCCAGCTGGAGTATGCTAACACCTCCTGCATCCAGATACTGTCACCCACGAGCCTGCTCTGAACTGTGACAGAGATTCCTGCAGGAGCCTGCTCCCACAGTCAGCACTCTACCCACATCCCTATGTGCCCCATAGCTCTGGCCTCTGAAAGAAGTAGGACAAATCTCTCTGGGGGCCAGTGAGGGTTGGTCTGCTCCCACTTCCAGTTGTCACTGAGGACTACTAACTGTGGCTGCTGTGTGCTACGAAGCAGGAGTCTTAGGTGGAAGAAGCACAACACAGACAACAATCTACCGGGGTACTCTGAGCAACAAGGCCGACCTCATGGGGATCTGACCCTCTGCTCCAAACTGCCACAGAAGGCCCAAAGTGGAATCTGCTCCCACAGGCACTCTACCTGCATCCCTGTATACCCCACAGCTCAGGGCTCTGAAACCAAGAGGACCGACTTCCCTGGGGATTAGTTTGGCACTGAGTCTGCCATGTGCTAGGAAGGAGGCATCTTCAGTGGAAGCTGTACCTATAGTCAACACACTACAGGGTAGGCTCTGATAGCAACAAGACAGAGATCTCCGGGGTGCATCTGGAGTGTGACAACCCTCCCCCATCCATAGCTGTCAGCTACAAGGTTGATACAAACTCTTATAGAAGGTTCCCTACAGTGGAGTGAGGAGGTGGGTCACTTAAGTGAAAACTGCCCCCCTCAAACAACACAGGGTCACTCGGGCACTGAAACCAACACAGATCTATCATTAGTCCATCCAGGGAGTGCCAGCCCCTCCTCCTCCTGAAATGAAGTTTAGTTGGCCTGTGCTTCTGCTGAATGCCAGCTCAGGTATAATCAGCCCCCACAAAGCAGGGAAGGAAAACGGGTGAAACTGGAGGGCAACACCCAGCCCTGAAGAAGGCTCGCTGGGTATGGGTTTCCCAACTGAAAACGTGGCTACAGAAACAGAGAAGGAAAGGTAGTTATAACCAGAGAGAGAGAGAGAGAGAGAGAGAGAGAGAGAACTGCACCTCCTGGTGGACAGATTGATTAATATATGGTATCTGCCTGAGTGGTGGTCCCATGGTATCTGCCTGAGTGGTGGTCCCTGCTGGCGAACAAACTGCCACAGTGCATCCTCTGGCGTGTTTGGGAGAGACTGAAAGATCCGGAACTTTCAAATCCTAATTAAACCAGGGAAGGAGAAGGAACTGTTACAGAAAGCAAGAAAAAATGGTAAGCAAAGGCCAAAGGCTTTCCTCATCTATGGGTCTTTTGCAGAAGAAATATGGGCAAAAACACCAAATACTGGGGAAAACTGAGGAAGTGAATACCCTTAAAAATTCCAATACCTCAACAAAAGAATCACAAGACACAAAGAACAGGCCAACTATGGCTCATCCAAATGAACATGACAAGGAGAATGAAAGCAAATCTAGGGATGACCAAATGATGAAAAAAACAGAGGAATATAATATAATGACATTAAACATAATTAAAGAACTATGGAAAAACATAGACATAGGTCTAAAAGAAATAAGGAAAACAATGTATAACAAAACAAAGATCTGAAAACAGAGATATTACAACTGAAAGGGATAATAACTGAAAGGAAAAACAAGAGTAGGACTTACCAACAGATTTAATCAGACAGAAGAAAGAATCAGTGAATTAGAGGATATGACAGTTAAAATTACAGACACTGAAGAGTAACAGAATAGAGGCTCAAGAGGGTTGAGCACAGTTTAACAGAAATATGAGACTACAAGAGACCTAATATACATGCCATGTGAATTCCAGAAGGAGGTAAGAGAAAAAGGGGAAGAAAAAATTATGCTTCCCTCAATATCCACGATATGTTCTGTGAAATAGGACATTACGTGACTTAGATGTTATGGGAACACCACATAAAACCTTGTGAGAGCTCACTTCCAGTTCTGTCACCACCACTGCTGCCACTATTGTCGCCACTTCTGGAGCTGCCGGCAGAGGAATGGGCAGTGGTGGGAGTGGAGCAAGAGGAAGAGAGTAGGAAGAGAATGGAATACACTCAGCCATGTGTACTGATCTACCCACCTGAGTAGCTGGAGCATCCTGGGGCCCACAGTCCCCACCAAAGTAGCCTGCCTGACGGCTAGACAAAGACCAAGCGCCTACACTCAGAGCCATGTCCTCTGCCTTACCTGCTTATTTCACATCCATGGTCCGGTGCTGCAAAAGTCTAGGTTTGGGACCTTTAAAACCATTAGGGGAACCAAAGATGCATGGAAACAATTAGTCCAAGGAACCGGTAGACCATGCAATCCTCAGCCTGTATGACCATGATACCAGAAGAACTAGATGGTGCCTGGCTACCACAGTCAACCACTCAGAGGAGAATAGGTGCAGGAGATCCTGTACAGAGTGGGAAAACAATGTGGAACAAAACTTATAAAAAAAAAGAAAAAGATCAAATTTGATGGTTGTCTGATAAAGGCTGGTGAGACCCCTGAGATTATGGCCCCAAGATACTCTTCGGGTCTGGAAATGAACTCACTCCTGTGGCTTCCAGCCAAACTACAGATGGCCTGTTGGAGTGAACATTTATAGCAGGTAGATACACTCCTTGGAGTGATCAATCATAGGAGAACAGAAGGGCAGTGTTTGTACAGGAAGATAGCTTAGGAGGTGGTGCATGGGAGGGAAGGACCCAGGGAAGAGGTAACCACAGGGAGGAAGTAGGAAGAGAGCTGTTACATTGTGGGGAATTGGAGTCAATGTCACAAGACAAAATGTGTATGAACTGCTGTATGGAAAACGAATTTGCTCTGTAAACTTTCACCCAAATCACAATAAAAAGTAGAAAAAAGAAAAAGAAAAAAAAACCCAAACTATTAGAGGGAAATGATAATCAAAAGGAGACCTGCTTTACCTTTTAAAAAACAAAAACAAAAACACATTATCCTCCCATGGACATATATACAGTTGGATGTTACCAAAACAGATGCTAAGCAATGTATACATATGTGTTTTGAAGAAATAATGGCAAAAAACTTCCCCAGTTTAATGAAAGATGTGAATCTACAAATCTAAGAACCTCAAAGATCCCCAAGGAGGATAAAATCAAAGAGATCTACACCAAGACATATCATAGTTAGACTCTCAAAAACTAAATAAAAAGAGAATCCTGAAAGCAGCAACAGAGAAGCAAAAGGTTACATACAAATGATTTCTCCTCAGAAACACTGAAGGACAGAAGACAATGGACTGAGATACTTAACAAGGATGCATCCAAATTTTCCAGCTCACGTGACTATGAGCATGACGGGCCACCACAGGGAACCCAGAAGGACAGCCACAGCCACTTCCCCCCTGCCCAGACTCCCCGAGGCAGCTCGCTGCACCCAGAGTGAAAGCTGGTGTCTGTACACAGACCCCTACACACACCCCACATTGACAGGCCGTCTGGCAACTCTGACCCACTTGCGGGCCTCTCTGCCCTGCTCACTCCACTCCCTCTGCCTGGACTGTTGTCCTCACCTCCTTCCAGCTACTGCTCACATCTCCCCCTGTTCAAAGGCTGACCCACTCACTAATGAAAGTGCACCCCCCTTTGCCTGACTTCAGCTGCTCAGCTCTCTTACCCTGCTCTGTCTTCTGTTTCTGCAACACTGATCACCTTCTCTCATCCTCTGTATCTACTTCCTTTCCTTCTGTATCTTTCTCACTCTGCTGAAAATGTAAACTCCATGGAAGCAGGAATCTTTGTTTTATTTTCTGATCTGTCCTGAGCATCTGGAACACTGCCTGCTGTACTTCTGATACGCAATAAAAATCTGTTGAAGTAAAGGTTCTGACCCAACAGAACTAAAGAGAATTACAACAGAATAGTATGAACAACTGTATGGCCAAAAACTGGATAACTGAGATGAAATGGACAAGTTCTAAGCCACACTGAATCAAAAGGAAATAGAAAAGTCCCAGCAGTGCCGTAACAAGTGAAGAGACTCCAGCCTCCACAACCCTGATACCAGAAGACCTAGATGATGCCCAGCTACCACTGGTGACTTCTGTGAAAGGGATCACAACAGGAAGTCTTGGATAGAGGGGGAGAAAAATGTGGAACTCAAAATAATAAAAATGGCAAGGCTTATTGGTATAATAGAGATTGGGGAACCCCCAAAGACTATGGCAGCACCCGTTAAGCATGGAATCTAACTCACCTTCAGGGCCTCAACTTTTAGCCTAATAATAGGCAGGCCTACAAGGTGAACAGCAACATCAGGGAGGTATGTACTCCCTAGAACAACCAACAAAACAAGATCAAAAGGGCAGCTCTTGCCTAAGGATAGAGCTCAGAAGGCCAGAAGGGATAGGAAAAGACAAATGGAAATGATAAACACCGGGAGGAAGTGGGAAGAGTACTATTAAATTGTGGGAATTGCAGTCAATGTCACAAAACAAAATGTATATAAACTGTTGAATAGAAAGCCAATTTGCTCTGTAAGTTTTTATCCAAATCACAATAAAAAGTGCAAAAAATATAAACAAAAAAACTACTGAAGAGATGGAATCAATGATCAAAAATGTCCCAACCAAAAAAAGCTCTGGATCAGATGGCTTCACTGGGGAATTCTAACAAAAATTTAGAGAACTGACACCAATACTATTTAAAGTCTTTCAAAAGACAAAGAACAAAGGAATATTCCCTAATTCATTCTATTAAGTAACCATGACATCCAAACCGGACAAAGACCACCAGAAAAAGGAAAACTACAAGCCAATACTTCTTATGAATATAGATACAAAAATCCTCAACAAAATACTGGAGAACAGAATCCAACAGCATATAAACAGTCATATACCATGACCAAATGGGATTTATTTCAGGAATGCAGAGATGGTCCAACATTAGAAAATGAATCAATGGACTATACCACTACAACAGAACAAAGAAAAAGAACTATGGATGCAGGAGAGGCAGCTGATAAAACCCAACACCTTTTCTTGATGAAAACCATAAAGAAGATTGGAATATCAAGACATGTATGATAAGCTAACAGTCATATTTAGTGGAAAAAGACTGAGAGCTTTCCCCTTGAAATTGAGAATAAGACAAGGGTGCCTGCTCTCACCATTTCTATTCAATATTGTATTAGAAGTTCTAGCCAGAGTAGTAAGACAAGAAAAAGAAAGAGAAGGCATCCAGATTAGAAAAGAAGTAAAGTTATCTCTATTTGCAGATGATATGATCCTACACATAGAAAATTTCAAAGAGTCCATAAGAAAACTTCTAGAGCTAGTAGAGGAATTTAGCAAAGATACAGGGTACAAAGTCAACAAACAAAAATCAGATGAGTTTCTATACAGCAGCAATGAGAAATCAGAAAGGCAAATTAGGGAAGTAATTCCATTTATAATAGCATTTAAAAGAATAAAATACCTAAGAATAAATCTAACCAGGGACATGAAGGACTTATAGAATGAAAAGTATGAAATACTTTTGAAAGAAATTAAAAAAAGACTTAAATAAATGGAAAAATGTTCCATGTTCATGGATTGGAAGCCTTAATATTGTTAAGATGTCAATCCATCCAAAGTGACCTACAGATTCAATGCAATCCCAATCAAAATTGCAACTGCCTTCTTTACAGAAATCGAAAAAACAATCTCCAACTTTATATGGAATGGTAAGAGGCTCCAAATAGCTAAAACAATGTTGAAAGAGAAGAACAAAGTAGGAAGACTCAGCTTTCTGATTTTAAAACATGCTATACAGCTACAGTAATGAAAATAGCCTGGTACTGGTATAGCAATAAACACACAGACCAATGGAACAGAATTGAGAATCTAGAAATAAACCCACATATCTATGTTCAACTGATTTTTAACAAAGGTGCTAAGTCTATTTAGTACTTAGTACTTAGGTACTAAGAACAGTCTCTTCAATAAATGGTGCTAGGAAAATTTGGATTTCCACATGCAGAAAAATGAAACAGGATTCATGTCTCATACTATATACAAAAATAAATTCAAAATGGACTAAGGATCTAATGTGCAAACTAAAACCACAGAATTCTTAGAAGAACAAGCAGGGGCAAGGCTGTCAGGCCTAACTTTCACCAATGGATTATCTAATAGCAACACAAACAGCAAAAGACAAAATAATGGGACTTCATAAAAATTAAAAAATTTTGTTTATCAAAAGAGTATACCAAAAAAGTAAAAAGACAAGCTACTAGCTGGGAGAATATCTTAAGAAACCGTATGTCCAACAAGAATCTAATAACCAAAATGTATATATAACTTTGACAACTTAACAATAAATAAATAACCCAATTATAAAATGGGTAAAGAAATTGAATAGACATTTCAACAAAGAGGACATTCGAACGGCCACCAAATACATGAAAAGATGCTCAGTGCCATCAGCCATCAGAGAGATGTGAATCAAAACTACAGTGAGGTAACATTTCACTCCCACTAAGATGACTAATAAATAAATAAATAACAAACGTTGGGAAGGATGTGGGGAAACTGGGACCCTTATCCATTGACTGTGGGAATACAGCTGTTGTGGAAATGTGGCAGTTCCTCAAAAAAACTAAAAACAGAACTACCATGTGATCCAGCAATTCCACTCCTAGGTATATACCAAAAGACGTGAAAGCAGAGACTCAGAAAGAGACTTGTTACTCAATATTCATTGCAGCACTATTCACAGTAGTCAAAAGGTAGAAACAATCTAGATGCTCATAACAGATGAAAGGGTAAACAAAATGTGGTACATACATACAATAGGATACTACTCAGCCAGTAGGAGAAATGAAGTCTTGAGACATGCCGCAGTATGGCACAGGAAGATACTATATTGAGTGACATAAGTCAATCAAAGAAGGACAAATATTGTGTGATCTCACTTTTATAAAAAGACAAAAAAGGAGAAAAAACTTTATTAGTGGTTACCAAGGGCAGAAGGGAAGGAGACAGTGTGTGTGTGTGGGGTTAATGGTGATAGAAAAATTGCACTGATTAAGGGTAGGTTTCCATAGCTGATAACTGTGATTGCTGTAAACAGGTTGTACAGGCAGTCCCTGGGTTACAAATGAGATCAGTGACTAAGTGTGTCTTTAAGCTAAATGTGTAGGTCAGTTGGAACAGGCACGTATAGTTCTTATTTAGCCTTATTTTAGTGCAAGAAAAGGCCTGAAGCCTTTCCAATAACTTAAAGTTGCATGAGCAGCAAGTGAAGGTGATTATGATGAAAATTTACTGGCAGTAGGGGTTGGGTCAATTATTTAAAAGAGAGAGAAAATTTATGTAACATTAAAAAGCTAGTACCAGTTGTCCATAAATCAGATGCTCATAACCTGGGGACTTCCTGTACACCTTTAAAAAACTGAATTGGCTAAAGCTATTGATATACTTATAACAATGACAAAAAAAAAAAAAAAAAAGAGTCATTGCTGAGGCTAAGTAGGTACAACCAGAAGCTCATGGGAACTGGTTTCTTGGTTTGGATTTTTAGGGTGATGGTTTTATGGGACATCCCAGTTAATTGGCCTAATTAGTGCTTCTGTTCTACCTCCTAATTCATAGTGTACTGTCTTGGTCTTAAAAGCTTGCAAGCAGTCATTCAAGGCACAATGATTAGTCTTATCCCCACAGAACAACAGAGGAAGAGCCAGGAAGAGGGGAGGATAAGGAATGTGTGGCCTCTATGAACAACCGCCTCCTCTGCCATGAGACCAGAAGAACTGAATAGTGCCCAGCTACCTTACTGAACATTTTCACGAAAGATTCCATGGAAGAATCCTGATCAACAATGGGAAAAATGGACAAGAGAATTTCAAATTATCATGGATTCTAGACTTCCTGCAGTCATAAAGGCTGGATGAACTCCTGGAACTATTGCCCTGAAATAATCTTTGCCTTAAGCCAAAAATATCCTCTGAAGTCTTCTTAAAACCAAATAACAGTTTAGCTTAATTAGTAGAAAATCTCTCTCTCATCTGTCACTCTGTCACCGTACCAGAAAGAACTAATCAATATTCTACTGTAAAAAGTCAAAAAAGATTGATACATGGAAGGAAATTTTCTTTGTTGGTTACCAGGGGTGGGAGGGAAGAGGAGGGAACACTGTTAGATAGGTAGAGACAAGTGTTGATTCGGGTGAAGAGAAGGGCAATGTACCAAATGTGAGTGGTCAACACAGAGGTGAATGGGAGGTACAGACAACAAAAATGAACCCTTTTGCACATATAGTACTGCGTTGTCAGTGATGGTAAACATGAATATATGGGGTGGATAGATGGGTGGACAGGCTGAACTATTAAGTATGTCTATGAAGGGGGGAGTGTGCCCATGACCATGTATAAGGTTGGCAGAAAATGTTTCTACAGGTGTATTTGTATGTTCTGTAAGAATTCCCAGGTATATAGCGGAGTTGACAAGGGACAAGGTTGTAGTTACTTCTTGGCCACAGCCAGCTACTCAGAGGGAGTGAGTTGTTGGACCTGTGGGCTCGGGATCACAGTCGCACGGGACAGCAAGCTCAACTGGCATAACATACTACACAAAAACATTGTTCCACATCCTACTTTGGCAACTAGAGACTGGGATCTTAAAAGCCTGCAAGGAGCCATCTAGATGCAATGATGGGTCCCTCCTCATCCAGAGCAAAAAGAATGAAGAAAACCAAAGATGCATGGAAACAATTAGTCCAAGCGACTGTTACATCATGTGATCTTCAGCCTATACGACTATTAGACCAGAAAGAACTAGATGGTGCCCAGCTATCACCGTCAACCACTCGGAGGGGAATCTATGTAGGAGATCCTGAACAGAGTGGGAGAACAATGTGGAGTAAAACTCAAAATCATTTAAAAAAAAGGGACTAAGTTTGCTGATCTGATAAAGCCTGATGGAATCACTGAAACTATGGCCCCTAGCTGCCCTTCAGGTCTGGAATAGAACCTACTCCCATGGCTTCCAGCCAAACAAAAGACAGGCATAAGAGTTGAACATTTACATTAGCTAGACACACTCCTTGAAGAGATCAATCATGGGAGAATAGAAGGGCTGTATATGCACAGGGAGACTGCTCGGGGGCAGGAGTGCATGGGAGGGAAGGACACAACGACAATGGTGTTGCATTGGGGAAATTGCAGTCAATGTCATGAGACAAAGTGTATGTGAGCTGCTGTATGGAAAGTGAATTTGCTATGTAAACTTTCATCCAAATCACAATTAAAAAAAAAAAAAATTAGTCAACATTCAAGCATTTCAAGAGGTAGTATATGATGAAGAACCAATGATATTGAAGGAAAATGTCCAAGTTGCACAGAAGGCACTGGCAAAAAACACAGCTCCAGGAAACGACAGAATATCAACTGAGATGTTTCCACAAACAGATGCAACACTCAAAGTGCTCATTTATTAATGCCAAGAGATTTGGAGGATACCTACCTGGCCAACTGACTGGAAGAGGTCCATATTTGTGCCTAGTCCAAAGAAAGTGATTCAACAGAATGCAGGAATTACTGAATAATTATCATTAATAGCACATACAAGTGAAACTTCACTGAAGATAATCTCAAAAATGACTGTAGCAGTTGACATAGACAGACAAGTGCCAGAAATTCAAGCCTGATTCTGAAGAGGACATGGAATGAGAAATATTATTGCTGATACCAGATGGATGGCTGAAAGCAAAGAATACCAGAACGATGTGTGCCTGTGTTTTATTGACTATGCAAAAGCTTTCCACTGTGTGGATCATAATAAATTATAGGTAACATTATAAAGAACGGGAATTCCAGAACACTTAATTGTGCTCATGAGGAACATGTATATAGACCAAGAGGCAGTTGTTCAAACAGAATAAGGGGATTTTAAACACAGCTTAAAATCAGGAAAGGTGTGCATTAGGGTTGCATTCTTGCATCATACTTATTCAATCTGTATGGAGAGCAAATAACCCAAGAAGCTGGACCATACAAAGAACACCACATCAGGATTGGAAGAAGACTCATTAACAACCTGTGATATGCATATGCCACAACTTACTTGCTGAAACCGAAGACGACTTGAAGCACTCACTAATGAATATCGAAGACTACAGTCTTCAGTACGGATTACACCTCAACATAAAAGAAAAGTAAAATCCTCACAACTGGATCAATAAGCAACATCATGATGAATGGAGAAAAGGTGGGAGTTGTCAGGGATTTCATTTTACTTGGATCCATATCAACACCCATGGAAGCAGCAGCCAATAAATCAGACAATGTATTACTCTGGGCAAATCTAACGCAAAAGACCTTCAAAATGTTAAAAAGCAAAGATGTCACTTTGAAGACTAAGGTTCTTCTTACCCAAGTGGGGTGTAGTAAATTACCTGGTATGGCTTTTCTAGCCATAAGTCTTTGTAAACTCTGTGGTGGAATTTGCTGTGAGCAACTGAGGAGCTCCTGATTGTAAATGTTATCCACTGGGGATATTTCTATTGGGAGTGGCACAAAGCAATGTTCTGGGAAGTTCACTCTCTCTCAGGTGCTTAGAATTCTGATGTTATGATTGGCTAGTTTGGCCACTCTGCCAGGCTCAAAAGGAGGCCTCCTAGAGGCAGAGGTCTCTTTGACTGCTGTCTGGGAAGGACATGCTGCTGAGAGAAATGCACTCCTGAGAGACACGCGCTGCTGAGAAAGAGACACCAAGAGACATGCACTGCTGAGAATGAAACACCAAGAGACGCACATTGCTAAGGAAGAGACACCGAGAGACACGCACTGTTGGGAGAGAGACTGAAAGAGACCGTTGGCTGAGAGACAGCAGGCCGAGAGAGACTGAGTGCATTCCTAAACTTGAATTGTAGCCTGGTGCTTCCCTAATAAACCCCATAATCTGTGAGTTCTGTGCGGCCTCTGCAGTGAATTATCAAACCCAGCAGAAAGGTGGTGAGTGCAGCGGGAGGAATGGTTAGTGTCAGGGTTGGTGAAAGGGCTGGAGGGAGGCAGCATGTCTGGCCTTGCAGGAATAGGCCTTGGGCTATTGATGGCGATTCTGTCTTCCTTTTGTGCAGTCAGAGGAAGTCAGAAGATGTGGTCTCCTTGCCTCTTTAGCATAAAGTCATGGTATTTTTAATAGGTTTATATGCTTGTGAAAGCTGGACAATGAATAAGGACCATAGAAGAACGGATACATTTGAATTATGGTGTTGGCAAAGAATACTGAATATATTATGGACTCCCAGAAGAACAAACAAATTTGTCTTGGAAGAAGTACAGCTGGAACGCTCCTTAGAAGCTAGAATGACCAGAGTTTGTCTCTTGTACTTTGCTCATGCTAGCAAGAGGGACCAGTCCCTGGAGAATGATATCATGCTTGGTAAAGTAAGTTTTGCAAAAAAAATACAAAAGGGGGGAAAAGACTCTCAGCAAGATGGATCGACACAGTGGCTGCAACAATAGGCTCAAGCATAGCAATGATTGTGAGAATGGTGTAGGATCAGGCAGTGTTTCATTCTGTTGTACATAGGGATGCTATGAATTGAAAATGACTTGAGGGCACTTAGCAGCAACAGTAGAAAATGTTCACCTTGATTACTATGCTCTTCTAAGAAGTGTTTGTTGTTGTTATGTGCCGTCCAGTCAGCCCTGACTCCTTGGATTTCCGAGGCAGTATCACTACGGAAGTAGACTGCCCAACCTTCTTTCCAAGGAGTGGCTGGTGGGTTTGAACCGTCAACCTTCTGGTTAGCAGTCAACTGCCTTAGGCAGCAACTCAAAAGATCAGATAGGAACCCTAAGAGGCAGTGAGTTTATGTTAATGGGGGAGGAACAACTCAGAAGGGTGAGAGCAGTTACACAACTCGAAGGATGTAATCAGTGTCCCTAAATGGTATGTGTAGTTACTGTTCAATTGGTGTATATTTTGCTGTGCACCTTCTCAGTAACAACAAAATACATGTAACCTTATATCTGATAAGGGCATAATATCCTGAATGTATTAATTATCTCCTACAGCTCAACCACAAAAAGCCACACCACCCAATTTAAAAATGTGCAAAAGACTTCAAAGTTTTCTCCAAAGTTAGGCAAAAAAAAAAAAAAAAAGAAAGGGGGGGACCAGGTTTGCTGGTCCAATGGAGCCTGATGTAACCACTGAGACTATGGCCCCTAGCTGCCCTTCAGGTCTGGAATTGAACCCACAACTGTGGTTTCCAGCCAAACAAAGTACAGGCATGTGAGTTAAACATTTACCTCAAGTAGACACACGCCCTGGAAAGAACAATCATGGGAGAAGGAAGGGCTGCTTATGCACAGGGAGATAGCTCAGGGTGCAGAAGAGTATGAAGGGACGGACACTGGGAGGAGGTAACTATGGGGAGGAAGTGGGAGGGGAGCTGCTGCATTGTAAATTTTGGTCAATGACATGAGACAAAGTATATGTGAACTGCTGTATGAAAAGTGAATTTACTCTGTAAATCTTCACCCAAATCCTAATTAAAAAAAAAAAAAAAGTTTTCTCCAAAGTTATGTAAATAGTCAATAAGGACATAAAAAGATGTTCAAGTCATTAGTATTGTTGTTGTTATGTGCCGTCAAGTCGGACCCGACTCATAGCAACCCCTCCTTGGGTTTCCGAGGCAGTATCACCACAGAAGTAGATTGCTCCATCTTCCTTCGAGGAGTGGCTGGGGATTTGAACCACCAGCCTTCTGGTTAGGAGTCAAGTGCCTTAGGCATTACGCTATAAGAGCTCCTCATTAGTTATTAGGCAAATGCAAATCAAAACCTCAATGAGATACAAGGCACAACAATCAGTTTCTATTAACCTGGAACAACAGAGGAAGAAGGAGAGTCAAGAATAGAAGGAGGTACTGGAATGTGTGGCTAACTGCCTCCTTGAAAAACTGCCTCCTTTGCCCCAAGACCAAGGGGCTGATGGTGCAGTAGGGAAGGTATTTGGCTGCTAACCAAAAGCTCACTGGTTCAAACCCACTAGCTGCTCCTCGGGAGGAAGATTAGGCAATCTACTCTGTAAAGTTTTACAGCCTTGGAAACCCAATGCCACTAACTCAGTGGCAGAAGGATTTTTTGTGTGTTTTTGCCACAAGACCAGAATAACTAGATGGTTCCTGGCTACCGTATGAGAGCTTAAATTCTAAAGCACTTGCAGTTGTGGAAGGTGTGGTCTATAGTGGGAGCCCTAAATCCATTTTGAGCCTTGACTTAAGTTTCAGATGCCATTTGGGTTCTTTCTGACCATAAAGCAGCATGTGGCTGTGCACAGAGAAGTTCCAGAACAAACCCAGTAAGGGGCAGTGTGCCCTCAGGAGGAGTACAGTCAGAAGTAGATGGTGCTCACACAAAGAACAAGGGAACTTGCCTCAGAGTGTCCTTTTCCACCCGAAATTAAGGTTGGGGTCTTGCTATTGTTTAGTAACACCACCTTGGGGCTAAGAGTCAGGCTGCAGAGTCATGAGTCCCAACCTGTCTGAAACACCACCTAGCCAGGTAGTCAAGGGTCAGAACCAATCCTGTAACCCTTTTCTATCTTCAATTATTATGTATCCCAATCACGGTCTTTTCCCTGCTTCTGTAGCCCTACCTGTAACTGTGACGAATCCTTCTATCATCAATCATGATTTTGTGATGACTTAAAATCGTATCTAATTAGCCACATGGCCATGACTCAGCAGACTCCATTCAGCTTTGTCAGGATGATGGTTTTCCTCACTCAGGATGATTGTCTTTGTTTTATCTTTGTTCTGTCCAAGGCTTAATAAAAGTGTCTCCATAAATCTGTTTGAATGTTGGGTCTCTTTTCCCCTAATGAGAGCTCTGGTGGCATAGTGCCTAAGGCATCTGACTGTTAACCATAACGCTGGCGGTTCAAACCCAACAGCCACTCCTCGGAAGGAAGACTAGGCAATCTACTTCTGTAGAGATACTGCCTCGGAAACCCAAGAAGGAGTTGCTATAAGTCAAAATCAACTCGATGGCAGTTGAGTTTTGTTTTATCCCCCTAATATACTACCACTACTGAATATTCTGATCAAATATTCCATAGAAAAATATTGATCAAAAGAAGGAAAATACAGAACAGAATTTCAAATTCTCATGGACTCCAGACTTTCCGGAGCCATGAAAGCAGGATGAAGCCCTGAAACTATTGTCCCAAGATAATCTTTAGACTTTAAACTAAAAATAGTCCCTGAAGTCTTCTTCGGACCAGATATGAGTTTAACTTCTATTTTAACTATGAGAAGAGTCTGCCTTGAACACTGTGCTCTTTTAAGAAGTATTTGGATGGGATCATCAACATTCTTTAGGGAT
>NW_006922074.1:20194-87575 GCF_000298275.1 Orycteropus afer afer | reverse complement strand
AGCTGTTGCATTGTGGTAAACTGTGGTCAATGACATGAGACAAAGTATATGTGAACTGCTGTATGGAAAGTGAATTTGCTCTGTAAATCTTCACCCAAATAAAAAAAGAAAAAGAAGTATTTGGATGGGATCAAACTGACAACAGCAACTTAAAAGATTAGATAAGAATGGTAGGGGCCAGTGAGTTTATGTTAATGGGGAGGAACAACTCAGAAAGGAGGGCAAGAATGGCTGCACAACTTAAAGAATGTCATCGGTGTCACTGAACTCTACATGGAGAAACTGTCAGATCAGTGTATGTCCTGCTGTACATATTCTTAATAACAAAAAATAATAAATTTTTTATAAATCCCAAAAACTAGAATGAGATACTACTTCATGACCATTAGGACTGTTACTATCAGGCAAAAAGAAAATAAAAAGTGTTGGTGAAGATATAGAGAAATTGGAACGTTCTTACAGTGCTGGTGGCAATGTGAAATGGTACTGTGGAAAATCCAGAATTACCCTAAGACCCAGCAATTCCACCCAAGGCATATACAGGCAGTCCACAAGCAACAAACGAGATTCATTCCTAAGTGTGTCTTTAATTTGTAGGTCAGTAGAACAGGTACATACCGTTCTTATTTCGCCTTACTTTAGCGCAAAAAATGGGAGCTCTGGTGGTACTGTGGTTAGGCATCTGGCTGCTAAACAAATAGTTAGCGGTTTGAACCCACTAGCCGCTATCTGGGAGAAAGATGAGGCAGTCTGCTTCCCTGAAGATTTACAGCTTTGGAAACCCTATGGGGTTGCTGTGAGTGGGAATCGACTATATGGCAGGGGGTTTAGTCCAAGAATAGGCCTTTTCAATGATTTAAAAGCTTCATTTGCAGCACGTGAAGGTGACTGCAATGAAAAATTTGCTTCAAGTAAGGGTTGGTTCAACTGTTTCAAAGCGAGGACAGCTTTCCATAACATTAAAGGGCAAGTACTAGTTGTCCCCAGATGTCCTTACCCAGGGACTTCCTGTACCCAAAAGACTTGAAAGCAGGCACTCAAAACAGATACTTGTACACTACTATTCAGTGCTACGTTGTTTTTAATAGCCAAAAGGTAGAAACAACCTAAGCACCCATCAATAGATGAACAGATAAATGAAATGTTGTATATACACACAATGGAATATTATTTAATCATAAAGAAAAATGAAGTTTTTATACACACTACAACATAGATGAACCTTGAAAACATTATGCTAAGTGAAATAAGTCAGCCATCAGAGGAAAAATAATGTATGATTCCACTTATATGAAATATCTAGAATATGCAAATAAAAGGTCAAAAGTTTATTAATGATTACCAGGAGCTGGGGGAAGGTGAAAATAGGGAGTACTGAGTTTCTGTTTGGAGTGATGAAATATTTGGAAATTAACAGTGGTGATGGTTGAACAAAATGGTGAATATAATTAATATAAAGCATACAGACTTTAAAAAGCTGTTATGTTTGTGACTTCTTTAATTCATGCATAAGTTTTAACACCTGTGTGAAGGTTAATATCAAGGAACTGTATACTTATAAATGGTTAAAAAGAAAAAATTTTTGCAATATGTATTTTTCTCCTCAATAAACTGAAAACAAAACCAAATCTAAAACAAAATCACATCAATACAGAGATAACAGAAAAAGTTATCAAGGAGACAGACCATGTACTACCTGATGCTGAGCGATTCTAGCATCCCTTTGATCTACTGGTCAAATGTGCCCAATTAGGCAGATGATTTAGGAAAGAGCTGCTTATATTAAGGTGGCAGGTTTCCAAGTTTCTAATCATTCAAAGAGATAAAGTGTAGCTCCAACTCCTGGAAATACCATTGTAACGAATGTAAGACAGACTGTAATTCAATTACAACTCTAACTTGTTTAAAAAGGCAAATGGCAAGTCAAAGAGGAGCCCTGGTGATTCAACAGTTAATGTGCTTGGCTGAGAATGGGAAGGCCAGCAGTTCCAACCCATCAAGTGTTATGTGGGAGAAAGATGAAGCAGTCTCTTTTTGTAAAGATTACAGCCTTGGAAACCCTATGGGGCAGTCCTACTTTGTCCTGCAGAATTGCTATGAGTTGAATTAACTCAACAGCAATGGGTTTTTGGTCTGGTGGCAAGTCAAAACAGTATGCTGGTTGCCAAACTGGAGCCTAGCAAGAAGATGTCCAAAGAATAGGCACAATGGCACTTAGCCATTGAACTCTAGTGAGAGAGAGGCGAGAGTGAAACAGCGGACACACTCATGCCTGTACTACCTGTTGCCTGAATCCATAGCAACCACATAGGACAGAGTGGAAATGCCCCATGAGGTTTCCAAGGCTGTAACCTTTACAGAAGCAGAATGCCTCATCCTTCTCCAGTGTAGTGGCTGGTGGGTTTGAACTGCCACTTTTTCTCTTAGCTAACTCATACTTTAGTGAGCTCTGGTGGTATAGTGGTTAAAGCATTTGGCTACTAACCAAAAGTCAGTGGTTCGAACTCAATAGCCACTCGGCGGGAAAAAGATGAGGCAGTCTGCTTCCTATAGGATTGCTATGAGTTGGAATTGACTTGATGGCAATAGGTTTGGGTTTTTTTGGGGGGTTTAAGTCAGACTTTAGGGTTAATTTCAGTATGTAATTTTATAATGAAAATAAGTAACCTCTTGGATTTAAAAGATGAATTTGAAATAACAGCTCATGGTATCAGATCGGAGGACTGCTCATTTAACAGTCTGCGACATGCAGACAGCACAACCTTCCTTGCTGAAAGTGAAGATGACCTGAAGCACTTAGTGAAGATTAAAGACAGCCTGCAAAATGGATTACACCTCAACATAAAGAAAATGAAAATCCTTGTAACTGGACCAATAAGCAGCATCACAATAAATGGAGAAAAGACACGAAGAAAATGGAGATAAATTGTGAAAGATTTCGTATTACTTGTTTCCACAATCAACACCAATGGAAGCAGCAATCAAGAAATCAGACATCCCTTGTGACTGGTACACCATGCAATCCTCAGCCTATATGACTATGAGATCAGAAGAACTAGATTGTGCCCAGCTACCACTGTCAACCACTCAGAGAGGGATCTTTGTAGGACATCCTGGATAGAGAAGGAGAACAATGTGGAACAAAACTCAAAATCATTTGGGGGGAAAAAAAAAAAAAAGGGAGACAAGGTTTGCTCGTCTGATAGAACCTGGTGGAACCACTGAGACTATGGTCCCTAGCTGCCCTTCAGGTCTGGAATTGAACCCACACCTGTGGCTTCCAGCCAAATAAAAGACAGGCGTAAGAGGTGAACATGTAACTGAGGTAGCTACATCCCTTGGAGAGAACAATCATGGGAGAAAGAAGGGCTGTTCATGCACAGGAAGACAGTTCAGGGGGCAGGAGTGCATGCAGGGATCGACACAGGGAAGAGGTAACTTCGGGAGGTAGTGGGAGGGGAGGTGTTGCACTGGGGTAAACTGTCAATGTCATCAGACAACGTGTATGTGAATTGCTGTAAGGAAAGTGAATTTGCTCTGTAATCTTTCACCCAAATCACAATTAAAAAAAAAAAAAAGAAATCATACATCATACATCATATTGCACTGGGCAAATCTGCTACAAAAGACCTCTTTAAAGTGCTGAAGAGCAAAGATGTCTCTTGGAAGGCTAAGGTGTGCCTAACCGAAGCTATGGTATTTTCAACAGCCTCGTATCATGTGAGAGCTAGACAATGAACAAGGAAGACTGAGGAAGAATTGACACTTTTGAGTTGTGATGTTCACGAAGAATACTGAAAGTACCATGGGCTGCCAGAAGAATGAACAAATCTGTCCTGAAAGAAGTGCAGCTGGAATGTTCCTTGGAAGTGAGAATGGTTAGTCTTTATCTCACCTACTCTGGTCATATTGTCAGAAGGAACCATTTCCTGGAAAATGGTAAAGTGGAGGGTCACTGAAAAAGGGGAAGACCCTGAATGAGATGGAGTGACACAGTGGCTGCAATGATGGGCTCAAGGCTCAGGTATAGCAAGGATTGAGGGGATGGCGCAGGACCAGCTACTGTTTTGCTCTGTTGTACACAGGGTCGCTATGAGTCAGAGGTGACTCGACAGCACCAAACAACAACAACAGGGCTCAAAGAGGTAAATTTTATTTGCTACGTACTACCAATAAAGCATACAAGACTTTAAAAAGCTGTTATGTTTGTGACTGCTTTAATTCATGCATAAGTTTAACACCTGTGTGAAGTTGAGAAGCCCAAGGAAGGAAACACATACTGATGTGAAATAATTACCTTTTGAACTAGAGGGAGGGCTGCCTTGTTGCCTCCTCTTGGCATCGCTGAGAATGTCGATAAGCAGCGTGGCAAACTCATGCGCATTGAACCGAGCTAATTTCTGTCTGCCCTGAGGGTGAGAAAATAACTGGAAATATTCCCATTGTAGAAGACAGACACATAAATATTCACACAAAACTAGTCAGACTATTGTTAGACTTCTGCCAAGGCCCTCCAACAAGTTTACAATATGACCAATTACAGCCACAATGGAATCAGCCACTCACGTTTTCATGCTATCAGTTAACTCATTCAAGTAAGAGAACTTTAGGACATTTACGTTCTTACAGTGCATATTAATTTTGTGAACAAAACACAATTCTATATAATGCTTTTCTTCTAATATCAATTCAATTTTTAAGTTGACCTAGTAAGGACAAATTAATTTGGAGAGAAAGTTCAAAATTTCAAGATAAAGAATGTTCATTCATTGTTACACAGTCATATTAATAAATTAAAAATAAATTGTCATTTGAATTAATGCACCATTTCTCTTGCTGGTTATTTAGGCTGTTCTAAGGCTCTATTATTACATGTGCACTGCTCTGATGGATAGCACTATGCATGGATCCTTGAATGTTTTAGTATTTGATTAGAACACATTCCCAAATGAAGACTTCCCAAGTGAAAAGGATGGGCTGAACTGAGGCTCTGAAACTGATGAATAGATTGCTTTTTGAAGTTTGCAGCAATTTAAACTCTTATCTGCAGCAGGAGACAGGCCATCATGCCATGTCCTTTCAGCTTGGAGTATCCTTTTAGTGTATATTTTATTCATTTGATGGATCAAAGTTAATGTCTTTAGGGTGCTTTCTTGGATAACTAATGAGGTTAAACATTTCTTCCCATTTGTAAGCCATCTATATTTCTTCTGTGAATTGTTTTACATCAGTTCCCTGTTATACATTTACATCGATTGGTTTTCTTAATCAATTTATTAGTTGTGTGTATGACATATGTAGGATACTAACATTTTATCCATCAAAAAACTTAAGATACCTGCCTTGGGAAAATCAAATACCATGCTATCAGTCATTCCCAACGTATTACTACAAGATACTTTTCAAACTCAGCCACTTGCCTGATTGCGTGTCGACGAGTACTCAGGATTGACCGGAAGGAAGGGAACGACGGTTGTCTCGGTTACCAGGGTGCTGTGGTTTTGAGTGGCAAGCCAGACTAGCCAGAGGAAAGAGCCAGACATAGAATCTCATCACAATTGGGTGCCACTGCTGCTCTGAGGGCCCCAGCTTGCGCTTTACTAGGGAGACTTGGGGGAGCACATTCTGAAGCCAACATACACAAAGGTCAATGTCAATGCACACGTTATCAGGACAGGAGAAACTAGGCAAGGCAAACACTGAAGCTGGAGGCTTGTCACTGCCCACTGATAGCAGAAGCTTACTAGATAAAGCCATGTGATAAGTCACCTGCATCAGTCTCTCGCCTGTCAACTTCATCGTACACGTCCATGGCAAGTTCTTCAAACAAATGATTACTTAGCTGAAAGTAAAAAATATCAGGAACACAAGGGACAAGGATTAACACTAGAGGGGCCTTGGTTGCCCTCTTATCTCCAATGTCTTACCCAAAGCCAGTACTTGCTAGCAAATAGTAACTGTGAAAAGAACAGACGATAAGAATTTCAAAATAGTACCGATCCTCTAGAAATGGCCTCCCACTGTAGCTTTGTTCCTTCCTGATACAGATACGGTTGCTGCTATTAAGGATGTAAGATGTGTGCACAGCACATAATCTCAAAAGCAAGTTCAAGTTCTCTGTCTTCACGTGGTATTTATTACCCTTTCAGTTTCCTCTTCTGCTCTTGAAAGCACATGCCAGTTCCCCAAAATACAAGAGACTCTAAATACTGGGTAGGATAAAGAAGCCAAAATATGCTATGTTGAGGACTATAATGTGCCACTGAACAAAAGTATCACCCAGGCCTCCGTTAAGGTTCTCTGCTACCTTCCTAGCTAGCAGCCCTTCAATTCCCCAAAGCACTGAGCTTTCCAAATAAAGCATACATTACTGACCACTATGCTGTGCAGTGTTAGCTGACCAATCACCACACAGACCAAAGTGCCAAATGGAGGCAGTGGAGACAGGTAGGGCAATCAAGGTCTTCTTCACTCAGACTCCTTGCACTTCTTTGTCTCATAAAACTAACCTGTCAGTGACAGTCTTCATTTCCTAATCAGTTGCTTCCCTGAAACTCCATCCTAAGGCACCCTGGTGGGGCAGTGGTTACGGCGTCCAGCTACTAACCAAAAGATCAGCAGTTGGAACTCACCATCTGCTCCATGAGAGAAAGATGAGGCAGTCTGCTTCTGTAAAGATTTATAGCCCTGGAAACCTTATGGGGGTTGCTATGAGTCAGAATCAATTCAATGGCAGTGGGTTTGGTTTGGGTTCTACTGTGTTCCTTGCATAAGGAGCTCTGGTGGTATAGTGAGTAAGACATTTGGATGCTATAGTCAGAAGGTCAGTGGTTCAAAATCACCAGCTGCTCTACAGGAGGAAGATGAGGCAAACTACTTCTGTAAACCCAATGGGGATGCTATGAGTTGGAATCAACTGGATGGCAATGGGATTTTGGTGTTCCCTTCATACACAAACAGGACAGGGTATTTAGGAGGTACTCAATACATATCCACTGATGGACTGACCAGGAGGTATTTTACACAGTGATTTGAAATTATGGCTATACAACCTCATGGGAACACATTAAAATGGGTGCAATACACTGTTAGGGGGAATTAAAAAACCAATCATGATATAAAAATTCTATAATTAAGTTTCAGTTTAAAAAATAGTCACACACATGAAACAAGAAGAAATATCAAAATAGTAAGTCTGAATCCTTTGAGTGTAGTGATTGAGAATGCTTCCTTTTCTATTTTCAAAATGTGCTCTAATCTGGTTATATCACATTTATAATGAAAAATAAATCCCCAAAAATAAAATAAAAATAAATCTTGAAACCTTATTGCTGGTTAAGATGATGAAGGATTGGGAACTTGACTTTGCTTTATAAATATTCAGTTTCCTTCCTCCAGAGGCTACACTAATGTTACCATTACTAATGACTGTAATGGTTGAAACTGACTGAGCGCTTACATCCCAGACACTGTGCTAATATCATCACATGTAATCCAACATCCCTATAAAGATACTATTATCATCCCATTTTCCAGACGAGGAATTGAGGCAAAGAACTTAGTAGCTTGCCTAAAGTCCCAAAGCTAATAAATTAAGTGATGGACCTGAGATCCAAATTTAAGTCTCTCAAAATATAACCATTTGCTGAGTCAAGAAACACATTAATGTTTGTTACATTCCTCTCAGCTTTTCATCAGGAAGGAAGGAAGGAAAGAAGGAAGGAACAGAAGATAAACATTAAACTGGCACTGATTAGAGTGCTCACCTATGGGAAGGGGACCAAGGAGGTGGGGGTCCACGAGTAGTAACAATAGCAGTTAACCCTTACTGAGCAGTACTGATTTGCAACCCCGGCTGTATCATTATCTCCTTCTAGAAAAGAATACCAAGGCACAGAGAGGCTGGGAGCTTGGCACAGCTGAGATCTGGACTCGACCAAGCTGACCCAGAGCCCCAGTTCCTGAGTACTGTACTAGACTTTGTTCCAGACATTTATTTAGTGATGCTAAATGCTAGAGATATTACAGACACAATCCTGGCTTTCATGGAACTTCCAGGCAGCAAACATAGAAAAGTCAAAGGGAATAATAATAATTTGCTTACATATTACTCAGGTAATTAAAAAGATATCACATAATATTGAGTGCTATCTGACTCCAAAGCTTAATGGTCTTATTATACAAACTCTTTAATTGAAGAAAGGCAATAAAAAACACAGACACACAGAACCATAGATAGAGAACACAAAGACACCAAACAAATTGCATAAAATACATTTATTTCATATTACAGTTAAGTACTAGTGAAAGATAAATTCATTTAATATAATATTTACTACTTAATATTATTTGAAGTCATAGTAAGAGTGAAAAGGGAAATGAAGGGGAAGGCATATATTAGGGAAGCTGCAGTATTGGGAAAATTACTACCTAAATTGTGAGGGTGGACAGAGCTCAGCTACTTGAATGGTAAGAGGGCTGGAAGCTGGGAAAGGGAACAAAACATATAAGGATTCCTAAAGGAGGACCCGAAAGCGGCAGCGAATGGTCTCAGAGAATGTTAAGCAATAAAGAAATACGTAAACAGACACACACACACACACAACGGGAACCAGACGGGAAGGCAAAAAAAAAAAAAAAAAAAGGTAAGAGTTGAGTGACACCCTTACAGGTTCTGCAAAGATGTTAAGGATCTTGGTTCTGATCCAGAGAGCAATAAGGACAGCTAGGAGTGTAACAGGAGCTCTGGTAGCATAGAGCCTAAGGCACTTGACTGCTAACCAGAAGGCTGGCGGTTCAAACCCACCAGCTACTCCTCAGAAGGAAGGTTGGGCAATCTACTTCCGTAGTGATACCGCCTCAGAAACCCAAGGAGGAGTCGCTATGAGTCGGATCCGACTCGACAGCACGTAACAACAATCCGACTCGACAGCACGTATCAACAACAACAACAACAACAGGAGTATGATGTGGTTAAAATGGCCCTGCCTGAGGTTGGAGAGATACACAGATGACAGTGAGGTTGTAAACCTGCTGAGCTGGGCAAGCTCTGAGCACGAATCCAGGGCAGGACTATTTGCTTTTAAAATCCTAAATTTTAACATCTCAGGTGAATGGCATGGGATACGCAGGGGAATTAAAACAGTAGCTGGGTGTCAAGTGGTTGCAAGGTTAATCTATGCGACTGACCACTGCTGCACTAACTTCTATCATTCTCTGGCATCCCACATGACTAGAAGAAGTCGTCCTAATCAAGTTAACATACTGATACTGGGAGAAACTAGAGGACTCACCTGGAGAAACAACTCCCCAATATCAAAAGCACGGCTTTCACTTTTAAAATGACAGATAACAATGGTATTGTTTGAAGCAGAGCCAATGAATCAGACACACTACACTTAGTAGTACTTTCCTTCTTCGTCCCTACATAAGTAAATGGTTTCCTGCTGACTTCACAATATCTCTAAGTATGAAACAAAGTCATCTGACGCAAACAGGTAACCTGGACTGAGAATGGGTATTAGAAGGAGATGGTGATACCCACACTGGATTTCACTAGTAAAGAGAGATACTCACAGACTGAAGTTTCTTCTTAGCAGCTTTTGCCAACTCAGACAAATCCAGGCTGCTAAGAAAATGTACAAAACTAATAAGCAAACAAATAAAACCATGTTTTCTTGTGAGCTCTGTAGAAGATACCCCAAAACTCAAAATATTAATTACAGTTTACAGAAACTATCAGCGCCAGGAATTCTACAGGCTAGCAGAGGTCAGGGAAGAAATTATGGACATAATAACCTGGTGAAAGTAACTCCTCCTGGAAATACCATGGATTATATAGCGTGGTTAAGGGGGCAAAAAAAAAAAAACAAAAAACCTACCAACTGAAAGACAAAAACTACTGCCAAGCTAATCTCCAGGCTCTTATGTGAGAAATTACAAATCTGAACTATACACAAAAGCATGATAGACAAAAATATGAAAAGGTCCAAAAAAAAAAACACCTCACTGCTGTTGAGTCAATTCGACTCATAGAGACTCCTCCTTGGGTTTCCGAGGCAGCATCGCTATGGAAGTAGATTGCCCAGTCTTCCTTCCGAGGAGTGGCTGGTGAGTTTGAACCGCCAGCCTTCTGGTTAGCGGCCAAATGCCTTAGGCACTGTGCCACCAGAGCTCAGAATGTGAAAAACCAGAATTGCAAGATTACATGTGAACAGTAGTTATCATTCCATAAACTCCTATGAGTATCTGTGCCAAAGTAACTGGCTCAGTAAGGGCTTAAGGAGTCACTGTTACAGCAGTGAGCCCATCTGATATAAACCAGGGGTCAGCAAATGACAGCTCGCTTTTTGCTCAGCCCATAAGTAAGAATGACTTTTACATTTTCAAACAGTTGGGGAGGGTATGTTTCATGACACATAAAAATTATATGGAATTCAAAGTTCAGTGTTCTGAAAATTTTACTGGATACAGACATATGCCTGTTCATTTACATGCTGTCCACAGATACTTTCACGCTAGAGTGGCAGAGGTGAATAGGAGCAGCAGAGGCCATGTGGCCCTCAAAGCCTAAAATGTTTACTATCTGTCCCTTTATAGAAAAAGTTTGCCAACCTCTGCTATAGACAAAGGATATAATGTCTTATATAATAGACATACTCTGTTAATATAATCTATAGATACAACATTCTGCCACAAATGGCTAAAACAGAGGCACTATCACTGATTCCCATTTTCTTTTTAGAAAATCTGTAAATTGTACTCTTTCAAACTTAAGTTTTATATGGTGGTTTACTTACAGCCGTCTTATTTCCAAATCGTATAGCCATAAAAGAGAAAAATGTATGGGCTTTGTTAAACACAAAGTACAATGCACTTAAATACTATACAACCAAGGAGTGACAGAAAAATATTAATTGGTATTTCAACTGGCCTTACCTGTCTGCCATTTGAGGTATTATAAAGTGCTGTCCATTTTTGTGATCTGAAAGAGAAACCAAGGCAAAGTTTTGTTCATAAAATAGCTATCAGTTAAAACTGTACAGTAACATTATCTATCTACAGAGACAGAGAGAGAGAAACCAAAGATTATTAGTGGTTACCAGAAGGAGTAGGAGCTCTGGTAGCATAGTACCTAAGGCACTTGACTGCTAACCAGAAGGCTGGCGGTTCAAACCCACCAGCCACTCCTTGGAAGGAAGGTTGGGCAATCTACTTCCATAGTGATACCACCTCAGAAACCTGAGGGAGGGTCACTATGAGTTGGGACCAACTCCACGGCACATAACAATAACAACAATGGGTAGGAGGGAGGGGAAAAGGGGAAGCTTTTGTGTGTGGGGCATTGAGTTTATACTAATGGTGGTACAATACTTTGGAAAAGGACAGCAATAATGGTGGCACAACATGAAAAATGACAACAATGTCCTCGAGCTGTAAATGGGGAAGTTGTTATGTTGGCAAAAGTCTTGTGTATGTTTTCACCACAATGAAAGTGAAAAAATATTTCAGTAAGAGCTGTAAATGCACCACTACCATTATTTTCTCAATTTATGTTTTAAAATTAGTAGTTTTTCCTAATTTTGAAATTGAGTGGGAGAACAGAAGCTGCCATTTAATCAGACTGGCTACAAATTCCCAAAGAGCTGACTAGGTCCCAGGGTCCCACCCTCATTTTCTTCTGGAACAGGGGTCCAGGCAGGATCCAGGAGAAATCCTGTGCTCACCCCAATCCTTACAGGGTTGATTCTCAGAATAAACTGACACTCCTCAGCCTTGGGAAGGCATTCCAGGGAGCTGAATTAGCTCAGCTATCCGTGTGAGATGGCAGAGCTTTGCGGAGCTTTGGTGGGCCAAATGAATCAACTAGTATAAAAACTCCTGCAGTCAGGGCCAGGGCAGGAGGCCTTTGCAGAACCAAGCCAAGGCTCCCTCTTTCGTGGTCCTTACTGACTTGGTTCTACTCTAGTTTATGGAGGACATTCTGATCATGATCCAATGCATAAAGCCACTCTAAAGATCCACATACAGGATTGCTGGGTCACATGTACAGTTAACATTGTAAGAAACTGCCAGACATTTTCCTATAGGAGCTCCATCATTTTGCATTCTGAGACAAAGTAAGAGTTACAAAGGCCCTGCATTTTCCCCAGGATTTGGTGTCGTCACTTTTTGTATTTTTATCTTAGGCATAAAAACCAAAAAACAAACTCACTGCCATCAAGTCAATTCTGACTCACAGTGACTCCAGTGGGTTTTCAAAGTGGTAAATCTTTACAGAAATAGGTTGCCTCATCTTCCTTCCATGAAGCGGCTGGTGGGTTTGGGCCGCCAACATTCTGGTTAGCAGTCAAATGCCTGAGGCACTGCCCTACCAGAGCTCCTTATTTTAGGCATATTAATAGGCATGTATAGGCGCTCTGGTGGCGTAGTGACTAAGGCATTTGACTGCTAACCAGAAGGCTGGTGGTTCAAACCCACCAGCCACTCCTCGGAAGGAAGACTGGGCAATCTACTTCCACAGAGATAGTGTACTGCCTTGGAAACCCAAGGAGGGGTTGCTATGAGTCAGAACTGACTCAAGGGCAGTGAGGTTTTTTTTTTTTTAAATAAGTATGTATTGGTTTCTCATTGTGGTTTTGAGTTGTATTTCCCTAATGGCTAACAATATTGAGTTTCTCTTGATGTGTTTGTCATCTGTATATAATCTTTATGGAGCTCCGATGGTGCAGTGCCTAAAGCATTCAGCTGCTAACCAAAAGGTCGGTGGTTCAAACCCAACAGCCATTCCTCAGGAGAGAGATGAGGCAGTGTGCTTCTGTAATGATTTACAGCCCTGGAAACCCTATGGGGCACTTCTGTCTGACTTACATAATCGCTGAGTCAGAATCAACTCAATGCAGTGGATTTGGTTTTTGATTTATAGTTTTTGTCCATTTTTTACTGGGTTGTGTTATGGACTGAATTATATTCCCCCAAAATAGGTGTTGTAAATCTTAACTTCTATGCCTGTGGTTATAATCCCATTTGAGCATAGGTTGTCTTCACTATGTTAATGAGGCAGGATTAGCGTAGGGTGTATTTTGCACCAATATCTTTTGAGATATCAAAGAGACTAAACACATATACTGAAGTAGGGAGGGGGGAAGAGAAAAGCCAAGCCCCATGAACACTGCCCAGAAGCAGAAGCTCAGAAGAAACAAGGGCCTTCCTCCAGAGCGACAGAGAGAGCCTTCCCTGAGAGCCTGTGGTTCAAATTCAGAGTTCTAGCCTCCTAAACTGTGAGAAAAGGAAACTTCTGTTTTCTAACGCCATCCACTTGTGGTATTTCTGTTATAGTAACACTGCTGATTGTATTTTTACACAAATAACATGCACGTTATTCTATTTTTGCAAACCACACAACTCCCTCACATTAATTTCGTTGGTATGCTAGCAGAAAAAAACAGTGACTAAGGTAAGTTGTTTTCTTACTGAATTTTGAGAATTCTTTACATATTCTGAACATCCTTTGCTGGGTGTGTGATTCCCAAATATTTTTTTACAGTCTATCGCTTGTCTTTTCATTGTTAACAGCACCTTTTACAGATTTTAATTTTGACAAAGTCCAATTTCATAATTAGCTTCTTTTATGGATTTTGAGCTTTACCTCATTCAAGATCACAAAGATTTTCTCCTACCTTTTTTCTTCAGTCTAAAGTTTTATAGTTTTAGGTTTTACGTGTAAATTTCTGATTCATCACTGCCTAAGATGTATAGTTTTGGCTGAAGCTCATCTTTCTGCCCATGGATGTCCAGCAGTGCCAACGTAATATATTGAAAAGACTGTCCTTCTTCTACTGGCTCAGCTTTGCACCTTCGTCAGAATCACTGAACGAATTCATGTGTCTTGTTCTGGATTCTCTACACTGTCCCATGGCTACCTCTTCACCAATAAAGTACTGTAGAGCACTGTCCTGAGCACTGTGGAACTTTGTAACAAATCTTAAAATTAAGTGGTATAACTCTTCCCACATTATTCTTCTTTTGCGAAACTGTCTTTGTGACTCTAGTTCCTTTGCCTTTCCATGTAAATTTGGAATCGGCATGTCTCTCAAATTGCATTAAGTCTATACTCTTTTTGTTTGTTTTAGAATATTTATTTTTACCTTTTCATTGTGATCTGAGTGAACATTTACAGAGCCAATTGCTTTTTTCATTCAAAAATTCATACATGTTTTGAGACATCAATTAAAATTTCTGCAATGTAATAGCACTCTTCCCACTTCCTCTCCATGTTTACTATTCATTCTCCTTCCCTTCCTGCCCTCTGAGCTTTATCCCTGGGCAAATTCTGCCCCTCTGATCTCAGATCTCATTTGGTTGACTGCAAGTCTATACTTTGATTTCTGGAGAACTGGTAACTTCACTATGTTAAGTACGTCTTTCCACTTAGGTTTCCTTAGATTTTTTTCATTGGCATTTTGTAGTTTTCAGCATATGGATCCTACACATTCTGTTAGCTTTACACCTAAGTATTTAATTTGGAGCTACTGTAAATGGTATTTTCTAATTTTAGTTTCCAATTGTTCAATTGTCTATAGAAATACAATTGATGAACTTTTTTTGTAGTTTCCTAGGGATTTTCTATATAGAAATCTTCTAATTTATGAATAGATATAATTTGATTTCTTTCTTTTTCAATCTGTATGCCTTTTCTTTCTTTTTTTCGGCTATAGCATTGGTTAAGGAACTCTGGTGGCGAGGTGGTTAAGGTATCTGGATGCTAATCAGAAGGTAGATGGCTCAACTCTACCAGCTACTCTGTGGGAGGAAGATGAGGCAATCTATTTCCATGAAGATTTACAGCCTTGGAAACCCTATGGGGGTCGCTGGGAGTCAGAAGAGACTCGATGGCAGTGGGTTTTTGGTTTGTGGCGTTGGTTGAGGTTTCCACTGCAGTGCTGAATCAGAATGGTGAATATATGTATTCTAGCCTTGTTCTGGATCTTAGGATAAAAGCACCTAGTCGTAGCATAGTGCCTAAGGCACTTGACTGCTAACCAGAAGGCTGGCGGTTCAAACCCACCATCCACTCCTCAGAAGGAAGGTTGGGCAATCTACTTCTGTAGTGATACCACCTGAGAAACCCAAAGAGGGTTTGCTATGAGTTGGGTCCGACTCGACGGCAGGTAACAACAACAGTCTTTCATCATTAAGGATGATGTTCACTGTGGGTTTTCTACAGATACCCTTTATCAGATGAAGGAAGTTCCTCCTGTTCCTCTTTCCTAAGAATTTTTATCATGAATGAATGCTGTATTTTGTTAAATGCTTTTTTGCATCAATTGATATGATCACACAATTTTTCACTTTTAGTCTCATTATGGATTGAATTGTGTCCCCAAAGATATGTGTTGTAAATCCTAACTCCTATATCTGTGGTTAGGAGCCCTGGTGGTGCAGTGTTTAAGCCAAAAGGTTGGTGGTTCAAATCTACCAGCTGCCTCAAAGGAAAAAGATGTGGCAGTCTGCTTCTGTAAAGATTTACAGCCTTGGACACCTTATGGGACAATTCTACTCTGTCCTATTTGGTCACTATGAGTTGGAATCACAGCAGTGGGTAGTTACAGGTATACCTATGGTTACAATTCCATTTGGGAATGGGTTGTCTTTGTGGTGTTTATGAGGCAGTATTAGTTCAGGGTGTGGTGAGTCAATCTCTCATGACATAAAAGCAACAGATTATATAAGACAAAATGGGGGAAGATAGAAGCCAAGCCCCATAAAGATCACCAAGAACAAGGACGTTCCCGAGAGCTGACAGAGAAAGTCTTCCTCTAAAGCCAGCTCCCTGAATTCAGACTCTGTCTCCTAAACTGTGAGAAAATAAATTTCTTTTCATTAAAGCCACTTGTGGTATTTTGGCTATAGCAATACTACCTAACTAAGACAGAATGTTGATGGATCATATGAACTGATTTTCAAATGCTGACTCAGTCTTGCATACCTGGGATAAACCCCACTTGGTTACACTGTATTATTCTTTTTATTTATATAATGTTGGGTTCAATTTGCTAATATTTCATTGAGTTTCTTACTGTATAACCAGAGTGGAGAACTCCTATTTGTGGATATTCTACAGCAGAGGTTAGGAAACTCTTTCCGTAAAGGGCCAGACAGTAGTTATTTTAGGATTCATAGCCCATCAATCTCTGATGAAACTACTCAACACTGCCACTGTAGTGAGAAGTAGCCACAGACAATACATAAATGAACTGGCATGGTGATCTTGTAATAAAACTTTATTTATAAAAACAGGTGAGGGGCTGGGTTTGGCTCACAGACTGTAGTTTCCAACCCACTCTACATCATGAATAACAAAGTTGGCTAATGGTAAAATTCACTTTTGGACCTTTTTCCATTTCTGAGAAGGCAGAATTCTTCAAATAACTACAAAAGTTACTGCTTTGTTTTTCTACTTCTAGTCCCAGTCTGCTCAAGTATAATGATGCATGTTCTATGTTTTTTGATTCCTGAAACAGTCACTTCTCTAGAGTTAAATAAAGTTCTAAAAACTAAAAATTCAAGGAGCTTTGTTCAACTTTATAATTTTTACATGTTGTTGTTGTTGTTTTTGCCGTCGAGTCGGCCCCGACTCATAGCGACCCCTCCTTGGGTTTCTGAGGCAGTATCACTACGGAAGTAGGATTGCCCAACCTTTCTTCCAAGGAGTGGCTGGTGGGTTTGAACCACCAGCCTTCTGGTTAGCAGTCAAGTGCCTTAGGCACTATGCTACCAGAGCTCCTATAATTTTTACATATAACAGACAATTCTGCAGTTACCTTACCATTTCAAATAAACTCTGACTCACAGTTTTCTTGTGGACATGTGAAAGCAAAGGAGGTCAGAAAACTAGTGTCTCAGCTTGTTTTTCCAGAGACTTACTGACTGGAGCTTACTCACCTGGTTTCCTGCCACAGAGATAGAAGGCTAGTCTGTCAGTCAGCTCATACTGTATTTCTACAAGGCGTTCTGCCAGTTCATGGTGCCCTCCTTGCCTACCAAGACAAAACAAAGTATCATTTATACTGCTCACCACTCAATGGCTTTAGAACATAAAAATACAAAGATATCTCTGAAGACATCTGAGCCATTTATCACACACGACTTTGTAGAATAATCAACCTTCTTGTGTGAATACACCGTTAAGGTCTACTCTAATATCCATCTTATAAACTATTTCACACTTTGAACTACTCTGGTTCTTAATTAATTTACAAAACAGAATACTCAATAAGGAATTCAAGGACTTATGAGATAGAGAACTAGGGTGCTTTAAAAAATATATAGTAAGCCCAGGCCTCACCCTTAGGGATTCTAAATCTGTAAGGATGAGGTGGGGCCCAGGTATCAGTATTTTGAAGAAGGGGATTCCTTCCAATGATTCTGATGCAGCCAGTCTGATTCTAGATGAGGGTCTAGTAATCACTCTCAGGGCTTCAATTCAGGGAGAGACAGACCAAACTAATATACACCTCATAACACTTGCAGCTACCTATCTTCAATTTCTGTAACAGAAAATGAGAATATTAAGTTTTCCTTTCTTCATTTATGAAATAATATTTAAGTTGCTTGACACCCTGTTAGTAACAAAGCATATACATGTATCATTACCTTGAGGGACCATTATATGCAAGATACATAAGAGAAATTCCAGAGTAAGTGATAATAAGTATCATTTACTGATAGCTCTCTTATCCTATAAAGATCTAGTTTCAGCCAGTTTCTCTTCCCATCATTTAAGGCACTACAAAATATCTTCCAACCTACTGAACTTCCTTGGTTTTTTAAGACTTAAATCTTTTTTTCCCTCAATTTTTAACATCCGTGAAATCAGGAAGTATCCTATGATTGCTGGTATACAGTATTTTAGTTGGGGGGGGTTGTTTCTTTCTCAGCGATACATGAAATAATGATGAACCATACAATCAATAGAGTCTTAGATCTGACGACATCATGTACTCATCCCCAACCAGAAACTTTCGCTCTCAGGACTCCCAGTCACACGCTGCTCCATCCAGTCAGGTCTCCTGCTCTGCTGAGTATGTGCCCTGCCACCCTACCTCCAAATCTTGATTCATGCCTGCCTTCCTCCTTCATCTACCCAAATCCAACTCATTCATCCAAGACCATCTACAGAAATTTCTTAATGATTTAGACCACAATGAAGAAACCCTATAAATACCTTTTAAGAACAATTACTCATTTGGGCAATGAATCACATACTATCTCGCCTCACTGACTCTGATGCCTTTATGAATCACTTCTTGCAAGAGACAGTCAATTCTGGGAGGGCAGAACTTTGTCACTTCATCTATTTTCTCTTCTGCAGAGCAGAGTGAGTGGCACTTCTCAGTTAATAATGTGGAAAAAGAAGGAAAAATGATAGATTGCTGATCTCATTTAAAAGACAGTCAAATCTAACCTATAGATTCAGTTAGTTAGCCAACATTTCATAGTTAAAATTTCTGAACAAAAAAAATTTACAGAATTTTACACTGAGCACCCAAATGTCTACAACCTGAGATCTACAATTAACATCTTACTACACATGTTTAATTATATACAGGTTTATCTTTAAACCTAAGTAATGAAAAAGAGCATTAAAAAACCCGGAGAGTGGGTTTTACAATTCTCAGTACTTGACTTGCACTATGGCTCAAATACTCTTGTGCTTTGAAGGGTCAAGTAAAAGACTGAAGGAGGCTTGGTGGTGCAGTGGTTAAGTGCTCAGTGGCTGAGAGGTCAGCGGTTTGAACCCACCAGCCACACTGCAGGAGAAAGATGTGGCAGTCTGCTTCTATAAAGATTCACAGCCTTGGAAGCCCTATGGGGTAGTTCCATTCTGTCCTTTAGGATCGCTATGAATTGGACTCGACTCAATGGCAGTGGGTAAGAGGCTGGAAGATGAATACACTGGTTTATAATTCTACCCTTTCCTGTGTTTGCCAGGCTCAGCTGGTAAGTGAAATGTCTTCACCTGCAAAATAACAGAATGTAAATCTTTAAAGGGTTAAATGCTAATCATACACAATTCAGCTGCTTAACAATGAATCATGAGGCAATCTACTTCCGTAAAGATTTACAGCCTTGGAAATCCTATAGGAGTTGCTATGAATTGGAACAGACTTGCGGGCAGTGGGTTTTTTATGAATCCCAAACAGAGAGAAGAGATGAGATTCTAGATCTCCTACCTTGCATAATCAACAGGTGTTTTCCCACTAGAATCTTGTGTGCCTGGGTCTGCTCCATACACTGCCAACAACTCGGCCTGTAAAATCTGTCCTGCTTTGGAGGCAACATGGAGGGGGGTGTTTCCTTTTTCCTAGGAATCATTATTAAAAAGGAGACAAAAAGCAAATTAACCAAAGGCTGCACGAACACAACCAATTTTGTTTCAGTTTAATATCTGAATCAACCCATGCTTTCTTACAGGGTGAAAGAAGTTGGCTTGTGCTCCTAAAGATAACAGTCTCAAACAGGTTTCAAGATTCCCTGTTCTCACGCTTGAATGGAGTTGCTGAAAGACACAGAAACAAAAATGAGCATTTGTTTAAAAGCAAAAAGAACGATGCACTACAGCAAATAATTTCAATACGTTTCACTAGTAATAAATGATCTTTATCTGGCTCAGTAAGATGCGGGAAACCATTCCTCCCCAGCTGGTCACAACTCCTGGGGCCGTAAGGCGGGCTCAGGCAGGAAAGCTCTCACACATGCAGCAAATGAGCTGTCTTCCCTCCAATCTAACCTCTGGAAAACTCACTGCCATTGAGTGGATTCCAACTCAGAGCAACCCCCAATGGGTTTCCAAGGCTGTAAATCTTCACGGAAGCACACCGCCTCATCTTTCTTCCACAAAACAGCTGGTGGGTTTGAACCACCAGCCTTTTGGTTAGCAGCCAAATGCTTAACCACTACACCACCAGAGTTTCTTTGCAATCTAACCTTGTGCTATCCAAAAGGCAATGCCAACTTATCATAGGGATGGAGACATGTACTCTTGACGTCCAAAACTGAGTCTTTTTAGTTAATGAAATAATAATTACATGTGTTTCAATATAAAATCAAAAAACCTGAGTTTCAGTGTCTGCACTGTATGTGCCAAAGGCAGTGCTTTGAAAATAAAGATGCACATTTCTTATAGGCTCTCTTCATAGGACCTCTGTACAGGACCAGGCAGTGTTTTGTTCTGCTGTACACAGGGTCACTGTGAGCTGGAGATGACTCGACGGCACCTAACTCTTCATAACATGCTAAGGCTCACATAAAGAAGCCAAATACCCATTTGCTGAGTATCATAAGCCATTCCAAGGAGCTCTGGTGGCATAGTGAGTAAGGCAATTGGCTGCTAATCAGAAGATCAGCAGTTCAAATCCACCTGCTGCTCCACGGGAGGAAGATGAGGCGATCTACTTCCGTAAAGATCTACAGCCTTGGAAATCCTATGGGAGTCGCTATGAATTGGAATAGACTTGCTGGGAGTGGGTTTTTTATGAGCCATTCCACGCAAACTGAAGCTCTGAGTCACACACCTTGCTTTCTGAACCTCCTACTCACTATGCAATGCAGAAGCACGGAGAAAGTTACTATCCTCCTTTGCTACTCTGGTCCTTCCTAGAAACAATCTGCCACAGACTTTCTAGTGCTCTGGAGAAACAAACGCTGAGATGGTTCCTATTTCAAAGTTAAACAAGGAAACAACTTAGAGAAATACAAAATTTAAAATATATCTGAAAAACAAGTTCTCTGGACACTAATCTTTCCAATCTGCCCTTACACCTCCATGAACAGGAGTAACTGCCATTTGACTTACAATCAAAGATGAAACCAACTGTAGAAAGGGCTGTTATTAGTTATTTAGTGTACAGAAGTGAATTTATGTTTTTCTCTTCTTCCTTTTTAAAGGTTTTTTTTTTTTTTTTTTTTTTTTTTTCAAACGAAACAGTAAGCTGATTCACCCAGCTCCCCTGAGGGATTCTGAAAGGTGCGACCCACCTTACTAAGATCTTTGGCAGTTACACTATCGTCGTCCCGGCACGGCAAGCGATGGACAAATGCTAACATCTGATACTTGGCTCTGATGAATTCTGCTTTATTGGGACTGGTTCAAAACAAAAAGGAAAACAGTTCACTTGCAGTTCAGATCTGACATTACCCATTCTTGACAATGTAGAAAGAAGAGGAAGTGACCCACATTCTCTCCTGAGAATCAAATGGACAATGCTGATTTAAGTTTCCATGCTGTTTAAGGTCTAGAGTCTGAAAATGTACATTAGTCATTATAATGGCCAGGACTACAGAAGACCTGCTTTTTATAGCCTCTTTCTTCTCTGTGTAATTTCCTCAATTGACCAACAGCCTGGTGAGGAAGCAGCATTTAACCCCATTGCCAGGGAAGGCATCAGGCAGAATGGTGCCCAGGACCTAGATTTCTGGTCTGACTGCCTCTTGTTTGAGCATCTAAGTGTAAGCCTGATTCTATCAACAGCCTCCAAGCTTTCAGTTCCAACCAGATAAACCATTTACTCGGGCTGGGTAATCAAGCAAAAGAGATGGCTCCTCCTCACCTCCGTGGGCGCTTCTGACAGCAAAGAGCCTAATACACACTTGGGGTCACCAACTCCTGTGGTGTCTTGGTAGAGGTCAGTCAAAAACAGCAGTGTCCCTTTCAGTGGGTTCCATTTGTTATGAAGAAATGAAAATATTTATAAACATGCCACTCACTGTACTTTATCCTGAGGATTAGCTTTCCGTCTTCCACTCATAATAGAAGCAGGGTCCAGCAAAGAATGCTCCCAGATAGAATTAGCACCATTATTGTACAAGGTTTCAACCATCTAAAATCAAGCAGCATGAAAATCGTATCTTAATTTCCTTCCACAAGTATTCAACGAGAATCAGTGACTGAACTGGGAGAACAAAGCCCCACCACAAACACACGCATGACTGGGATATCACTCACGTCACTGTCTCCCGATTTTAGAATTGGAAAGAACCTGGATGTAACATTCAGGTTTGACCAAGAGGACCACCTGCTAACCACCTCAATGGGTTTGACTGAAAGGCCAACACCCACCACCTACTCTTCGGGAGAAAGGAATGGCAGTCTGCTTCTGGGAAGATTATTGCTGCTGTGTGCCCTCAGGTCGATCCCGAGTCACAGTGACCCTACAGGACAGGGCAGAACTGTCCCATAGGGTTTCTAAGGCTGCAACCTCTACAGAAGCAGACTGACGTGCCTTTCTCTTGTAGAGCAGCTGATGGCTTGAACAACTCACCAGTTAGTACTCGAGAGCTTAACTACTGAGCCATCAGGGCTCTTTATGGCCTTGGAAACCCTATGGGGCAGTTCTACTCTGTTCTGTGGGTTCGCTATGAGTTAGAATTGACTTCGACGGCAATGTTTTTTTTTAAAACAGATTACCAAGAGTAGATTACTTTGTCATTTTAGGACAGTGCTTCCTAAGCATGATCATTCAAATATTATCTTCAAGATTCTTAATGACCCATTTACCACATATACTATTCACTTAATATTTTTCTTTAAATTCATTCACTTTTTAAGACTTTTACAAACAATTATGGCTTGACGTGCTAGTTATATTTTTCATATACACATGAACATCATGACTCTTAAATCTTGTTGAGTGCCATTGGTGGCTCATTATTGCTTTAGGAATAACCCTGGCATTTGAAATTACTCATCTCTAGGGATTTTATTCAAGGAGCGCTGGTGGTATAGTGGTTAAGGCATTTGGCTGTTAACCAAAAGGCCAGTGGTTTGGACCCACCAGCTTCTCCACGGAGGAAAGATGAGGCAGTCTGCCTAAAGATTTACAGTTTTGGAAACCCAATTGGAGTTGCTACAGGTCAGAATTGACTAGATAGCAGTGAGTCTGGTTTGGTTTTGGTTTGGACTTAATTCAGATCCTACAATACAATTCGGCTTTGTAAACATAGACCCGAGAGTGGCGAACATTCTTTTACTGGAGAATGAATTGTCAGAAACTTCTAATCAAAAGTTATTAATAAACCATATCTCTCAATTTCATTTCAAAGCAGGACTCCTGACATGGCACCCTGGCCCCTTCGGTTTTTTACATTAGCAGGACTATTTTCACATTGGAGATCCAGACCCACTTATTCCAGCTACTTGGTTCCTATGGGCAAGTTTAAGGGATATACTGTGCAGCTGCCACCAATTTAGTAAAATATGCGCACAAGACAAATGAAGGCAAGACACATGCTTAATTCTGAGTTCCGGGAGAGCTTAAAGAATGTGTGCCCCAAAATAGACATACAAGTGACATTCCACAGGACCCCAAATAAAACAAAAAGCCCACTTAACACTTAACAGACTATTAGGCACTCAAGCAAAGCTTAATTTGGTCTCTGACTAGTAACAAGAACTTTACCCACTGCTGTGACGTCAATTCTGACTCATAGTGAGAAAAGAGAAGGAAAGAGTAGACCTGCCCCATAGGGTTTCCTAGGCTGTAATTTTTATGAAAGCAAGGTATAGGGTTGGCAGATGATGTTTCTACAAGCATATGTGTATGCACTATAAGAACATCTGGGTATATAGTACAGCTGACAAGGGGCAAGGTCGTGGTGGCTTCTTAGCTACAGCCAGCTACCTAGAGGGAGCAAGTAGTTGGACCTGTGGGCTCGAGATCATGGTCACAGGGGATATCAAGCTCAAATGGCATAACATACTACACAAAAACATTGTTCTGCATCCTACTTTAGTGAGTAGTGACTGGGGTCTTAAAAGTTTGCAAGAGGCCATCTAGATGCAACGATGGGTCTCTCCTCGTCCAGAACAAAGAAGAATGAAGAAAACCAAAGATGCATGGAAACAATTAGTCCAGGGGACTACAAGACCATGCAATCCTCAATCTATGTGACCATGATACCAGAAGAACTAGATGGTACCCAGCTATCACTGTCAACCACTAAGAAAGGAATCAGTGCAAGAGATCCTAGATAGAGTAGGAGAACAACATGAACAAAACTCAAAATCATTTAAAAATAAATAAATAAATAATAAAAAGACCACGTTTGCTGGTCTGATAGAGCCTGGTGAGAGCTCTGAAACTATGGCCCCTACTTACCCTTCAGATCTGAACTGAATTCACTCCTGTGGCTACCAGCCAAACGACAGACAGCATATGGGGTGAACATATAGGTCAGATAGATACACTCCTTGGAGTGATCAATCACGGGAGAACAGAAAGGCAGTGTTTACACAGGGACACAGGTCGGGGGGCAGGCGTGCATGGGAAAGAAGGACACAGGAAAGAGGTAACTATGGGGAGGAAGTAGGAAGAGAGCTGTTACACTGTGGGGAATTGCAGTCAAGGTCATAAGACAAAATGTGTATGAACTGCTATATGGAAAATGAATTTACTCTGTAAACTTTCACCCAAATTACAATAAAAACTAGGAAAAAAAAAAAAAAGATAATCTTTATGGAAACAGACTCTCAAGTCTTTTTCCCAGAGTAGCTGGTAGGGTCAAGCTGCCTGCCTTTCCACTGGCAGCCAAACTCTTAACCACTGTGCTCCCAAGGCTCCCAACTTTAAAAGAAAACTTAAGTTTGACAATTCAGAAATTTCTAAGGAGTTCCTTCTCATGTTTCTATCAAAGTACAATAAAAGTTCTAAAAACATTAGCAGGTCCTCAGGAATAAGTATATTGAGAAGTTTCTAAGTCAGTGGCTTTTGGAAACATTCATCATGGTTAGTGGGAAAGAAGGACTATTTAAAAACAATTTCTGGTGGCATTCTAAGGAGCTCTGGTGGTGCAGTGCCTAAGGCATCTGACTGCTAACCAGAAGGTCAGCAGTTCAAACCCATCAGCTGCTCTGTGGGAAGAAGATAAGGCAACCTACTTCCACAAAGATTTACAGCCTTCCAAACCCAATGGGGGTTACTATGAGTTGGAATCAACTTGATGGCAGTGAGTTTTTTTTTTTTTTTTGGTGACATTCTAGAAAGCCAACAGTGAAATGTAACCATGAGATTTTAATGACTGTCAATAAATACATGTATGATTGAGCTTCTGGGATAAGACTTATGTTAGAAGGGGAAAAAATCTAAATGATGAATCCAATACAGAGAATATTTAAATATATAGCATTGATGGAAACATCATGTCTGTTCAATTACAATTCAAACACTTTTGGAAGATTTAAGAGGTATACTGGGAGACATTTTAGTTGCTGAAACACTGAGCCTTAAAAACTTAAATCACAAACTATGAGAAGAATTCTTATTGTTCACCTGAAGCAAAGTTGGGGGCCAGGGTGTGTGTTTAAGATGCCTCACTTGAGAGATGTGGCGTCCCAGACTCCGATGGACGCTGCAGCACTCATCACAGATAAAAGTTCCCCTGTTTACTGATGCCCAGGAAGGATCTGGAAAGAAGAATGAAATAACAGTAGGTTCCAGAAGCAAAAGAAAGCAGTGCCGAGGACACCAGTTAGCTGCTATACTGACAGATGGCAAAAGATGATTGAGGTTTGTTTAAAAAAAAAGAAAGAAATTTTTGTTGGTTTCATATGCTAGTCAACACATTAAGCTGGTGACCCTGTCTGATGGTACCACCTATCTTGGCTGATTTGGTACAGTGTTAATCAACTCCTTTCTGGTTCTGGGGCACAGTTTATAACCCTGACATGGAACTACCATCTCAGATGCAGGCTCTTTCAGTCAATGTAAGAGAAACGTATTGACAGGCTACAGATGAACCATTTCAAATCCATCTCCACAAACAGCAAGAGAACACGCTTCTGATGGTGACTTACCAGCATAACATTACCTGAAGTAAGTGGTGAAAAAAAACTTCCACTCTAATCCACTGTTGTAAATCTACATGCCTCTATGCTTAGCAGAAAGTGGTGAGTGACAGGACTGTAAAGTCATTTAGCTGCTCCAGTACTGGGGACAAACTGGAAGACCTTGCCTTCTCTGACAGCCATTGCTGTTGTCAGTTGCCCTCCAGTCAATTCTGACTCCACGTGTTGCAGAGTAAACTGCTCCTTGGAGTTTTTTTGGCTGCAATCTTAACAGAAGCAGATTGCCAGGCCTATCTTCAGTGGCACTGCTGTGTAGGTTCAGACTGCTAACCTTTAGGTTAGTAGACCAGTGCAAGCCAATAACCATTAGTTGTTTTAAGTAAATTACTCACTGAGTCTAACCCTCCAATGGATCTGAAAGAACATAAGCTGCAATAACAACAGATTGCAGAAGCAAAAATGTAAAATAAAAACAAGTCATACATTTGATGTGTGTACAATACTTTTTTCCTACAAAGTCCCACAGAGCTTCGTGAGATATCCTTTGGAACAAGGAATAACCTACGAGTGGCAAGCAAGATGGATCTGGGGAAGTAAAGTGAGCACTTCAAAACCCAAAGTAAAGGAGGATCTTTGACATTTCATCAAAGTCACAATGGGGTGACAGTAGGTACCGTTCCAGCTGAGGGGCCTAAAGGTTGTTTTTAAATTCTTCAATGTCCACAAAAATCTCTAAAATGCATGTATATCATCTTTACCATTTTTAAGTTTATTTAAACCCTTTCAAACCATATAATGAAAAGTTATGGGATTTCAATCAAAGACAAAGCCTGGGGGGAGCGGTCAGAGAGTATGGTTGTTAAGAGGGTTGACCCTGGCTACAAGCAGTCCGGGGTTTGAACCCCAACTCTGCCACTCTCACACAATGATCTCAGACAAGATACTTCTTCAGGCCTCCTCATTATGATCAAATGGGAACACATCCATCTCAGGGCAGTGACAATACTAACAGAAGTAAAGCACCTTGCACACAATAAGTGCTCAGTAATGTTGACTATTAGATCGCTTATAAATTATTCTCTAAGCCACCATTCAGATATTTCAAGAGCCCACCGAAATGCATGACCACTGAAAAACATATTTTGATTAAGGAAACTTAAAACATCAAATGTTTCATGTGAATACCACCATGAAAATGTCAGATTTTTCAGGCAACTGAATTCAGAATGTGATGTAGTTAAAATGAACTATGTTAATTAAAACAAAACAATTAAAATATTGGAAAAGAAATAACCATGGTTAATAACAACACAAAACAGAAACAGAACTATTCAATGACTGTAATTCTCTCAGTACTACTACGCTTTCTACAAAGCAAAGACTGTAAATTCAAGATAAAGGATCCCCAAAACATCGGTTTTGCTTGTTTGTTTTGTTTTTTCAGCAGGGTACTACTATTTATGAAGGGAAAGACAGATAATTAGTTTTGAAGCATACTCTTGATTTTCACCTATCATCCAGAGAATTCACATTATTCTTAGAGGAAATGGAACAGGGCTAAGACAGCAAGGATTTAACATACATTAGGTAAGAGTCTCAATTAACCATCATGGGTCAGAATCTCACATCTAGAGTACTAAAACGTCAGAACATAGTAAAACCAAACTGAATCTGCACGAATAAGGGTGGGTGAAATTCTTCCAGTTTATTTGGATGTATTGTGTCAGGGCTGTGTGTGGGTTCTATGGACACCACAAATGAGTTTCTTAAGTGTCTGTGGCCCCTCTCATTAAACGTGCATACATTCTGTGTGAGAGTACCTACACGTGCATTTTCTGGGGAAAGCGCTTTACCATTCACCAGATTTGCGAAGGAGTCTCTAACCCTAACAGTAATGCTTTCCCTAGAGCTTTACAGAAAAGGCAGAACACATTCCTAGCTGCTCAAGGTCACAGAACATTTCAAGGTAGCCTAATTATACTTAAAACAGGAAGGAAGTGACTCAAGTCTCTGCAGATCAGGCATACGAGACAACAACTGAAATGATATAATGGAAGACAAAATGCTCTGAAGCGCTGCAAAGGCTGCAGGATCGAAAGGGTAGTGTTCAGAGTGGCCATGGACTTGACTTTGCCCCAAATCACAAGTTGAAAAGGAAAGAATACTCATTCCAAGAGGAAGTTTGAAGCTAGACGTGTATGAATCAAGCCCGATGCAGAAAGTTCAAGCGAAAATAGGCAAAAAAAAAAAGAAGGAAGTGGAAGCAACTAACATCTTTAGAGACTACCATGCATTTTGTGTAACTCACCCTAACTGGTTTATAAAACACGTCTTTTTAAACTCCTCCACCCCTCTCTCTACCTTCAAAGGAAACTGGTAACCCTGCTCCACCCTGCCACCCCAAAAGAAACATAGTGGGTTTGAGTTACCCTGTCGTTAGTTGCTGTTCAGTCCATTCAGTTATCCCAGTACTATCTGAAATTAGCCTGAACTTTCAAATGACAAGATGAAGTTCAAAACAGTTGCAACGATATCAGCAGTCAATGATTTCATTAAGATTGTTTATTGGATACAGGGAGGAAGTGGGAAGAGCTGTTACAATGTGGGGATTGGAATCAATGTCAGGAAACAAAATGTGTATTAATTGTTGAACGGAAAACCAATTTGCTAGGTAAACATTTACTTAAATCACAATAAAAAAATTAAAAAAAGAAAAAGATTTATTTATTGGATGCTATTTTATCAAGGAAGCCATCTTACTTTTGAATTACTTCCAACTCCAAGCAGATACACCCAAGCACTGAAAACTGCATATAATAATCTAGCCACAGAGACCTGTCAACTCAGTTCCAAAAGCTAAGACAGATCTGAACTGTAAATCTGAAAAACACGTATGGGCGGAAACTGCTTATGCCTGTATTGCTGAATGCGCAAACGTGCAAATGGCAGGTGATTTTGTGTTCGCCTGCTTCTTTTTGGCAAGTTGTAATTAATGCATATATAGAAATTCAAATCTAACTTGAAATTTGCAAGGGTTCCACAGTAAAGAACACAACACACACACATGCACACAAACACACACAGAAAGAAAGAAGAAGAAAACAACTCAGAAGACATGACCATGAGAATACTCCTTGAATCTTCCTAACTAACCACTGAGCAAAAATAGTCTTGATGCGCTCCATCGGAAAAATGAGGAAATCAAGTAAGGCTCGTCCACATGAAATTACAAGCCCAAGGTCACCCAGACCCAGTCCGAGCCCAGCCTATTCGGATCTCAAAACGTGAGACCTGCTCTGCCTCCTAAGTGCTGGTTGTTTCTGCAAGACCCCGACGTCTTGGAGACTCTCTTCGGTAGAGTGGGAGGAGGCAGGATGCCAGAAGCCGGGAAGGAATCAGCCCGTGGGCCCTCCTGCGGGTCTCGATGAGGGAAGCCGGAGTGTCGCCCATCTCAGGCAAGGCCTCCTTGCAGGACAGGGGTCTGGATTGTGTGTGTGTGTGATGGAGGAGAGTGACACCTGCAGCCTCTGGGGGCCGCAGCCGGGAGGATGCTAGCATTTTACTTCTGTAACTGGTCTTCCTGTAGATTGCCCAAGCCCCTTCCTGTCGAAGGAGCAGCCCCGGCCTCTGCCGCCTCTCCGGCCGGCCTAGGACAGAGGGGACGTAGAGGAAGAGACAGGAGGGCGGCGGCCCCCTCCCCGCCCCGCTCTGACAGGCCCGGGACGGGCCCCGCCCCAGGGCTGCCCCGGGCTCCCCCTCGTCACGACCCCAGCCGCGGGCCGCAGGACACGACCACCGGCACTCGCTCGACCCGAGGGGGCGGCCTCGGGGCAGGGGTCCGGGCCAGGAGAGAAGAGGGGAGCGGGCCCGGCCGGTGCGACTCACCCGGCCCGCTGCAGTCAGCGCACACCTCGCTGCTCCGGAGCCGCTTCGACATGGCTCCCGCCTCCCACCCGCGGGGAACTAGGGGCCCCGGGACAGCGAAGGTAGCGGCGGCGGCGGCGGCGGCGGCAGCGGCAGCAGCGGCGGCGGCAGCGCTTCCGCTCTAACGGGTCCTCGCGACGGCGCTGGCGGCAGCGCCTCTCCCCTCAGCGCCTCAGAGCCCCGCGCAGCACGCACGCGTGGGGAGGCGCCCTTCGGAGGTAGGCAGGTCATGTGACCGGAGAGGGCACACTGTCTTGTTGCCATCTTGAGTGCGGGCAGATGCCTTCCTGAACATCGTCTGCCCTACTTTTTAATCTTGAATTTAGGTCCTTCTCTCTGGGTTGCTAGGAGCCTTCATGGCACAGTAGTTAAGCATTCGGCTACTAACCAAAAAGTTGGCGGTTCCAACTCACTACCTGCTCAGGGAGAAAGATGTGGTAGTCTGCTTCTGTAAAGATTACAACCTTGGAAACATTATGAAGCAGTTCTACTTGATCCTATAGTGTCCTTCCTGTGGGCCGCAAGGAGTTGGAATCTATTGAGCAGCAGTGAAATACTGCCCATCTTGTGCCATCCTCACAACCATTGTTTTGTTTGAGCCCACTGTTGCAGCCACTGTGTCAAAGCTATCTCATTGAGGGTCTTCCTCTTTTTTGGTGACTCTACCAAGGATGAGGGAGCTCTGGTGGCATAGTGCCTAAGGCATTTGACTGCTAACCAGAAGGCTGGCGGTTCAAACCCACCAGCCACTCCTCAGAAGGAAGGTGGGGCAATCTACTTCAGTAGTGATACTACCTTGGAGATCCAAGAAGGGGTCGCTATGAGTTGAAATCGACTGGAGGGCAGTGAGTACCAAGGATGATGTCCTTCTCCAGGGACTAGGCTAGACCGCACCTTTCTTGATTTCTCTGATGAAAACTGGTCTATGATGTGCTCAAGGGAATTTTCTTTTCTTCTTATTCTTTTTTTTTTTTAAGTTTTTTCTCTTTCTAACCTCAGAAGAGCAAGATCGCACAGTCTGCTTTGACCCATCCAAAGCCAAACCAAATGCACTGCCATCAATTCTGACTCATAGTGACTGTAAGGAACAGAGTAGAACTGCCCCATAGGGTTTCCAAGGCTGTAATCTTTACGGGAGCAAACTGCTACTTCTTTCTTCTGCAGAGTGGTGGTGTGTTTGGAACTGCTAACCTTTTGGTTAGTAGCTGAATGCTTAACCACTGTGCCACCAGGGCTCCTTTCTTGATCCACAAAACCAAACCAAATTCACTGCCATCGAGTCGGTTCTGGCTCATAGCAAACTCCACTGGGTTTCTGAGGCAGTAAATCTTAATGGAGGTAGATTGCCCCATCTTCCTTCTGCAGAGTGGCTGGTGGGTTTGAACTGCCAACCTTCTGTTTCACAGTCAAATGCCTTAGGCACTGGGCCACCAGAGATCCTTTCCTTGATCCACAGAGGCTCCCAAATACAAAAGTTATTAGTTTTAACTTGATGAATGACTTCTCACAGCAGGTGATGGAAGCTGGGATGGTTAAGGAAAAAAAAAAAACTGTTTTGTGGAGTGCCCCCCTTGAAGTAGTGACCAGGATAGTTGCCATACCTGCCATACCTTAGAAACTTCTCCAGGTAGATCTATAATAAAACAAGTAAAACAGAATATGTTAGATGCTTTCTTCTTTAAGTTGTAGTCTTAATCTCACCTGTGCGATGGAGATAATCTATTATCTACCTCTAATCATGATGTATGTTTGTGTGGCTTGCTATGTGAGAATGCTTTCCACATTTTTAAAGAGTTTTAAAGAATAAAAATGAGAAGGAGTAGAAGGGGAAGAGGAAAAAGAAGAAGAACAAAAGCTGGTATGTAACCCACAAAGCCTAAATATTTACTGTCTGGCCAAGGACAAGTGGATTAATTTATGCATAAGTGTGGTTTGACTGCCTTATAGTAAAAATAAAAAAAAAATAGATCAACCAACCAACCAAACTCACTGCTGTCAAGTTGAGTCAATTCTGACTCTTAGCAACCCTTCCTAGGGTTTCTGAGGCGGTATCTCTACAGAAGTAGATTGCCCAGTCTTCCTTCTGAGGAGTGGCTGGTGGGTTTAAACCGCCAGCCTTCTGGTTAGCAGTCAAATGCTTTAGGCACTATGCCACCAGAGCTCCCATAGTACCCATAGTAAGTCCTCAAAATTGTAGCTACTATTATTATTGGTGGGAGCTCTGGTAGTGATACTGCCTCGGAAACCCAAGGAGGGGTTGCTCTGACTCGGTCCGACTTGAGGGCACATGACAACAACAACATTATTTTCAAATCACTGCCTTTCTTCCTATACATGAAATTTGAGACTAAGTATAGATAAAATCTGGAGCAATTTACATAATGGTGGGGGATAAACATCATGAGATCAATCAATGTGGAGGACAGGAGATATGTGACCCTCTGCTAATGAATATTTATTAAATGGGTTACGTGTAAACACAATTATAATCTCCATTCAGCAAATATTAGATGCGTAAGATGGGGCAATCTACTTCCACAGTGATACTGCCTTAGAAACCCAAGGAGAGGTCGCTATGAGTTGGGGCCAACTCCACGGCACATAACAACAACAACATGGGCCAAAGGAGCCCTGGTGGTGCAGTGGTTAAGGCATTTGGCTGCTAACCAAAAGGTTGTTGTTTCGAACCACCAGCCACTCTGCAGAGGAAAGATGAAGCGGTTTGCTTCTGTAAAGACTTACTGCCTTGGAAACCCAATAGAGGTCACTATAAGTTGGAATTGACTCAATGGCAGTGAGCTTGGTTTATCATGGGCCAGGAAATGTTTTGGCTTAGGCACTCCAGTAAATGAGATAGATAGGAAGTTTTCAGACTAATGAGATAGGAGACATGTTCAGGAAATAGGAGCGATGGAGAAAGAAGATTAAGTTGCACGAGGCCTCTGAAAGAATGAGAAATGCTCAAAGAGGCCTCTGAGGCACCACTGGTCCTTGGTCCATCTCTCCAGCTTGATAAGTGCGTGGTATGGGAACAGCCACAGAGTCCCCACACATTCCACATTTACAGTCTATGAGTACCATCCTGAAGCTTCTGCATCCTGTTTTGGTTCCCTGACTCACAAATCTGGGCTCAACATGTGTGGAGAATGGATTAGGCTAGGATTCTTCAACAGCTGTTGTTGCAGGCATCTGAAAAGCTGGCTGTGCACAAACAGAGGAGGCTGAGGGGAGGTTTTCAGGATGCATCAAATACCTCTGTCTAGCTATGGGGTCGAGACAGCTGAGCAGCGGCAACAGGAAGTTCAGGCTGCTGAGTAGCTATAAATTGATTTGATTCTTCATTGAAGTAGGGAGGTGCAGTGTCTGAGGTGGAAACTCAAAGGATGGACTTCATATCTGCAGATTGTGGTCAAGTCTAGGTATTTTATATGAGTCCTTTCAGTCTTAATCCAAAATCCAAATGGCTAGCTTCAAAAAGAAATAACACTTATAGGTGGAATACACCATTTTCATAGGTAGTTTTGAATCATAACTCACTTCAGAGTTCAGATACAACAGTGGTTCTCGGCTGGGGACCATTTTTTTTTTTCCCCAGGGGACATTCGAAAAATATCTGTAGACATTTTTTGGAGGGTGCTACTGACATCAAATCAGTAGAAGCCAGGGGTGCTGAAGTTCCACAACAACAACAAAATTATCCGTCCAAAATGTGCGGAAGTTGAGAAACTGTGATAAAACTATACCCTCAGTATGCAAATATTTAATGCCATCCCTCCAGGGTTTATAAAAAACAAACACATTACAGTCAGTCAAACTTTGACTCAAAGTGACCCCATAGAACAGTAGAACTGCCCCATAGGGTTTCCAAGGTTGTAAATCTTCACGAAGCTGATAGCAGCATCTGCGTCTCGTGGAGAGGCTGGTGGGTTCCAACCGCCAACATTCTGGGTAGCACTGGAACTCTCAACCGTTGTGACACCAGGACTTCTTCCAGGGATTATGTTATTGTTGCTGTTATATGCCTTGGAGTCAGACCCTCTCATAGCGACCCCTCCTTGGGTTTCCGAGGCAGTATCACTAGGGAAGCAGACTGCTCCATCTTCCTTCCGGGGAGGGCTGGTGGGTTTGAACCGCCAGGCTTCTGGTTAGCAGTCAAGTGCCTTAGTTATAGTTCCTCCCCTAAAATTGTTTGGTGTTGCCCACTTCCAAAATGGCTCCTGACCAATCACGGAAGCATCTGCCCTGGTCCAAAAAGGCTGCAAAGGGAGTCAGTAGTCCGAATGGTTTAGTCCAGGCCCAGTTGTCACCCCCTCCCCGCGACCTCAGAGCCAATGGAAGAGGCCCAGTTGTGGACCGGACCATCTTGGATCAATGAAGCAGAGGGAAGGAAGATGGTGATGGGTAGACCAAGTTTTCCAAGTCGAGATCCTGGGAGAAAAGAGGGAACTCAAGCTATGTTTTAGAAATTATGCTGTGTTCCCGGTGTGGATTTTGAGGTGGGTGGGATTCGGCGGCCACCTGACCGGCCGCTTAGGACTCGACCTCCCCCTCCATGGCCTGCGGTGGTTCGCTCCCCACACTTCCCTGTTTGGGACAGTTCGGCCCCCAGAAGTCAGTTCCGGAGCTGTCAGCGCGGGCGGGAGCGCGGCGGGGCGCTGGGTGGGCGCGGCCGACCCGGTCCCCGACCCGGCCCGCGACCCCGACCTCCTGCGCATCCAGCACGAGGCCCGCTAGGCCACTCAGCCGCGCCCCTCTCCTGCTTGCTCACTTCGTCCTCTCTCGCTCGCCGCCCGCCGGGCGGGCGCCGGAGACCCCACCGGGGCTAAGGCTTCTGGCGAGCGGGCGGCGAGGGCCCGGCTGCGGCCTCCGCGCCATGTCCTCGGCCCGCGACGCCAGCGGCGACTTCCCCCTGCATCTCCTCGTCTGGAACAACGATTACCGGCAGCTCGAGAAGGAGCTGCGAGACCAGGTGAGGGGCGGGACTGGGGTAGGTCCCCGGTGAGGGGGAGTTGGAGATCGCTTACTCTTCCTGAGCTCATTTCCAAGCCTTTGCCCTCGGGGTCCCGCGGAGCCCATCAACTCTGCAGTCTTGGGACGGCAATAATACCAAAAAAACAGGACATGTATTGAGTGCTTACTGTGTGCCAGCCTCTGTGCAGAGGGTTTTATATGCATTCTAACTTTTCCAACAGCCTTAGGGTGTAGGTATTAGGATTCCATTTGACAGAGAAGGAAACTGAGGCAATCAGAGGTTATGGGCCTCGTGCAAGGTCGTCCAGGTAATAAGTTTGCCAAGTCGGGGTTTTAAGTAGGCTGGCAAGCTCCAGCGAGCAAGGTCTTTCCCATTCATTGTTGCCATTTTTCGGTGCCATAGAGTCTGCTCAACTCATAGCGACCCAATGTTTAGGCTCCACCGTTAGTTACTGTCTCTCTCCGAGACCTCCATGTTAGGCGTTACTGTCTTCTCATCTCAGCCACGTTTGTTGTAAGATAGAGCTCGGTCAGGTTTGCAGGCCGGGTTCTAACTTGCTCTGTGTGACCTTGGGCAAGGCAATTTCCCTCTCTGGCTCACTTTAGCTTATCTGCAGAGTGAGAGTGTTGGTACTTATGTGGGCAAACCCAGTGCTGGACTACCTTGATAGGGCTGGGATGAGGTCCAAGAATCATTATTTTCACCAGCTCCCTAGGGAAGCTGGTAAGTTCCAAAGTTTAAGAATCACTGGTACCCAGGATCCTCACTATTTTTCCTTGTTCCAAAGTGCTCTGAGTCCTTGTCTTGTTTATTGCCATCTCTTCTCAACTGATTCTCAGCTGGAGGTGATTTTGCAATGAGTGGAAACATTTTTGGGTGTTAGAGATGGGGAGGTGGGGGAATGCTGCTAAACATTGTGCAGTGCGGACAACCCCCTATAACTGAATTAGCAGGCCCAAAACGTCAAGTGTCTTGCTTGAGGAACCCTGCTGTAAACCAAACCAAAACCACTGCTATCGAGTTGATTCCAACTCATAGCAGTCCTGTAGGACAGAGTAGAACTGCACTGTAGGGTTTCCAAGGCTGCAAATCTTCATGGAAGCAGACTGACACATCTTTCTCCCGTGGAATGGCTGGTGGGTTCAAACTGCCTGCCTTTTGGTTAGCAGCTCAATGCTTTAACCACAGCGCCACCAGGGCTCCTTCATGCTTTTAAGGGCATCCCGGCATTTCTGGGAGGTATGGGTGCCATCAAGTTACAAGCTAGCAGACTTAACAGGATAAGGATTTGCAATGATCTCCGAAATCTGGTTTAATTGTTCTTGTTGGGTTTGTTCATTTTATCCAGTGGGCTATGGTCCTGGTCTTTGAATGGCTCAAAACTGGTCCCATAAGTAAGAAATTTTAGAAGAAAAGGATGATTGGTATTCTTTTGGTAGGGAAAAACTGAGCCAGGTCAGCATCATCACCCCATTTGATGAATGCTGATTGCTGAGTGCGTGCTTGCCCTTGCCATGTTTCTCTTAAGTCTGTCAGGCACCCACTGGAAATCAAAAGTGTGTTTCTTGTTCATTTAAATCATCTGTCCAGACAAAAGAAACTTTTCTGAGAATCGTTGCTTTTAATTAGTTGGCACCACCAGTGTGTACAAGTTAAGGAGCTATGACACAGGCCCCAGATTAAATGATTCACCGCTGGGCATCCCAGCACACCTGATGACTTCATTCCCCTTCTACTCGGTGTGGCTCGGAGGGAATTCTCCATCATTTTATTCTTAGCTCTATCTCTAAGTCTGTCCTGGGACACTTTAAAAGATGACCAGACTGGTTCTGGTTTTTAGATGTCTGCTGAATTTTGTGTCTCCAGTTCTTTAGTGTCTACCCCAGCCTCTTGTGAAATGCCAAGAGAAAATACAAAGAATGTCACAGAGGGTTCATCATCATTATTAAATCATCCACTCTTTTAATGCCAATAGGAATTGAAAACAGGTGGCTTTCTAGTCATGGGAGATGAAGAAAAGAGTTTAAATGAATCACATTTTTTTTTGTTCTTTAAATTTTAAACAGAATGTCAGTACTTGTTTGATAAGACAAGAACAAACAAGGTCTTGGTTTATAATCTAGAATGTGTCATAGTTGAATTCTCTCTTTCCTGCAAACTTTGTTAAAACTGTTCATTGAAAGTTCTCTGTGCCTCTTAACCATGAACCATGTTAAGGGCACTTGTGACCAGGGAGTGTAATTTCAAGATTTTCCTGGAGTAAATTGGTCCTAATGCCTTCAGTTGTCAACAAGGGTAAGGAGGAGTAGTCATCTTTGCTAATTACTTGGCTTTGACTGTCGGTTATTTCACAGCATAGCACTTCCCTTTGGGGAAGAAACAGTTGAAGTGTAGCCATAGAGAATGGCTTGCCATGGACGCCTGACCTGCAGGACCACGTAATCCAATCTCAGTCTCACAACTTGGTCACTGAAAGGCTCCAGACAGAGTGACTTTTTGGACATGTGACTTGTGTAGCAGAGTCCTTTGCTCAGAAGGGTCTTACACTTGGTTTAATGCTCTGTGGTCTCCATCTTGAAATTCTTATTTATTTTTGAATAAGGGGGATGCATTTGATTTTCCACTGGGCCCTGTAAATTATGTAACTGCTCCAGGGTAAAGAAGTTAATGATTGGTCACATTAAAATATATAGCAGGAAATGCTTTGTCCCTTTCGTATTTATCAGATCTTTTACTGATTGTGAAACAGCCACCTACCTCTGTGGCATGGAGGCAGTTGGGTTTAATGGTGTGAAAAGGGAGTGGGGACAGCTTTGCCTGACCTGGGCTGACTTCATGGGGGGGAGACAGAAACACGATCAGCAGCATCAACCAAGGCTTGTTCCCAAGAGGCGGTGGTCAGATATGCTGCCATCCTGTAACCCTCGTACCAACCTTGATACCAATTGTCCCTCCCACAGCACTCTGCTTCTCTGCTGAATTCAGTAATTTGTGGCAATGGCCACACAGAACTCACAGATGATACTCACGATTGTGATGTTTATTAGGGAGGTAACAGGTTACAGTTCAGGTTTGGAAACACTTAGTATACAATTCTTTAATCAGGACAGCCTCTCTTTGGCCCTTGGCCTCTTGGCCTGGCCTCTGCCCTGCTCAGGCAAGTGTTAACAGAATTAGTTCTGTTAAAAGGTTCAGCTCATTCTACCAGTAAGCCTCCTGCCTGAAGGCACTCAGCTTTCTTGCTCTGTGGGCTGGCAAGCCTGCTGCTCTGTCTTGTGCCAGTGTTTCGGTTCTGCTGCCTCTGCTGTCACCCACTCTCTGTGTCTCTCTGCCAAGGAGGTCCAGCACAGGGATCTTGGGTCCAAGGACACATCCCACTCCTGGTTCTTTCTTGATGGCAGCGAACTCTTTTTTTGCCTCTCCGATGGCTCATTTTAAGCTTAGTGAACTGGTAAAACTGACCAATCCCCATGTTAGGGTTCCATATACCTTATTTCCATGGTCCTACCTCGGAAACCCAAGGAGGGGTCGCTATGAGTCGGGGCCGACTCGACGGCACATAACAACAACAACAACAACCCCCATAAAGGTGCCATGTACCTTATTTACATTATTAGCAAGCTCTCTGGGGGGGGGGGCAAGATATCTACCAAGGGGCCACAGCGCCTCATATTTACATAGTCCCACCCAGTCATCTGCTGGTAGTCACCAAGACCATGGCTGGAAGAGCCATCTTAAGTAATTCACTGCACTGCATTAATACTGATTCCTTTGTGAGCCTGGGCAAGTCATTCACCCCTCCTAAAATGTTTCATCGCCTGTGAAAATAGGGAGAGTCACACTGAAGGCTTGTCATTTTTCCAGAAGTTTGTGCTGAAGTGTTTCTGATGCAGTCTTAAGATTTCATTGTCATGCCAACCCTCTGAGATGTGTACTACTGTGATTCCCATTTTACAGATGAGGAAACTGAGGTGAGGAGAGAGGCTCAGTCACACTCCTAGCTACTGGCGAAGCCAGGATTGGAACCCTGAATGCAGGACTCTGTCCAGATCCTGTTTTCTTAACCACTTCACTCTACTTCTTCCAGTAAGAATGCCTCTATTTCAGGGGATGAAGGAAGCTGTGGGTTGAAAGGGCAGACATGTAGCATGTTAGAGCATTACCACTTACCAGTAGCTGTTGTTGTTATAATTGTCATCCATAAACCTGTACATTTAGCTCCTTTCATGTATCTTCCAGTTTTTCTACAAGGAACATGTATTGATTGCACAGTTCAAAACCAGAAAGTTCCTGTCACCCCAGCAATATGTTTCTGCTGTCTTCTTCATTCTTTCAGTCACATTAGAGGGACTCGAGAGCCACAGTGGCAGCTGTAGGACATTAATTTTCTATCAGCGACAGCAGCACAGAAAGAATCCGGTCTATCTAGATGAAGGGGATAAGCCACGAGTTCGAGCCAGCCCCAACACCCTCAATCTTGCCAATAATTGGTGCTCCTGTAACTGCCAATGGGAGTTTCACGCTTTCAACGTTTGCTCAGCAAAGGCATTTAATAAAGTGCCTCTTAACTCATCAGCCCTGCTGTCTTTGATGTTCAGTGGGCCTTGAGTTGGTTGCTGAAGTTGCCACTATTTGTTTTCTAGGTATATCATTTGTCATTCAGCTGAAGAGGCCTGTTAAACTCCTTTGGCCTTCTTACCAATACTGGATGAATGAAGGAAAAATTAAGTGCACCTTAGACAGGGTAGGGAAAACCCCCAGGATTCAGGGTGGAGAGTAGCCGATGAGGTCTGAGTCTTGGTCCAGTCTGGGACCAGCAGCTGAAAGTAGAGCATCCATGCCCAGAGGAAAAGAACGGTCTAGGCAGAGAACCATCCTGGGCTTCCAGCCCCAGCCGTTGGCAGGCCAGGGGCGACCAATGGGCACACATTCCAGTTGGTGCTCTTTAGCTGGAGGCCTGTTGTGAGCCAGGGGCCAGACAACCAAGATGAAGGCCCGCGAGTCCCTTCTCAGGTGCTTCCCCTGTGGCCATTGGGCTCAGACTCACTTGAGGAAATCAGGCCAATGGATATGCCTTTCCACCTGCCTTGGGATGGAGAAACCAGCTGTGGCCACAGCTGCAAGGGACTAGGACAGACTGAGAGTGAAGAGAATGGAGGTGTTTGGCTGTCTCTTGCAGGGGCCCCCCAGAGATGACAGGGACCCTTTGTGAAGTACTTCCTGCCTGCTGGGTACCATCTGGAACATCTGCATTTTCATGTAATCTCCAGAACAGCAGTGAGGTGTAGGAGGTGCTGTCATTATCCCCATTCTGCCGAAGTGGACACTGAGGCACAGAGGGGTGCAGTCATTCACTGAGGCTGGTGAGGAAGCAGGCAGTGGGGCCCCAGTTGACTCTGCAGGCTGCACCCTAATCCCAGCCCTTTGCTGCCTCCAGAAGGCAGGAGGGTAAAGAAGGCTGTGGGCATGAAGAGTGGGAGGGCTTAAATCAAATGGAAAGGAGGTTTGATTTGCAGGCATCTTACTCCTTTTCTTCTTGTGGAACACTATTATGTTAACCAGGATGAACGTATTTTTTAATTTGGTACGACCCATGAACATACTTAAAAGAAAAATTTAAACCTTTAGTGTAAAAGTGAATTCCAGTTATCCTGCTCTCTGAACTAATGTCTTATTAACCACAATGAAATCTGAACAAATGCCTTTTAGGAAGAAAGTGACAGCTTGCATGACACTATGTAGTGTGGGTGTATAAGAAGAGTTATTTTTCCCTGTGCTTCTTCTGAGAACTCGTTAATGAAGGTGTTTTTTATTGCCCCCATTTTACAACTGAGCAAATTAAAGCTGAAGAAAATTTAAGCAACTTGCCCAAAGCCAAACAGTATATTGATGATAGATTACTTTTATATATGACATATAAAAACATACACAGCAGTCTTTTTGTATCTTTATTGAGATAAAAGTCACAGTTTTCCCATGTAAAGTGTACAGTTCAGAATCAACTCAGTTTTTTTTTTAGTTCAGTAATTTTTAGTTGTTCACAGAACTGTGCAACCATCATTTCTATTAAATTCCAGAACATAGTCATCACCCTAAAAAGAAACCCTGTCCCCAGTAGCAGTCACCCTGCATTTCCCCCCCAAACCCTCAGTCCAGGCAACCACAAATCTGCTTTCTGTTTCTATAACAGATTTGCTTATTGTGGACATTTCATCTAAATGGAATCATGCAGCGTGTGGCCTTTTGTGCCTGGCTTCTTTCAGTTCATATAATGCTTTCAGGGTTCCTCAATGTTGTAACATGTATTTTAGTACTTTATTCCTTTGTATTGCTTAATAAACAACCACATTTTATTTATCTATCAGCTGATGGACATTTGGGCTGTTTCCACTTTTTGGCTGTTATAATAGTGTTGCCGTGAAACACTGTTGTACAGGTTTTTATGGAGACATACATTTCAGTTCTCTTGAGTATATACCTAGGAGAAGAATTGCTGGACCATGGTAACTCTATTTTTTTTTTTTTTAATTAGGATTTGGGTGAAGATTTACAGAGTAAATTCACTTTTCATACAGCAGTTCACATATACTTTGTCTCATGTCATTGACCAAAATTTACAATGCAACGGCTCCCCTCCCACTTCCTCCCCATAGTTACCTCCTCCCATTGTCCATCCCTTCATACTCTTCTGCACCCTGAGCTATCTCCCTGTGCATAAGCAGCCCTTCCTTCTCCCATGATTGTTCTCTCCAGGGCGTGTGTCTACTTGAGGTAAATGTTTAACTCACATGCCTATACTTTGTTTGGCTGAAAACCACAGTTGTGGGTTCAATTCCAGACCTGAAGGGCAACTAGGGGCCATAGTCTCAGTGGTTACACCAGGCTCTATTGGACCAGCAAACCTGGTCCCCACCTTCTTTTTTTTTTTTTTGCCTCCAAACGATTTTGAGTTTTGTTCCACATTGTTCTCCCTCTTTATGCAGGATCTCCTACATCCCTTCCAAGTGGATGGCAGTGGTAGCTGGGCACCATCTAGTTCTTCTGGTCTCATAGTTGTATAGGTTGCAGATCGGATGGTGTACCAGTCGCTAGGACTGATTGTTTCCATTAATTTTGCTTTTCTTCTTTCTTCTTGACTAGGAGAGACCCGTTGTTGCAACTAGATGGCAGCTTCCTAGCTTTTAAGGTCCCAGTCGCTACTCGCCAAAGTAGTAGGTGGAACAATGTTTTGTATAGTATGTTATGCCAATTGAGCTTGATGTCCCCTGCGACTATGGTCCCAAGCCCGCAGGATCAACTACTCGGTCCCTCTGGGTAGCTGGCTGTGACCAAGTAATGACCATAACCTTGCCCCTTGTCAGCTCTACTATACACCTGGGAATTCTGATCATTCACATGAACTTATAGGCCCATTGTCTGCCAACCCTATATATGATCTTGGATACACTCTCCATTTAGACATACCTAATTGTTTAGCTTGTTCACCCATCTATCCGTCCCTATACCCATGTTTGCTTTCACTGACAACTCAGTACTGTATGTGCAAAGGGGTTCATATTTGTTGTCTGTACTGCCCATGTAACTCTCTGTGTCTTTCTCATCCTCAATGCTGCCATATTGGTCACTCACATTTGGTACATTGCCCTTCTCTTCACCCAAATCAATATTTATCTCTATCTATCTAACAGCATACCCTCCCCTCCTCTCCCATCCCTGGTAACCAACAAAGAAAATGTCCTCCAATAGATAAACCTTTCCTGAACTTTTACAATAACGGACTAATACAGTATTTGTCCTTTTGTGCCTGACTTACTTCGCTCAGCATAATGTCCTCCAAGTTCATCCACGTTATGCGGTGTTTTGCAGATTCTACATTATTCTTTAGCGTTGCATAGTATTCCATTGTGTGAATGTACCAAAGTTTGGTTATCCATTCCTCAGTTGTTGGACATCTAGGTTGTTTCCAAGTTTTGTTGTTGTTGTTGTTATGTGCCGTCGAGTCGGCCCCGACTCATAGCGACCCCTCCTTGGGTTTCCGAGGCAGTATCACTACGGAAGTAGGATTGTCCAACCTTCCTTCCGAGGAGTGGCTGGTGGGTTTGAACCGCCAGCCGTCTGGTTAGCAGGCAAGTGTCTTAGCCACTATGCTACCAGAGCTTCCAAGTTTTAGCTATTGTAAATAGTGCTGCGATGAACATCGGCGTGCATATATCTGTTCTTGTTATGGCTCTCACTTCTTTAGGGTATATACCTAGTAATGGGATGGCTGGGTCAAATGGTATTTGTATTTCCAACTTTTGAAGGAATCGCCATACTGCTTTCCACAATGGTTGTACCATTTTACAGTCCCACCAGCAGTGTATGAGAGTCCCAATCTCTCCACAACCTCGCCAGCATTTGTTATTTTCTGTCTTGTTGAACTTTGCTACTAGTGCTGGAGCAAGATTGTATCTCATTGTTGTTTTGATTTGCATCTCTCTAATAGCTAATGATCGTGAGCATTTCTTCATATGTTTGTTGGCCGCTTGAATATCCTCCTTGGTGAAGTGTCTATTCATGTCTTCTGCCCATTTTTTAATTGGATTGTTTGTCTTTTTGTTATTGAGGTGTTGGAGTGGTAACTCTATTTTGAACTTTCTGATGAACTGCCAAACTTTTTCAAAGTGGTTGCCCCATTTTACATTCCTCCCAGCAGCGTAGAAGGGTTCCAATGTCTCCACATCCTCACCAATGTTCAGTATCATCTGTCTTTTCTTTTTGCTGTTGTTGGGTGCTGTCAAGTGCATTCTAACTCAAAGCAATCCCATGTGCCAGAGTGAAAATGCCCCATAGGGTTTTCTTAGCTGTAATCTTTTTTTTTTCCTTTTAATTGTGTTTTGAGTGAAAGTTTACAGAGCAAATTAGTTTTCCATTCACCGATTCCTACATTTTGTTTTGTGACATTGACTGCAGTCCCTACAATGAACAGCACTCTTCCCTCATCCTCCCTGTAGTTACCTTTGCCCTTCTTTCCTGTCCCTTCCTGCCTTCTGAACTTTATCCCTGGGCAGATGCTGCACTTTTGATCTTGTGTGGCTGATCGTGCTGAGGACCTTATAGACCTGTCTATCCCTTGGCTGAAAGTCAAGCCACAGGAGTGTGTTCAGTTCCAAGCTTGAAGGGTATCTAAGGGCCATGGGCTCAGGGGTTCCACCAGTCTCTGTCAGAGCAGTAAGCCTGGTCTTTATTTTCTGTTGTTGCACATTTTCTCCTACTCTGTCTGAGACCTCCTGTTGTGATCCCTTTCAGGTGGTCAGCAGTGGTAGCTGGATACTGTCTAGTTCTTCTGGTCTCAGGGTTGTGGAGGCTGGGCTTCCTGTGGTTCATTAGTCCTCTGGACTAATGGCTTCCTTGCATCTTTGATTTTCTTTACTCCTCTTTGCTCCAAATGGTGAGAGACCAATAGTTGCACCTCAGACGGCTACTTGTAAGCTCTTAACACTCAGTCACTATTCATCAAAGTAGGATGTAAAATATGGTCTTTTTGGATTGTGCTATGCCAATTGACCTTAATGTCCCTTGAAACTATGGTTCTGAGCCCCCAGGCCCAGCGACTCATTCCTTTAAGGTATTAGGTTATGGCTAAGAAGTTTTCATAACTTTGCCCCATGTATGCTCTCCTATATTCATGGATACATTTGCAGCACATATGAATACCATAAAAACCCCAAAAACCCAAGCCAACTGCCATCTAGTCAATTCTGATTTGTAGCAACCTCCCATTGGGTTTCCAAGGCTGTAAATCTTTGCGGAAGTAGACTGCCTCATCTTCCATCTACAGAGCAGTTGGTGGGTTTGAACCACCAACCTACTGGTTAACAGCCAAATGCCTTACCCAGTACGCCACCAGAGCTCCTGCATATGAATATGTATGTACAAACATCCTCTGTTAAACTCATATATTCTCATGGTATCTGTCTTTTTGATTAAAGCTGTTCTAGTGGGTTTGAAGTGGTATCTCATTGTTTTGATTTGCATTTTCCTAATAACTTTGAATATCTTTTCATGTGCTTACTGGCCCTTTGTTTATCTTCGTTGCAGAAGTATCTGTTCACATCCTTTCTCTATTTTTAATTTTTTTTTTTATTATAGAGTTCTTTATATTTGCTATAAACGTTGTCTATATATCCTGGACAACAGACCCTTGTCAGATGATTTGCAAATATTTTCCCCCATTCTGTGAGTGGCTTTTCACTTTCTTGATGGTATTTTTTGAAGCACAAAAGTTTTAAATTTTGATGACGTTCCATTTGTCCATTTATATTTTCTTTAATTGCTCGGTACTTTTGTTGTACTTAAGAAGGCTTTGCCTGACCCAAGGCCATGAAGATTTAAAACTCCCGTGTTTTCTTTGAAGAGTTTTAAACTTTTATCTCTTAAATTTGGTCTGTGATCCATTTGAGTTCATTTTTTTGTGTGAAGTCCAACTTCATTTATATGTCGGTATCCATTTGTTTAAAGCACTATTTGTTGAAAAGATTGTTCTCTCTCCATTGGATTATTTTGACATTCTTGTTGAAAATGAACTGACTGTAAAGGTGTGGGTTTATTTCTAGACTCTAAGTTGTATTCCATTGATCTATTGTTAAGCCAGTACTCCACTGTCTTGATTACTGTAGGTTTGTGCAGTGAGCTTTGGAATTGAGTCTTCTAACTTTGCTCTTGTTTTTGGGCTATTTTGGGTTCTTTTCATTTCCATATGAATTTTGGGATCAGCTTGTCAATTTCGGCCAAAAAAAAAAAAAAAAAAAAGAAGCCAGCCGAGATTTGGTAGGGCTTGTCTTGCATCTATAGGTTAATTTGGAGAGCATTGCTGTCTTAGCCATATTTACTCTTCCAATACATGAACTTGGGGTGTCTTTTCACTTTTTAGGTTGTCTTTTCAGAGTCTGATTTTGTTTACTTCCTTTGTTAGATGTATTCCTAAGTATTCTGTTCTTTTTGATGTTAGAAATGTTTTCTTAATTTCATTTTTGGTGTGTTCATTACTAGCATATAAAAATTCAATTGATTTTTATATATTGATCTTGTATCCTGTAAACTTGCTGAATTTATTTATCAATTCCAATAGTATTTCAGAGGGTTCCTTAGGATATTCTATATACAGGATCACATCCTGTAAGTAAAACATTATTTCTTCCTTTGAAAACCTGTCTGCTTTTTTTTTTTTTTTTTGCCAGATTGCTCTGAGGCTAGAACTATGTACAGTGTTGAATAAAAAGACAAGAGTTGTCTTTTTCCTGATTTTAGGGGCAAAGTGTTCCGTCTTTCACCACTAGTATGACATTATCTGGCCCTTTGGTGTATGACCTTTATGAGGTTGAGGAACTTTCCTTCACTTCCTATTTGTTGTGTGTTTTTAATCATGAAAGGGTATTGTCTTTTGTCAAATACTTTTTCTGTAGCCACTGAGATGATCATGTGGTTTCTATCCTTTATTCTATAGATAATATGTTGTTGTTGTTGTTATGTGCCGTCGAGTCGGCCCTGACTCATAGCAACCCCTCCTTGGGTTTCCGAGGCAGTATCACTACAGAAGTAGGATTGCCCAACCTTCCTTCCGAGGAGTGGCTGGTGAGTTTGAACCACCAGCCTTTTGGTTAGCAGTCAAGTGCCTTAGGCACTATGCTATATATTATATTAATTGACTTTCTGACCACTTGGTCATAATCCTTTTTATATGTTGCTGAATTTGGTTTGCTAGTATTTTGTTGCACTCTTGTATCCTGGCTAGAATTTTGTATTAAAAAAATTATATGTGTACTTATAAGACATACTGGCTGTAGTTTTCTTGTCTTGTGGTATCTTTGTCTGGTTTTGGTATCAGGATAATTGTTATTGTCTTGTGCTGTCCAATTGATTCTGACTTTTGCAACCCCACATGATACAGAGTAGACCTGCTCCATATGGTTTTGTTGGCTATAATCTATGGAAGTTGAACACCAGGGCTTTTCTTCCATGGTGTCATTAGGAGGGTTTGAACAACCAACCTTATGTTAGTAATCTAGCCTTTCAATCTACCTAGACGCTTACTAGGATGTAGAAGTTAGAAATATAAGACTTGGACCCTACCCTTTGGAATTCTCAATCTCTTTGGTGAGATAGATGAGCCATACCCTTGAGGAAACAGGGACTCATAGGAGGTGGTGTTGACCATGTTCCAGGAGACTCTGGGATTTCAGCACCTGGGAGGTCCCGGAGGCCTGGGATTGGTCCAGAAGGACCATGTGCAGTTAGCAGAATGTCTTTAGCCACTTCTCTTATTCCTTGACAACAGCTCTGATATTCACTGTACAGTAACCCTGACATAATGTTCACAAAACAGGGATGTTCATCAGCTGTTTGAGGAGCTCGGTCCAGTGAGCAGCATGCCCAGGTTATCTTTGGAGACTGCAATTAGTGCTAGGCAACAGCTAGCATCTCCAGTCAAGACAGAGCACATCTTCTAAGAACTATTATGGCCGGAAAGAAGTTTCTCTGTTCTATGGCAGTTTCTTGTGCCCTTGGAAGCCCTCTTTTGAAGGTGGTGTCCAGGCCTGCAGATGTTGCTCACCCTGGAGAGCATATGCAGGCACTTATAGGAAGGTCAGAATAGGAATGAAGAGATAAAAGCCAAACACGAATATCTCGCATAAGGAAGAAATTCCTCATGGGGGGAGACCGACCAGGATGATGGGGGTGTGCTCTTAACGTCCATCTCTGAGGACATCCCTGTCTCTGCCTGGTGGGCCATGCTCACTCACTCTCTGTAGGACTGCAGATACTGCAGGATTTATGTGCTACTTCAGGGCACTTGGATCTCAATACACAATAATAAGAGTGGTGTTTTGGTGGGAATCCAGTTAGAAAATACAATTTTCTTCTGACCCAAATGATCTTCTCTCCTTTCAGTTTTGGTTAAAGGCCTGTCCTTCCTGTTCTAGACTCGAGTGCTGGTATGCGCTTGAGAAATCCCCCAGGTTTCATGTCACCATGTGCTTGCATTTCATGAAAGCCCCTGGCCTTATTTAGACATCATGTCACTGCTGTGGAGAGCTTGAAGTTACTCTCCTGGTTGTGTTTAATGATCTGAGGCCCACAGCTCACATTTATTTATGAGGTACTTAACTTTGTGGAAAAAGAGACTCAGTAACCATAAACTTTATTTATAGTCCACATGCAAACATATATTTTTACATGTTGCCGCAACTAGTGTGTTAATACTATTTTCTATGTTTTATATTTATCTCCCTGTGCTAAGCCACAGGCACAGTGGGCAAACCCTGCTTTCCTTGCTAATCGCATGGTAGGGGTCAGCACGAATCCACTTCCCAAAGTGGGGGCTGGAGTCAGTCCTCACCTTCCCACTTCTCCACCCTTATCCCCAATGCTCAGGTGGTGCACTCTCTTTGACCCTAGCCTCCCAGACCCAGCTGGGTCAGGGCTCACGAGTTAGATGGAGACTGTCTTTCAGCCCCAGCCACCCAGCGCTAACACGTTAAAAGGAGGACACCTTCTTTCAGATGCCAAACAGGCAGCTGCCTGCTCTGGCTGGACCTCACTGCGCCTGTGGATTGGTTCATTCACTGGAGTGACTCACAGATTTCACGGAGAGCACAATATACTTATATACAGATTTAGTACAATCAAAAGGGATACAAAGGTGAGGTCTGGTGGGGGTGTGTGTGTCTGCATGTGGAGTGGTCACAGCATGAAGCTTCCTTGCCGCCTGTGCATAGTGACCAACCAGGAAGCTCCATTTGGATCTCAGGGTGCAGCACTCTCAGCCTCACCACCTGGTCCTGGCTGTGGTAGATTACATCAGGCCTCATGAGGCTTAGTCACCAGCGGGCCCCCAGGTAGTCCCTCTTGGTCTCGTCATCTCCCTGTATTAGCCTGTGGTGTTGGGTCTGTATTGAAAGAATCTAGAACAAAGGTCAGATTGCTTTCTGCGAGATGACTGCACACCTCACAGGCATTTAACTTTATAGAAGGAGGAAATCAGTAACAAACTGTATTTATAGCCCCCAAATTAACATCTCAACCTTGTCCATATGGACACAGACATTTTTACATATGTTGCTGCAATTAGTGTGTAAATACTATTTTCTACTTACCGTACACATTTGTATAGCATAAATCCACCAACAGGTCTGTATTGAAATGCCAGTGTTCACTTCACAGAACGTGGAGGCTGTGGATCCACGAGGTCGAACCTTACTCCACCTTGCTGTGTCTTTGGGACATTTGGAATCGGCCAGAGTCTTGCTTCGACATAAAGCGGACGTTACAAAAGAAAATCGCCAGGGATGGACAGGCAAGTATATATACTCTGAAAATACTTTTAAGCCTTTCATTTTATTTTTTCTTTCTAAAAGAAGGCCAGGCTCAATCATAATTTTCCTCAGCATCATCTTCACCTAAGACCATGCCTGGCCTGAGCGGCAGGGAGGTGAGCACTGTACACGCTGTGGGCTGCTCTGCAAGCACGGCACTTGGACCATGTCTTGGGCCAGAGCCTTTAGTAGAGGGTGACTCCTCATCTAGAAAGCAGCTCTTGGCACAGACCCTCCCCAGTGTACGTGGGTGTGGAGGCCTTTTCCTGTGAAGAATATGATAACTCCAATGAATCCATTAAGATAAACACAGTAAAAATCAATGATGGCTAGAAGTAGCTTATTTTAGCAAAATCCTGGCCTTTCATTGTTTTGTGTTGACTGAGCAAGGACAGTCATAACCACAAGCCCTGTCTGCCAGATCTACCAGCAGATTCCACGGTTGTTAAAGCCAGCTCTCTGAACTTCTTGTCAAGATTTTAGAATGGCTTGCAAGAATAGGAAGTTCCCTGGGTGGCACGAATGGTTTGTCCTCCTCTCCTAACTTACAGCTTGCTGGTTCAAACCCACCCAGTGGCACCACAGAAGAAAGGCCTGACAATCTGCTTCCAGAAAGATCACAGCCAAAAAAACCCTACGGAACGATTGTTCTGTGTGACCCATGGGGTTGCATGAGTTGGAATTGACTTGATGGCAGCAAGGGTTTTGGTCTGACAAGAATACATGAAGGGTGGAGGGGGTTTGATTCAGAGGCTGAGTGCTCTGTTTCCTTCTTACTTGGCCAAGAGATAAGGTTTGACTGCAGGCTGTCTCCCTCCTTGAAGAAAAATACTTGAAGAAAATGTATACATTTTCACATTGGTTTTGGAATTTGTCAGAAAGTATGAGACTCCTGGGTGATTTAATCTTGCCCTTTTTGTTTATCAGTTTTACACGAGGCTGTGAGCACTGGTGATCCCGAGATGGTGTATACAATTCTTCAACACCGGGACTACCACAACACGTCCATGGCCCTCGAAGGGGTTCCTGAGCTGCTCCAAAAGATCCTCGAGGTATCTGTGAAGGCATGGAGTGACATGCTGGTACCGTAGCTACAGAAGCTGCCTGGCAGCCTGGGTGACTTCCTAGAGAGTTGTGAACAGCGAGTATGGATACTGCCTACCAGATTGCATTGCCCTTGCCTTTCCAACTCGTTGAACGCATGATGGGATCACTCACAGATTACATTTCCAGGTCACTGGGGTTACCCTTTTAAATGCTGCTGGAATACTGTAACTTGAAAGAAAGGACCACCAAACATGATGCATTTGTTAAGGTACATGTTTTGTTAAAAACAGCACCCTGAGCAACCGTAGGTCATCTTGGGGAAATTGTCATGAGCACCAGTTACTCTATAGGGCTCCTCAGGGCTCCGGAGTTTGTGTGTATGTTCTCTTTGACACCTGTATTACTTTTCAAAACCAAACTCACTGCCATCATGTTGGTGCTAACTCATAGCAACCCCCATTGGGTTTCCAAGGCTATAAATCTTTACGGAAAGGAGACCACCCCATCTTTCTTCCACGGAGAGGCTGTTGGGTTTGAACCACCAACCTTTGGGTTAGCAGCCAAATGCCTTAACCACTACACCACTAGAGCTCCTTGTGTTACTTCTAGCTGTTAGTATTTTTATGACTTGTAATCCACAGCCTTCATTTATTCACCATATTGGTGTTTGGGCAGTTGTCTGTCTTGTGGAGTAAAGTGCATGAGCTCTGTGACACTCTGTTGCCTTTCATTTTAAAATTTACATCTAGGCTCACAGATGTGTGTTGCATGATGGCTGCCATTCTTCAGATCATTTTTGTTACCTCAAAGAACCATCTTATCAGGCACCCATGAGCAGTATTCCCAGGGCCACAGGAAACAGAAAGTTGCAGTAATTCCACTTTCATGTCTCTTAATTCTCAGTTTAAGCACAGAAGTGAGCTCCCTAAAACCACTCCATATATTTGTTTGGTAAATCAGCTTTATAAATTTAAGTAAAATATATTTGAGAAAAATTAATAGCTCTGTTGAGAAAAGGAATACCTTTGCTGTTATTTAAGACTGTCACTGCTCATTATTTGAGCACTCTTTTAAAAAACCTTATAAACTCATTCCCATGGCTTAACTCTCAGCCAAACAAAAGACAGGCCTACAAGCTGAACACCTATGCCAGGGACATGAACTCCTTACAACAGTCAACCATGGGAGATCAGAAGGGCAGCATTTGTAAAGGGAGAAAGGTAGGGAGGCAGGAATGCATAGGCAAGAAGGACACAGGGAAGGGGTAACCACAGGGAGGAGGCGGGAGGAGAGCCGAGATACACTGTGGGGCTTGTAATCATTGTCACAAAACAAAATGTGTATGAACTGTTGAATGGAAAATGAATCTACTTTGTAAAATGTCACCCAAATCACAATAAAAAGTTGAAAAACAAAAAACAGTCCTATGATGCTTAAGCTTAAAGTTTGCCTAAGATACTCAAGTCTCATGTACTATATTGAAATCTTCCATGAAATCTGAAATAACTGTGGGCATTGTTTTTAAGATAGGTCTGTGTTTATGAGTGTGCAAAAATCATACGGATTTATTGTTTCCTTATCTAACTTACTGCAGGAGGAATGAAAAACATCATTTGCCCATTTGGCAGTAAACCACTTACACGGCGTTACCCTTCATTGAAAAAATTCCGGGCAAGGGATTTTCTTTTTTTAACCATATGGATGCACAGCGACAGACTTAGTTGAATTGTATTCACTGTTTAAAATTGTAGGCAGCTCAGAAATGACCTGTGTAGTTGGTGACCCCAAAGGCAATTGATGTTTTTGTCTTTAGCAGGGTCTCATAAAATGTGCCAGCCGTTCTTAACGACCACTCCTTGGAGTATGTCTTTGCCCACCATTGGCATCCTGGCTGGCTTTACTCCTGGGCAGACTCTCAACCCTGTGCTTCCGTAGAAAACCATGGGCAACCCTTGGGGTGTGAGGAGACAGAGCACCTGGAATGGCTAGCATTTCTCTTTTTCTCAGATGGGAAATGTTGGATTTTTAGAAGTAGCTCTCTAAGAGCTTTCCAAAAGAATCCATGGTAGGTAAGAAAACCACCCTAAACAGGGCTGCTCTGTGGTGTGAAAATTCAGGAAGCCAGGTTGTAAAAGCTTAGAAGGGAGCGGGGCAGCCTTCTCTTAACTGGAGGGAAAAATCTATTTCCCGGAGAAATGATGTCTGGCAGCCTCTTTTGGTTTCACAGAGTGGTCCCATGAAGCACATCCCAGAACACAAAGCCTTTTACAGTCAAGCTCCCCATAGAATAAGAAGAATCCACTTTCCCTTCTTTTGTCCAGAATAGACTGTTGCCTGCATTGAGTGGATGGACTTAAGCCCCTCCTCCCGGGCTCCACTTTCTGTTACTGTTAGGGACCCAATCAGGCCCCCAAAGCAGGTCTGACTTTTATTCAATCTTGATGCTTTCAGTTAACTTCAGACACACTTTATTTCAAGGTAAAACAATAGCCTAAAGATAAAATAAGCATTTATTTTGATGAATATGTACTTTAAGCTTTTTAAAATTATTTTCCTGTTCTCCCTTACTTTTCTTTTTATCCTGTCTACCCTTACTTTGTTTATTTGTGTTTAGTTAATAGTGCCAAGGGCAATTTATTTAAAAACTTTGTCTGCCCTCCAGGCTCCGGATTTCTATGTGCAGATGAAATGGGAATTCACCAGCTGGGGTAAGCGATTCCATATTTATTTTGCCTGAATATAGAATTATTTTTCTTTTATAAAAGTAACTTATCTTTTTGGAAAAACCTAGGAAAGATAATCCCTCCTGGCCCACAAGCACAACTTAATGCTTTGGGGTGTTTTCCTTCCAGTCTTTTCCTCCATGCACAGGACTTTTCCCCTGAGCATCTATAAATATAATGTATGGACACTTTCATCCCTTCGTTTTATCACTTAAAAGCAGCTGTGGTGGCACAGTGGTTAAAGCACTTGGCTACTAACCAAAAGGTCAGTGATTTGAACCCACCAGCTGCTCCATGGCAGAAAGATGAGGCAGTTTGCTTCCATAAAGATTTACAGCTTTGAAAACCCTATGGGGCTATTCTACTCTGCCCTGAAGGGTGGCTATGAGTTGGAATTGACTTGATGGCCGAGGGTTGGATGGGTTTTTTCACTTATAGCTGACATTTGTCCGTATCACTGCTTTTTTAAAAAATGCCACTTAAAACTGCTGAAATGTTAGTAGGTAGTTTTACCATAACTTACTTATTTTCTTTTAAGCTTGTTATTCTAAGGAAGAAAATGAGGTGAATATTTGCATAGCTTACTTTTACAAGATGGATGCTTTTCTCTGAAATCTTACATAAGGATATTGACTGACAGTGTAATTTTTGAGATGTTTTCCTTTTATTTCTTATAGATCAGTTAATAATAGCTGCTGCGTCCCAGGTTTTCTGCCATTTTCACTGCCAGACTTCCCTTTTACGCAAGAAATCCTATTTATAAAGGAACATTTAAGTGAAGCAAAAAGTCTGTAAAAGAAGAGAACTTCAGATTCTTCTGTGAAATTAATGGATTCTTTTCTAATGCAAAGAATCACTCTCTTACTTCATGTTCTGTTAAAAAGCAACACATTTTAGACATTTGATATTTTGAATGGTGGATATGACAGTCTGGCCACAGCCATATGGTGAGAGTAGCATAAGTGAATGAGAAAGGCCAGATGGACACACTAGCCCTGGTGGGGTCAGGAAGTGGGGTTCATGTCAGGACTGAGAATACTCTTGGGAAATTCATTAAGCGTTTTCTCTACGCAAGATATAGATCTGCCCTGTTATAAAGAACTAGAGAGCAGAAGGTGGTCCGATTTTATTTCCCCAGAGTGACTTTCTATGTCCTAAGTGTGGGAGCCAAGGAGTCTAGTTGTCTATGGTGGTAACCATCTTGCCACTCCCATCCTTCTATGAAAGCCCTCATTCTGATTTGCTGGGTATCTGCCACAGTCCAGGTCCTCAGTTGTACCCCCCCTTCCTGCCCCTCAGTGCCCTTGGTTTCCAGGATATGCCCGAATGACGTCTGTCGCATCTGGAAAAGTGGTGCCAAACTGCGTGTTGATATCACATTACTGGGATTTGAAAACATGAGCTGGATAAGAGGGAGGCGCAGTTTTATATTTAAGGGAGAAGGTGAGTGATTCCTTGTTCTAGTGATCACTGCTCAAGCTAAATCAGAGTGATTTTTTTAACCATTAAAATGTGCTCAGATCCATTTACCTTCTCCAATCCTGTCTGGGGCATGTTTTTTTAAATTAATTATTGAGCTCTCAGTTGCTGTCTTCCTTCTGGCCTAGGTCATCCTCTTGCACATATCATTTATCACCCAACACTCATTACCCTTTTGACATGCGTCTGTCTCACTTTCCTGAGCCTTTGAGGACCAGGCTGTGCTAAATCTCTTTATAGTCCCTCCCTATCTCTGGTAGCATAGTGCCTAAGGCACTTGACTGCTAACTAGAAGGCTGGTGGTTCAAACCCACCAGTCACTCCTCGGAAGGAAGGTTGGGCAATCTACTTCCATAGTGATACCACCTTGGGTCACTATGAGTGAGGTCCCACTTGATGGCAAATAACAACAACAACAACATCAGGCAATGACCCTCTTAATGGAATGTGAGAAACAGCATTGGTAACCCAGTGTTGTACATACATAATTTATATTAAATATATAATTGCATATTTGAAAAACTAGGCTGATAAAATGTGCTGCTAATAAAGAATACCAATTATTTTGAAAGCTTGCCCAGAAACCTTTTTAAGGGAATACAGGCCAGATAATCCCTGTCCAAGTAGGTAATAGATATTTGATACTCTATAGGTATCATTAGCACCTTTGAAGAAAACTTGGAAGAATGCTGCATATTACTCTAGAAGGCTTCTGCCTTTGCATCTTCTTTCGTTGTTTCTGTTCACAGACAACTGGGCAGAGTTGATGGAAGTCAACCACGATGACAAAGTGGTCACCACTGAACACTTTGACCTCTCCCAGGAGATGGAGCGCCTCACTCTGGACTTGATGAAGCCAAAAGGCAGGGAAGTTGAGAGGCGGCTCACAAGCCCAGTTATCAACACCAGCCTTGATACTAAAAATATTGCTTTTGAAAGGTAAGAATTTAGGCTCTGTATTTTGATGTCTAATCCCTGTACTGTCTTTAGTGGCAGGTCTATAATGATTGGAAATTTTGGATGGATTGAGATGTTTCTTCCTTTGCGTAACAAACACTCATGGGTTTTAAGGTTTATCTGTGTTCTAACCAAGTAGAAATCATGGCTGACACCCTGTACTATCATTTTTGTTGCACATGGGTTAAGTTTTTTGGAGAAATGCCTTCATCTGCTTTTACAGGTCCTTTCTAATGGAGTTTATGCAAATCTTATTCTTGTTTTGCTGTTTGGGGATCCATAACACTCTCTAGTCCCAAACCATAGTGCTTTGAATCTCTGGATGCCACAATTGACCCTGTATTGAATTTGGTTGTACCAATATTAGTCAGTCACATTCATACTACATATAAGAAAAGGTATCACATACTTTTCCCACCTGTGGGGCCTAATAGTTTAGAGCAGGAATCTGGAGGGGTTTCAGTTCTATTTCAGGCTTGACCAGAAGAATTCTCTGGAGAGGTCTGTGCCTTAGTTAACTGGAAGAGAACACCATCACTAGTCATTTGCCCCTGGGTCGCACAGATGGTATGAGGGCCTTCAAGTGGAAGGGAAGTGGAGGTGGAGGGGTCATCAGAATTATTTCTCACAAGTTGTTAGCCTAAGTGTTTCTATCACAGGACACACTACACTGAGGGAGCCCACAAGAGCCCTGCGTATTTGCCTAGGATGTCACACGCATGCAGCTCTCTGTAAACCACAATGGCCTAATCTGTGCTAAACAGGACGATACTATGCTGGATTTAGGTTTTCTTTTCTCTTGATGCATATACTAATTGTTCTCTGTTTATATTTTCTTGTCTTGTTTCCAATATAAAATAGCTAATAAAACTGGGAGCTTTCCATCCAGTCCAACATCCAAACTTGTTCAGTGCCCTTTCCTTCTAGTTTAGATTGAGCTATGGGATTAGGGTGTCTGTAGCAGAAGAAAAACCCAAAACTGAAGTGCCAGCCTGTGTTTGGTAAGAGCAATGATATCTCCCCAGTGGCAGGAGGGTCCGTCCTCATCACCAGTCTCCTTACACAGGCCTCCCAGTTGACTGCCACTGTTCGAGGACAGTGATGTTAGGGACTGCACTTTTGCTTGACCTGGAAGGGCCTGGAAGACATCTCCATGCTTCAGCGTGCCCCCCTGGAGACAGGGAGGGTTTGGGAGAATTCAGGAAGCTGGCAAGTAGGGGAGGTTGTCCTCACTGCCACAGCCAGTTGGCAGAGATGAGTGTTAGAAGAACTGAGTGCCATTGGTGGGGCTTCGAAGTACCTGGGCAAGTTGCTTAGTCTCTCTGGGTTTCCATTCCCTTAGCTGAAAAAGAAAAGGTGTGGGTCTGGGGATGACGTCTGAAGTCCATGAGTTAGTATGTCATGAGATCTCGTTTCCTGTAGTTCATCAGCAGAGTTGCTAGATTCATAGTTCGTAAGTGTAGCTTATGAAGAGAGCGTGACAATTCCAGGCTGACCCTGCTGAAGGTAGGTGGGAATTGATACCACGTTCTATTAGTACTGAAGACGAGGGATGTTTTTTATTTATATGGTCACAGAGTTTTGAAATAGATCAAGTTAACCCTCCTTTTGCAGCTGACCATGGGTTGGCAAGAGAAAACTGCTGGTAGACAGCTGTTTTTTTATAGTGCTCAGAATGAAGTATGTGATCAGCGGTTGCTGGGCACTGAGCAAGGACTCCAGGCAGTGTCTGTGAGGTTTGCTGGTACAAAAGGTATGCCTAATCTACTTCTTGCCAGAGGTGTAAGTACATTTGATCGGATCTTAGTGCACATTTTGTAACAGTTGTTTTCACCCATTTCTATTGTCTTAATCTGCTGTTTGGAGTTTGATAACTTGCAAACTAATACCCTAACTGTGAATTTGGGGCCTGCAGTATATACCCTCTGGTTGCAGTTTACATTTCTTCTTCTCTGGAAGATTTTGCTTTGTCTGGCTGAAACATAATATTCCCTGCCACCCTCAGAGCCTTTTTCTAAATTGTGTAGCAGCCTCTGAGACACCGTACCTGCAAAGTGGGGTGGTGGTCCCAGCAGAGACAAGCAGAGGTGACAGTGGCAGAAGGGGGAAGGTGGCATTCCCATGTCATCTTCGGATGCCTCGGAATGTGAAGTTTATCAAGGGCCAAGGGCTGTTAGAATCTTGGTTTTAAAAGGGTGTAGCCATTGAGCTACACATTGAGCTATTATGGTCAGAGGCCAGAAATGCAAAAGGAACTGGCATCTCCACGATTGCTGGTAGGGAGGATGTGGGTGAGTGAGAGACACATGGTTCCCAGGGCAAAACATGAAACTGCATTTTCTCAGCGTTTGTGAGGGTAGACTCACTCAGCATATGGTTGGGACCTCCAGAGTCATCCTTTGGTCCTCAGAAGACTATGTTCCTGAAAAGTTGTTCCCCATGCCGAGGTATCAAGTGAGTTAAATGAAGGACAGGGAGTTGAGGATGTAGTTAGTTAACTGAAAGGAGTATTTCAATTATCAATGATTAAAAGGGACCCTGGTTTATTAACCAGTCAGGTGTGGTCCCCAAAGCTCCCTCCATGATTCCTACTTTGTTTCCGAAATCTAAGTTGGAGGTAGCTAACATCTGGAGCAATCTCTGTAGGATTCCTTACTTCCCATCCATGCATTGTACTGCACTAATTGTAGACAACTGTTAAGGAGTCCTGGTGGCACAGAGGTTAAGCATCTGGCTGCTAATGAAAAGGTTGGCAGTTCAAACTCACACAGTGGCTCTGTAGGAGAAAGACCTGATGATCTGCTTCCGTAAAGACCGTGGCCTAGAAAACCCTATGGAGCAGTTCTGCTCTGTCACATGGCATTGCTGTGAGTTGGAATCAGCATTACAGCTCCCAATAACAACAACAACCATAGGAAAATTAACCCTTGCTTGACCCGTGGGCCATACAGTACCCACCTACATTTTCATCCTCTAGGATTTATTGGGTAGCTGCTTTCCCATTGACAGTACATACAGCTGTCAGGAGGGGACCTCTGTAACTGTTGAAAGAAATGGGCACGTACTGCAAATTACTGTTGTTACAGGGTATTATGTATGAGATGATACATCCCGTAGGTGTGATTTTGCAAAACTTATGTTCTTGGCTTTGTTACTAGGCAATAAGCCTTAAAGTATATTTCTGGGTTCCTATGCATTATTTGGAAGTTGCTTTTCTTGCAGTGATTCCGTGTTCATGCTGTACTGACTTTCCAGGTACCCTAAACTACATGCACCTGTCAAGGGCTCTAGAAGGTAGTACAGAGTCCAGAGGGACACGTCTCCCACATAATATGTATCAAAATCCATATTTCATAACAAAATTTCAGACACACTTCTTGACTTAACATACTTTCTATTAATGAAAACATACGTCGACAAAAAAGCAGAAAATAATCAGGTCATGAAGGGATTAAAGCTCTAGTCTCTTATTTATCTGATAGTCTGTAACACACACGTGAAACTCACAATACTGCATCTGGCCTAGTTTTATGTATAAAATCTCATTGGAAAAAAGCAAACTGTTTGGAAACAAAACGCCACTAACTGTATGTGTTCTTTGTGACTTTGCTAACCTGCCATCGTTCCTCAGCTTCCTTCATGACTTCCTGCCTCAGTCAGGGGTCAAAGCAGAAGGCAGGCTGTTGGCCAACAGCAGGGCCAAGGGCAGAAGTTGCAGTGGAGCTAGGATGTGATGTCCTAGACAAAGGGGCTGGGCGGGTAGGCCTCCCATGTGAGTGGGAGCATTTCCCAGGGTGAGCTGCTTTGTGAAAAACAATCCAAGCCTCTTGGCTGCTCTTTGTGCCTAATGCATGTTTTCAGGAATACGTGGAGTTGAAATAGTTGGGCTTTTGGGCACTTTCCCAAAGTGCCAGCTGCTTCTGGAATGCTGGTTCACTTTAACAGTGTTCCATGGATGGCAGGGCTGCACATCTGCTTTTTACCATCTTTTTGGTCTGCTGCACCAAACCTGATAAAGTGTGTGACTCACAAGCCATTTGCAGGCATTAATGGCTGCTCTAAGCAGCTGCCCACAGGGTGAGTTTCTGCCCCCAGCCACTCTCTTCTGAGGAGCAGGATGGTCTGTGCCTCATTGTTCTAAGAATTCCTCAATTGAGAAGCGGCTGTTTACAGAGACAGAGTTGCTGATGTCTGTGTGCACAGTTAAGATGACCCAGATAATCGCTCTGACCCAGGTACCACCCTATGGTGAGACCTTGGCCACTGGTCGTCTTTACTCACTCTTGAGGACAGCTGTGCAGTAAATGTCACCACCTTTGTCACCTATGCTGGCAGTTTCTTAAAGAAGCCAAGAACCGAGGCTTCCATGCCAGGGGTGAGGCAGATTGATTACTGTGTGGGGTGGGGTGGGAGATGCCATCTGTCACTGACAGCATCCTTTTGTGGACCTGAGGACCGTCATTCCCAAGTGTCCTTCACTAACTTAAGCTGGGGGGAAAAAACATAACGGCTGCAGGGATAAATCTGAATGGCAATATTGTACATGTAGAAATTTGTGGTGTTCACTTTTTATCAGAACTAAATCCGGATTCTGGGGCTGGAGGACAGATAAAGCAGAAGTTGTTAATGGTTACGAAGCAAAGGTAAAAGGAAACTCTTAAAATAAGATTTACTATAGCTATTTAGCTTCTATGCAAATGAGGAGTCTGTTCAGATTTTTTCATGCACCTGTGCTGCGGAAACACTTGGGGGGCATACATAGAGTCTAACGTGTCTCTCACTTGAACTTCTATCTTACTTGACTTTCAGAATTGTGATAGCATGTCCTGAAGAAGACTCTAGTTATGCCAGAGAGAAACAGTGTTGTAGAGAAATGAACACAGGGACCAATTGCCCTCATAGAAAAATGACTAGCTTGTCATGTTTAATTCTTTTAAGGAAAAAGAGAGAGAATAAAAGAAAAAGGATTAGGCTTAGCATACTTGTCCATCTGTTTTTGACTTGAGTGGTTTTAAAAAATACCCTCAAGTAGCTTTGTCTCTAACTGTAACCAATAGGGTTACAGCCCACCTACAGGATGTCAGGAAATTTAGAAAATAGCTGTGATAGTGGAGGTAAGAGTCATTGGAGTCATCTGGCATTCTGTCAGCTGTAATGCACTGTGTCCGTGCCTTTCATTAGCTCTGCAGTGCAGCAGGTATGGATGGCTCTCAGCGGTGGATCCAGGTACTGCAGGGCCCTCTTGTGACCTCAGAGTGAGCTCTTAAAGATTATGTCATACTCAGCAAGACACATCTAGAAACAGCCATGCTTATGCTGAGAGGTTTTTTTGTGTGTGTGAATTTCTGCATGTCAGGAATTGATAGATGGCATAGAGAGTTCTCTGTAAGCCACTACGTTGGTTTTCCAGACCCCCATTTTGACCAGTCAACCTTGACAACAGAGCATTTGCTCTTTTTAAAATAATTTTTTTTTTTTTTGATAAATATACAGAATTCCTTTTAATTTTCTCTAAAAGGTTTTCTCTAAACCTTTATATGTGGAAAACCTTGTGTTCCTTCCTTTTTCCTTTTGTCCAGCAGATGGGTGTCTAAGACAGTGACAGGTCACCACCAGTCTATGGGTGTATGATGCAAGTTTGGGAGCCTTAATGGGCAAACCTAAGAGGCAGGTCATGGGTTGAAACTGGTTAGCAGCGAGGAGGGCAAGTAGGAAGGTACAGCCTATCACTGTTCACTCCTCAGTATTTAAAACTGTCAGATGTGGAAAGTAACTGCTGATGCAATTCTAAGTTGATAGTTTGCTTATTTTCTCTGAAGGATCCTAATGATTGTTAACCATTTTTCATTTTTATTTTGCTGGATTACTATTTTTTTGCTTCAGCATTTTTGTTCTTGCTATGCTTATCTTCTGAGTTTTGATTCCCTGTGTCACTGTTTTCTTTTACACGTCTCTCTCAAGGTTTACACAGTAAACAATGTGAGTGTCATAACTAAAATACGAACAGAACATCTGACGGAGGAAGAAAAAAAGAGATACAAAGGTAACCCTGCTCCTTCCATAGTCAAGAGGGCTTGCGTTGGCTGTTTTGAGTTAGTGTGATTAGGAAGCACAAACACTAACCCTAATTTCCTTTGTATAAAAATGTCTGTAGTCTGACTCATTCTTGGAGATGTGTCCCCATAGTTGGCTTCAGCTGTAATTAAAGCCATTCATAAAGACTTCTTTATGTTTTACGAAGAACAATTGTTGGCTTTGGCCGGAAGAATAGATAAGGAAATTGGAGAATGTTTATCTTCGGAGTAAGTGATGTAGTCCAATATATCATGATGAACGATTTGAACAGAACCTGGGATTCTAAGCCGAAACGTTGCCCTTTATGGTTGCCATATTTCAGCCATGCCAATGGCTTACCCACAGTTTCCTCAGCAGTGAATTGGCAGTGATGTTGGACCTTTCTTAGTGTTGCTGGGAGAATTAGATGCATTACTGCCTGTAAGTCTCTCCAACGATGCTTGTAGTATGTGGTTAGCATGCAGCAATTGGTAGTTAACCTTTACTACCACCACTCTTAACATTACTCCAGTATGACAGATGAAGAAACCGAGGCCCAGAGAAATTATCTGTCATCAGATCCATGGGTAGTGAGTGGGACTGGATTCAGATATGGCTTCCTTCTAAATCCACAGGGTTCCCACTGCTCTGCTTTAATTCTTGTTTCTGCTGTCCATCTACTTTAGAAATCCTAAGAAAAAGTGTTCCATGAAGGATAAATTAGTTTATGGTTGTTGTGGGTGATCTTACTCAGCCTGGTCGTAAACAAAAGACTCCACTTCATTACTGCCTAATGCAGACTACTGGGATCAGAAACGTGAAAATAGGAAGAGAGTCTTTTTTCTATAGCCACAGTAAGGTATACGATCAGAAATTAACTTTCTTCCTCCTCTGTAGCGGACAGGAATCCACTGGAATCTCTGCTGGGAACCGTGGAACACCAGTTTGGTGCTCAAGGGGTAAGTTTAAGCCATGGGTTTTCAGCAGTCTTAGGAAAGGAAAGGACTTATTTGTGATAGCATTTATCCGTTCTCTGTGAAAAGGCTAACGTATTCCCAAGCTAGAATCTGAGAAAAGAATCCGACAACTCTTTAAAAGTTTGCGAGAAAGGGTGGTTTTTATGGACATTAGATGCTTCCTCTCTTATCTGTCATAAGCTAGGGCTTCTCTGTAACAATAGAACTGAAAAAGGGGGCTGCTGTTGGTTGCCATCGAGTTGACTGTGACTCATGGTGACCTCGTGTGTAGAACAGAAGTGCTCCATAGAGTTTTCAAGACTGTGACTGCTCCAAAGTACCAGGATTACAAAGTACACAGGATTTTGTATTTTATAGTGCACCTTAATGAACATCTTACTTGATCTTCCAATAACCATATGAAATCAGTACACTATGTGTCACCAAAGGTCAGAAAAATGAAATAACCATTCTAGTGTCCCATGCTTAAGAATGGCAGAGCTGGAAATTAAGCCTCAAATCTCATGTACTTTCAAATATTTACGACTTTTTTTTTCTTCTTTTTTAAAATTAGGAGATAAAAATGCAAAGGAGAGTAGACAAGTATTTAGTTCCTATTTTAAAAAGAAGTCCTTGTGACTTGCCATGGAGTTTGGTAATACATTTGTACACTTTTCTTATTCCATGCAAACCAAAAAAACCACACTCACTGCCATTGAGTAGGTTCTGACTTGTAGCGACCCCTCCTTGGGTTTCTGAGGTGGTATGAGTCGGATCCAACTCTACGGCAGTGGTTGCATTTTTTGTGTTGTGTTTATATCCACGGAAGTAGATTGCCCAGTCTTCATAAGGAATGAACTCCAGCCTTCTGGTTAGCAGTCAAATGTCTTACATGCTACTCTACCAGAGCTCCCTTATTCCATGCAGTAAACTTAATAAAGAGACCTTTCCAAATAGATCTGTAGCTGGTTCACCAAGTCCACCTCAGAGACTGAGTGCCACAGGCCTCCACCTGGGGGCGTACTTAGCCTTTCTCATTCCCCTGAATTTTGGTTTGGCAGGACCTCACCACTGAATGTGCCACTGCCAACAACCCCACGGCCATCACACCTGAGGAGTACTTCAATGAAGAGTTTGATCTGAAAGATAGGGACATTGGAAGACCTAAAGAGCTGACGATTAGAACGCAAAAGTAAGACATCCTGTGGCCAGAAGTTGTGCTGTTTGTCACGTTCAGTCATCCCCTGACCCCTTCCTTTAAAAACAATTGTTAAGCCACCTTATCTGAAGGAAAGCAGATTGTCCATCTTAGGAGACCTTTCCAAATAGAACATAGTTTGGATGTAAGAATTCCTTCTTTAACTGCCAACAAACTTCTGCTGATCAAATGCAATGGTTCCCACTGGCCATCTTCCATCTTCATACTTGCTATCAGTTAAGTCTGTTGTAGCCAGTGGTTGTAATCAGGTCATTTCCCCAGATGCCAGATTTCAGTGTGAATTAAGAGATAACTGGGAAGCTTGTGGCAGGAGGAGACCAGCGGTTGACTGTTCTTGTTGTTAGGTGCCAGCGAGTCGATTCTGACTCATAGTGATCCCATGAGACAGAGCAGAACTTTCCCATAGGATTTCCTAGGCAGTCTTTATAGGGAGAGCTCTGGTAGCGTAGTGCCTAAGGCACTTGACTGCTAACCAGAAGGCTGGTGGTTCAAATCCACCAGTCACTCTTCAGAAGGAAGGTTGGGCAATCTCCTTCCGTAGTGCTATTGCCTCGGAAACGCAAGGAGGGGTCACTGTGAGTCGGGTCCAACTTGAGGCACATAACAACAACAATGTATAGGAGCAGATCATGTCTTTCTACCACAGAGCCTCTGGGTGAATTTGAACTACTCACATTTCAGTTCACAGCTAAGTGCTTAACTGTTGTGCCACCAGGGCTCCTGTTGTGGCTTTCCCGTCTGGTAGAGATGACTTCCATCTTTTCTCTGCCAAATCCCACAGGTTTAAAGCGATGCTGTGGATGTGTGAAGAGTTTCCCCTGTCTCTCGTGGAGCAGGTCATTCCCATCATTGACTTGATGGCCAGGACGAGTGCTCACTTTGCAAGACTTAGGGATTTCATCAAGCTGGAATTCCCGCCTGGATTTCCTGTAAAGATAGGTATTGTGTGATGAACCACAGGAATGCTTGGGCTCTGCTCATTATTGTGGGTGATAGAGCATGCTTCAGGGAGCTAGTGCACTTGAGGCTCAGAGTAACATGAGGGAGAAGTCAGGGTTATTCTGCAGTTTCATGTAAAGAAGTGTCAGGATTCTGGATTCAGGTTGAGGATTTGCACACCAAAAATTAGGAGACCCACCCGTCAGTTCTATTTGTAGGCAGTCCTGATAGATGTAAGAAAGCATAAAAATATGACACACATTGTTTCTTTGTTTCCTGTGCTTTTGACGAGAGTGGATCTAGAAGAGGTTGTTTTACTTATCAATTTAGACAGGGTTTTTTTTAATTTTTTGTTGTGATTTGGGTGAAATTTTACACGCAGTTTTGTTTCACACTCAACAGTTCAAACTCATTTCGTTTCATGGCACTGATTATGGTCCCCAATGTTGAACAGCTCTCCTCCCTGTGACTACTCCTTCCCTGTGTCCTTCTTCCCTGTGCATTCCTGTCTGTCTAGCTTTCCCTCTGTGTAAATGCTGCCCTTCTGATCTCATCTCCCTGGGGCAGGTGTTTCACTCAGAGGCCTGTCTGTTGTCTGTTATTTGGCTGAGAGCTAACCCATGGGAGTGAATCCAATTCCAGGCCTGAAGGGTAACCTGGGGCCATAATCTCAAGAGGTTTCACCAGTCTCTATCAGACCAGTAATTCCGATCCTTTTGGTTTTGAAATCTTGTTCCACATTTTTCCCCCACTCTGTCTTGGCTCTCCATTTTGATCCCTTTCTGAGTGCTTGGCAGTGGTACCCAGGCACCATCTAATTCTTTTGGTCTCAGGGCCATGTAGGCTGAGGTTCCTGTGGTCCATTAGTCCCTTGGACTGATTGTTTCCACATGTCTTTGACTTTCCTGACTTTTCTTTGCTTCGGACAAGGAGAGACCAATAGTTCCATCTTAGATGATCACTCATAAGCTTTGAAGATCCCAGTTGCTACTCAAATTAGTTGTTTGAAGAAGATAGTTGACAGCAGGATCCTTTGATCCATAAATGTGTTTTGGGGCCTGGACTTGGATGCATAATACCATGCATAACAGATACGACTCATGAGGAGTTTTCATTTTGGATGGTTGTAGACCTGTGATATTGAACCCTGGCTCATCACTTACTGTGCTCTAGGAGAAACAGCTTAACCACTGCATCTCCATTTGCCTATTGTATATTGATTGGGGAATGGTGTTATGAGGATGAAATGAAATTATTCTTATAAAAAGTACTTGGCACAGTACTAGCATAGTAAGCATGTAGTGAATTGTAGTTGTTACCGTTATTCTCACTGAAGTTTATTTATGAAAGCTTTTATTTTGTTAGAAATTCCCTTGTTTCATGTCTTAAATGCACGGATTACATTTGGAAATGTTAATGGCTGTAGCACTGCTGAAGAAACGGTGTACCAAAATGTGAATGGAAGCCAGGCCAATTCAGGTAAAAAAAAAAAAAAAATGGGGTTTGTGGTTTTAGAAAAAAATGACTAATTTAGCTATTTCAATAATTATTAAGTTTGAAATTGGACACAGATTTGTGGGAAGTTTTAGAAAATTTAGTAAAAAAATTAACTTGTAGAATATGTATGATCCCAGTTGTATTAAAGACAGCATATTCTTAAAAATTAATTTGACTGAGGTGTAATATACATACAATAAGATGCACCCATGTTAAATGGGACAGTTCAACACATTTTCACAAATGTATAACCCGTGTAATCACCACCACAGTCAAAACATAAAGCATTCTATCATATCAGACAATTCCCTCATGTTCCTGCAGTGAATCCAATTCACATTTTTGGGTGCTATTGTAAAAGCATTTATTTTCTTAATTTTATTTTCCTATTTTCATTACTAATATATAGAATATAACTGATTTTTATACATTGATCTTGTATCATGCAACATTGCTACATTACTTATTACTTCTAGGAACTTTTATAGATTTCTTGCATAGACATTCATGCTATCAGTGAATAAAGAGAATTTTATTTCTGCCGTTTCAATCTGTAAGCCTTTTATCTTTTTTTTTTTTTTAATTGCACTGGCTAGGAACTCAAGTACAAGGCTTAGTAAAAATGGAGAGGGAAGCTGTCCTGGTCTTGTTCCTGATGTTAGAGGCAAAGTGGTTTCCTATTTCACCATTAAATAGGAGGTTGGCTGTAGGTGTTTGCTAGATGCCCTTACCAGGCTGAGGAAACTCCTTTATATTCCTCATTCACTGAGGCTTTTTAATCATTGAGTATTGACTTTTGTCAAGTGCTTTTTCTGCAACTACTGAGATGATGAAAGGGCTTTTCTCCTCTATTGGATTGGTGAAGTAGCAGACAGCGTTTTATTGTATGTAAATTACAGCTCAAATTTTAAAAATGAAAATCAACAGAGATAGACAGTGTTACCCTACCAGATAGGACAAAGGCTCTGGAAGTATATATTCATGAAGCTGTATAGCAAGAGAACGCCAGGCCCTTGAGATGGGGAGTAAACAGGTCGAACTTCTTGAGCAGAACATTGGGCATCACTTGGGGAAGCTGCAGCTATGCATATCCAGCATATCTCCCAAGTCCTAAGCATGTACCCCGGAGAAACCTGTCTGGGGGCTTGTGGAGGCACCGACAGTGGCCAGCAGTACGTTCACAGTAGCTGAAAGTGGAGCCCTGATGCCATGAGACAGTAGAATGTGCTGTGTGCACGAATGCAACGGAGTAACGTATAGTAGTGAGAATAAAAATTTACAGCTGCACACATCAGATTTTGTCAATTTCAAAAACCATGTTGAAATCCAATTAAAAAATGGGCAGAAGACATGAATAGACACTTCACCAAGGAGGATATTCAAGCGGCCAACAAACATATGAAGAAATGCTCACGAT
>NW_006922074.1:15783-18559 GCF_000298275.1 Orycteropus afer afer | reverse complement strand
ATGACATGAGACAAAGTATATGTGAACTGCTGTATGAAAAGTGAATTTACTCTGTAAATCTTCACCCAAATCCTAAAAAAAAAAAAAAAAATGTTGAATGAAAAACTCCAATTTGAAGAATATGTTCCATATGGTTCCATTAATGTCAAGTTCAAAAATGGACCAAAACAAACTATTGCTTAGGATTATCCACATGTGGCAAAACTCAAGAGAAGAGCTAAGCAGTGCTGACCGCTGTTCTGAATTACCCGTTTCCCTATGGAGAGGAGGAAGCGGGTATCCCTGAGGAGTGTACACGAGTTATGGTGTGGGTGGTGCTTTATGTCCTTTCTCTCAGGTGAAGGACACACCGACACTCCTTTCATTCTTACTACTTTTCTTTGAAGTGTATATTCTGGTTATCTAGTGTTGCTCTAACAGAAGATACCACAAATAGGATGGCTTTACCGAACAGTTACGTTCTTAAAGTTGGTGGAGGCTAGAAGTCCACGTTCCAAGTACCAGGCTCTCAGGACTGTGTGAAAGCCCCTTGACCTTGGGCTTCAGCTTTGCCTCTTGCTCCTGGCCCGCTGGAGTTAGAGGCATCTTTTTACTCAGGCAGCTACTGGCTGCTGAGGCTGACAAGCCGAAGGTTACCAAACCACACAGCAGGCCACTAATGCAAGTCCATTTAAAGTCCCAAGATCGGCAGAGCATGGCAGGCTGCTGAACAATGACTTGGCTACCTGTAGGGTTCAAGTGTGCCATAAGCTGGAGACCTTTCTCAAAGCTGCTGCTTATATATGGGAAGCAGACCACATCCCTAGAGCAGCTACTCAACTGCTTGTGGTAGATCCCACCATGGAGCTAATTGCCAGTTTCATCATGGGGAATAACTACCACCAGCTGCACAGCCACTCAACCAGGCCCAGCCAAGTTGACACACAACGTTAACTACCACAGTGTACAAATTTTTTTTTTTTAACTTCATCAAAAAAAAAAAAAAAAGCTCTTTTTTTTTTTGTTATTGTGATTTGGGTGAAAATTTACAGAACAAATTCACTTTCTATACAGCAGTTCACATACACTTTGTCTCGTGACACTGACTACAATTGACCCGATGCAACAGCTCCCCTCCCACTTCCTCCCCAGAGTTACCTCTTCCCTGTGTCCTTCCCTCCATGCACTCCTGCCCCCTGAGCTGTCTGCCTGTGCATACACAGCCCTTCTTTCTCCCATGATTGTTCTCTCCAAGGCATGTATCTACCTCAGGTAAATGTTCAACTCATGTGCCTGTCTTTTGTCTTAGGGGCCATAGTTTCAGTGGTTCCACCAGACTCTTTCAGACCACCAAACCTGGTCTACATGCCCCCCCCCCTTTTTTCCCCAAATGATTTTGAGTTTTGTTCCACATTGTTCTCCCTCTCTAGCCAAGATTTCCTAGTCTCATAGTCGTATAGGCTGTGGATCACATGGTGTACCAGTCGCTAGGACTAATTCTTTCCATGAATCTTTGGTTTTATTCATTTTCCTTTGCTCTGGACGAGGAGAGACCCATCGTTGTATCTAGATGGCTGTTTGCAAGCTTTTAAGATCCCAGTCACTACTCGCCACAGTAGGAGATGGAACAGTCTTTTGTGTAGTATGATATGCCACTTGACCTTGATGTCCCCTGCGACAATGGTCCTGAGCCCACCGGTTCAACTACTCGGTCCCTCTGAGTGGCAGGCTGTGACCAAGAAGTGACTGCAACCTTGTCCCTTGATAGCTCTACTATACCCCTGGGAATTCTTACAGATCATACAAATACACTTATAGGAACATTGTCCACCAACCCTATACATGGTCTTGGGTACACTCCCTGCTGCATAGACATACCTAATACTTCAGCCTGTTCACCCATCTATCCACCCATATACCCATGTTTGCCTTCACTGACAACACACTACTGTATGTGCAAAAGGGTTCATCTTTGTTGTCTGTACCTCTCGTATGATTCTGTCTTCCTCTTCCTCAATACCACCATGTCGATCACTCACATTTGGTACATTGCCATTCTCTTAACCCAAATCAATACTTATCTCTACCTATGTAACAGTATTCCCTCCCCTCCCCTCCCATCCCTGGTAACCAACAAAGAAAATTTCCTTCCATAGATAAACCTTTCTTTGACTTTTGATGTAATGGACCAATATAATATTTGTCCTTCTGTGATCGACTTATTTCACTCAGCTTAACAACCTCCAAGTTCATCCATGTTTTGGAGATTCTATGTTATTCTTTAGAGGTGCACAGTATTCCATTGTATGTACGTACCATAGTTTGGTTATCCATTCCTCAGTTGATGGACACCTAGATTGTTTCCATCTTTTGGCTATTGTAAATAGTGGTGTAATGAACAATAGCATGCATATGTCTGTTCTTCTCATGATTCTCACTTCTTTAGGATATATACCTAGTAATGGAATGGCTGGGTCAAATGGTATTTCTAATTTCTAATTCCAACTTTTTAAGGAACTGCTATATTGCTTTCCATAGTGGTTGTATCATTTTACAGTCCCATGAGCAGTGTATGAGAGTCCCAATCTCTCCACATCCTTGCCAGCATTTGTTATTCTCTGTCTTGTTGGACTTTGCTACTAGTGCAGGGGGAGGGAAGGTGGTATCTCGTTGTTTTGATTTGCATCTCTCTAATGGGTAATGGGGAGCTCTGGTAGCATAGTGCCTAAGGCACTTGACTGCTGACCAGAAGGCTGGCGGTTCAAACCCACCAGCCACTCCTCAGAAGGAAGGTTGG
>NW_006922074.1:13242-14708 GCF_000298275.1 Orycteropus afer afer | reverse complement strand
TCAATCTTCCTATCCATGTTGTTGTTGTTGTTAGGTGCCATTGAGTCATTTCCGACTCATAGCGACCCCATGCACAGCAGAACGAAACACTGCCTGATCCTGCGCCAGCTCCACGATCCCTGCTATACTTGAGCCCATCATCGCAGCCACCGTGTCAATCCACTCGTTGAAAGCCTCCCCCTCTTTCGTCGACCCTCCACCCTACCATGAGCATGGGATATTCTTCCATTTATGTAGCTCTCTTATAGTTTGTTGAAGTAGTTTTCTTTGTACAGGTCTTTTGTGTCCCTGGTAAGATTTATTCCCAACTATTTTATTTTTTTGGTAGCCATTATAATGATATTGATTTCCTTATTTATTTTTCAGCAATCTCTTTGCTGGTATAGAGGAATCCAACTGGTTTTTGGATGTTGATCTTGTATCCTGCCACAATGCTAAATCTCTCAATTAGTTCCAATAGAATTTTGAGTGAGTCTCTTGGGTTTTATAGGTATGGGATCATATCATCAGTAAATAGGGATAGTTTGACTTCTTTCTTACCAATTTGGATGCCTTTCTTTCTTGCCTTACGGCCCTGGCTAGGACTTTCAGTCCAATGTTGAATAGAAGTGGTGATAGAGGGCATCTTTGTCTGGTTCCTGTTTGCAAGAGGAATAGGTTCCGTCTCTCTCCATTGAGAATAGTGTTGGCTCTTGGTTTTGCATAGATGCCATTTATTATGTTAAGGAATGTCCCTTCTATTCCTCTTTTGCTGAGAGTGTTCATCAGGAATGGGTGTTGGATTTTATCAAATGCCTTTTTCTGCATCAATTGATATGATCATATGGTGGATCTCCTTTGTTATATTTATGTGGTGGATGGTGTTTATTATTTTTCTAATGTTGAACCATCCTTGCATACCTGATATGAACCTCACTTGGTCATAATGAATGATTTTCTCGATATGTTGTTGGAGTCTGTTGGGTAGAATTTTGTTGAAGATTTTTGCATCTATATTAATGAAAGATATTTGTCTGTAGTTTTCCTTTTGAGTGATGTCTTTGCCTGGTTTTGGTATCAAGGTTATGCTTGCTTCCTAAAATGCATTAGGGAAGATTCCATCCTCTTCTTTGTTTTGGAATAATTTGAGTATGAGTGGTGTCGGTTCTTCTCTGAACTAGTAGAATTCTCTGGTAGAATACTCCAGTGAAACCATCTGGGCCAGGACTGTTTTTGTTGGTAAGTTTTTTTATGACCTGTTCAATTTCTTTTGTTACTGATCTGTTCAACTTTTCTACATCAGTCTGTTAGTTTAGGTAAGTGGTGTGTTTCTAGAAATCTGTCCATTTCTTCTAGATTTTCAAATTTGTTGGTGTACAGTTCTTCATGTTGTTATGTGCTGTCAAGTCAGACCTGACTCATAGTGACCGCTCCTTGGGTTTCTGAGGCAGTATCACTATGGAAGTAGATTGCCCCATCTTCCTTCC
>NW_006922074.1:0-10589 GCF_000298275.1 Orycteropus afer afer | reverse complement strand
AGAGAGTTCCAATGCTGCTTCTTCCTCAGGGATGTGTTCTGGGTCTGTATCCTGCTCCCTTGTTTCTATCACTTTATCCTGCTTCTTTGTGTGGACTGTGATGGTCTGTTGTCTCTGAGATATCGTGGTGTTATTATATTTAGATCTCTGTTAACTGCTTGTGAAGAGCAGCCAAGGGTGAGTCAGGCTCTTCTTTGGTGGTTGTTTATCGTTGGCCCATTGGTGAGAAGGAAGTGGTGGCTCTCACTCAGTAAGTGAAACTGCAGGACGTGTGGGTGTAGGTGTGTCATATGGGGACTGTTGCTGTCTTCCAGTCAGTTAGACAAAAATAACAATTGAATAACCAACACAAAAGTAAAAGCAAATGGACAAAAGACACTGTATAATCACATAGGAACAGCAACCAAAAAAAGAAAAAAGGGGGGGGAAACAAACCTGCAATATCTGGGGAGCTTGCAATAAGATAAAAAAGGTAGAGGAGAATAATGAAGAAAAAAATGGGAAAAATGCAAAAAGAAAAGCAAGGAACGGAGTTAACCTGGAGAAAGAAAACAAAAATTGGAACCAAGAACAGGGAAAAGAATAAAAGCTGAAAACTAGATCCTGGGAGGGGAAGAATAAAGAATAATAGTAAAAAGGACAAAAGTAATAATAATAGTAGTAGTTTTAAAACAGACAAAAAGAAACAAACTGAAAAATGGAAAAAAGAAAAAAAAAAAAATATATAGGGGAAGGGCAGGGCAGGGCAGGGCACCCAGGCTCTGTCCAAGGACGCAGACTGCGATGAAATTCCTGCCAGCCCAGAAGGTGGGTAGGAGTGAGGGATGGCCGCATCTCCGTTCACCAAGAGGGTGTGGTGTATAAAAGTAAGAAGGGGAATGTTGTACCTTTCCAGTCATCTGTGTCTAGAATGTCCTTGGGGTTTCCAGCAAGTGGAGCCTGTTCTTAAATCCCTGGAATCTGGGAGAATGCTGTTACTTTAAATATCGAAAATGGTGGAGCCACTTGTAAACATTCAAAATGGCTGCACCCTCTACACAGGCAAAAATCTACACCTCAGCCCGCCTTCCTCTTTGCTGTTTCTCCTTTTATTCCCCAGCCACCAGAGCAGTCCTCTGTGCAGTCCCTGGCTAGCAGGGCTGAATTTTAGGTTAATCCTTAGGTCCTACCACCACTTGGCAATATCCAAGCTGTCTGTGCTTTCAGGATCCCTGCCAGACTACAGCTCCGTATGTCTCCTTTTTTGGTATTTTCATGCAAGTTCTTCTGATAGTTGGAGTTTATTCCACTTCTATATCCTTCCCTTCAAGGCTCAGGGGTGCAGGATTATCTTTTATATCTGTGTTAATTGGTTCCCCTTTTCTTCGTTGAAGAGGGTCTGTACAGTCTTTTTGCCTATTCTGCCATCTTACCAGAACTCAGTGTACAAAAATCTTATGTAGTCCCTTGTGTATCTACTCTATTTCATAATAAAAAAGGAAAATACAAAAAGGCATACTGGTCTGATACACATGTACACACATCACATTCTTGAGGCAAACACAAGTGCAGAGTGGTTCTCACTGAAGTCTGGGAATGGGCCAGAGATTTTTCACTTCACAGCTCTGTAGCGTTTTATTTGTGAATGTGCATTGATTTCATCACTGGAAAAAGAATTGAGGCCAAAGTAGTATTCTGAGTTTTTTCTGTGATTCATCTTCCTCCAACTCCCTCTCACAGACTAGGAAACCTTTATTAGCATCATTTTGATCCTTTTAGTTTTTTAAAATTTAATTTTTAACGTAAGTTGGTATAGGAATTTTATGGTCATTAACTCTTGTGCTCCAGCTTCGCAAGTCACAAGCTTTGAGGTCGATCAGTCTGTGTTTGAAATTCCTGAATCATACCACATCCAGGACAACGGCAGAAATGTGCATTTGCAAGATGAAGACTATGAGCTGATGCAGTTTGCCATCCAGCAGAGCTTGCTGGAAGCCAACAGTAGCCAGGTACTTGTACTGGAAACAACCTGAATACAGGCTTGGGGGGTTTTACCCTCAGGCTTTGGCAGAAAGATTTAATGATTTTATCTCAGTAACAAGTTTGAAATACTCTGTATTTATACAGGTTATCTTTTTTGTGTCCACCTGGTCTTTTGCAAAAAATTAGTGAAAGACAATCTGCACAGCACAAGTTTACCCCACAGGCGTTTCCACATATTCATCTGGTTTGTTAACAGTCATGTATTTTTCAAAGCATGCCTTATGGTTTTCTAGCTCTGAAACTGTTATGTTCACGTAAGGTTCATCATCTTGCAGCATTACATGTCACTTGTCCCACATGGTGGTAACAATGTGGATTTTAATCCCAACTCCCAATACTGAATTCATCAGTAAGTATGTGATGAAAATGGCTATTGATGTTTTGTCCTGTGCTAAGAAGTATTATCTCCTAAAACTCTGAACCTCTGGTCAGAAGGAAAGCTCAGGACAGGGCAGACTGGCTACAAAGTTTCCACTTTGTCCTCTTCAGGCCTCACCTGCTTGGGAACAGTCCAGGGCTTGAGGGAGGAAGACATGGCAGTCAGCTTCTGTACCGTTCTGCAGCCTTGGAAACCCTATAGGGTAGTTTTTCTCTGTCCTATAGGCTCACTATGAGTCAAACTGACTCAATGGCAGAGTTTGCTTTTTGGTTGCTTTGTACCTGGCATTGGGAATTTGCCCTCATGAGCCTGTGTTGTGGACAGTATCCATGCTCCAGCATCCCCACTGGCTCAGGCTGTTGGTGTTCTAGTTTTGTACTTGAGTCTCTGGGACTCAGATTTGAGGACCACTCCCCCACTGCACCCATTCCTAGGCCCCAACGCAGGCATATACTGTATGGGAGGGCTCCTGGGGAAGAGCCAGTGCGTGGACGTCACTGCCAGCCCAGTCCGCTTCTCTGCTCTGTGCAGGTGAGCTTATTTACCCCTAATACGTACATAACTCTTGTTTATATATCGTCACTTAGGTGACCAGACCCAGAAACACAGCAGATAGGGTATTACGTACTCTTAATTTTGCTCTAAATGAATTACTGCATTGTTAGTTTGAAATGGGCTCAAAGTTAGCTGTTCATAATAGACTGATTTTGTGTAAAATCTGAAACGGGCGTGGCTGTTCATCAGGGTAGCATCCCATATATCACATGACATCAGGTGGGGTTGGAGAGGTAGGAGGTCCTGGGTGGTGCAAATGGTGACTACGCTCAGCCACTAATTGAGAGGTGGGAGGTTGGGGTCTAGCCTGAGAAACCTGGGAAGGAAAACCTGGTGAGCGACTTGCAGAAATCAGCTGTTGAAATCTCTATGAAGCAGTTACACTTGGACACAACAGGGCTGTCATTAGTTGGAACTGACTAGATGACAAATGCTTTTTGGTTAGAGAGGGAGCCCAGATCCCCACCTTTCTTTCTTACAGCACTATCAATAATATCTATGTAAGTATTTTTTTTGTGCTCGCTGACACCTGTTCCTTCTGAGTATTTAAGTCTATCATGTTTGATTTTTCCTAGGAAGTCTCAGGACCAGCTTCAAATGGAGGGATTGGCCAGACACAATCCTATGATGCCCAGTATGAAAGGTGATGGACTGGACTCTGGATGACGAAAGCGAGACTAGGGGGCCCTCAGTGCATGGCCAGTGCCTGGCAGGAGACACTCCATCACGTGCTAGCTCTCAGCTTCCTCCTGCGGCATTTCACCTTAAAATGTCTAAATGCTCGACAGTAGAGTTTCCAGGAATGGAAATTGCTGAATTCCATGTCAGGGAGTCAGCCCTGAGTGGTACAATTGGTAAATGTGTCTGACTGCTAACCAAAAGGTCAGTGGTTCAAGTCTACTCAGAGACACCTTGGAAGGCAGTCCTGGCAATCTGCTTCTGAAAAACAATGCATTGGAAACCCTGTGAAGCACAGTTCTATTCTGACACATGGGGTCACCTTGAATCACAATCAACTTGATGGTAGCTGTTTGTTTTAATCAATGTCATTGTCACTGCAGAAAGGCACTGGGAGCAGGTTCTGATAGGTTTGCTCTTCATGAGGAATGTAAAATCACACAGTCTAGTGCCCTTGGTGGGAAGTGTATAGTTTTTTGGGTTGCTAACACTTTCGTTTTTTTGAGTGGGAAAAACTAAGATTCATTTGACAAAGTGTACTTCAGGCACATACAGGAGCCTGGGTTTTGCTTTAAAGTAGCTCCAGTCATTACCCCATCACTTAGTAGCCGGGTGATGTTGGGAGCAGGTCTTTAACCTGGGCCTTGGGTTTCTCACCTGCATACAGCATGAACACCTCGGGGTATGTGGGATTGAAGGACTGAGGCATTGATAGTGCTTAGAAAGCAGTTAGGGAGTGTGGTTGGTGCTGCTGCTTTGGCGACAGTGACGAATGGCTCTTTTCCCACCCAGGGCCATCCAGGAGAGCCTCCTCACCAGCTCTGAAGGCCTGTGTCCTGGCACCCCAAGTGAGACCAGCCGTTTCGACAGTGACTTGCAGCTGGCCATGGAGCTCTCTGCCAAAGAGCTGGAAGAGCGGGAGCTCCGGCTCCAGGAGGAGGAGGCAGAGCTGCAGCAGGTCTTACAGCTGTCACTCACTGAGAAATAGGCCTCTCCATCCCCGGCTGCACTAAGCAGCCACACCAACTCTGGGCTGCACCACAAGCACTGCATCCTCCGGGGCCAGGAGGCCAGAGAGCTGCACCTCTTGTGTGCTCTGGAGAAGGTGGCCCTGCCCCATTCCTTATGCAGAAGTGCAGGGTCAGGGCCTCCTGGCCCCACTGTGACTCTCCCCAGGGAAGAAGGGGCTGGGCACTGGCAGGTCCCACCTCCAGACTAAGGGGAGGAGGTGTCGTCACTTCCATAAACTGTATTGGGTTGCAGGTCACAGTTTTACTACCAGCTTTAGACAAAAACCCCAAACTTTGCAGGTTTGTAGATTAATTTTTATCAAGGAGGGATAACAAAGTTATTGAACAGTCAGGGTGCTTTTATATATGGGAGCAGCAGTGGCCTTTGTAGAGTGTAGTTTATGAAAATTCATCAGACACTTTACTTCACCAAAGAAATGGGTCACCTGTCTGACATTTTGACTTCATACAGGGTTTCTAGAGCATTGTCACTAGTCTCCTCCATTGTCACCTTCTTCCAGTCCTTCTACCCCCAGCTACAATTAGAGGAGATATGTACAGGATCTATTTTAGATTTACAGTCAGCTGTTTGCCTTAGCCTTAACAATAATTAATCATCTAAACCCCCCTCTCTCCATGCACTGAGGGTCTGATGTGAATTTGTTGAGAGCAGGATCGTCCATGCTGAATCGAAGGCAGCTAAACTTGTCCCTGAAGGAACAGCTCAGGGAACTGGAAACTGTCCTGGAAGTGTGGCAGATGGCCAAAACAGCTGAATAGCATAGAACCAAACCGTGGGTGTTTCCCAGAGCTTCTCTAGCAAAGGATTTCCAAATAGACCCCTACGAACAACCCACCATATTCCCTGGGCTTGCTGGAGAGAAGGGAGCTTCACACCGAAGTACAGAGGCTCTCATCAAAAGGCAAAATGCTGACTCCATGTTGCTTTTCACAGTTGAAATCAACATCTTTCTGGATAAATCTATTTTTTAACAGAATCTTTTTATTATTTTTAGAAGATGTGAAAACGACTACTCCTATCAGTAGCAATACAAGGTCATACATTTTAACCAGATTTTCTCAGGCCTTTTTTGGATACCTTCAGTAGTGACTCTTGGCTAACCCTTCTGTGAATAACCATCACACAGCATGCAGAACCTGGTGGGGTACGGCTGAGTGCACCCCGTGCTCTGGCCCATGCATTCATTCCCACAGGCTGCACTGAAGTAACCTGGTCAACATCCTCCTGTGTTTCGTGTGTTTCCCATCTTATGCTTCTTTTGGGATGGAAAGAGGAACACACTACTGTTCAGTGAACATCTGTATCACAAAGTTAGGGTTGCCAGTAAAATGTTCTTTGTCACAAAGAACTATGCTTTTAATTCCATATAGTCATCTGCCTCTTTGGCCATGATCTCACCAAAATTTCTTCTCTGCACATGAGGCCAGTATACACAACACCATTTATTTAAGATATTCAGCTTGGCGTTTTGTTTACTTCTGTCCGCCTTGGGCGAAGACTCTTCTTGAGGCTGAGAGCTGTGTGGTTCACTCCCTGAGGGGAATGAGAGGGAACTTTTAGGTCTACATTCCATTGTTCTGCTTCCTGAGACATGCTTGACTTTCTCCCCAGACAGTTGGTTAAGAAGGGACTGAGCACTGTGTCAGCCTGTCACAGTGTTTTACATCCATGTTCACTCTTGTAAAATGCAAATAAAGACCGCTTCCTTTGAGGTGCTCAAATAGTAGTCTACACGAGTCATTTTATCAAACCACGTTTTCTAGTCCTCTGTTCTAATGTGAGAGTGTCATTGGGGCATCAGAATGGTGTCATAGCAATCAGAGGCATATTGCAGAGGTGACATGCTCCTTCCAGCCCAAGTTACACTGTTCACATGCCCCATGCTACTCGGTGTTGGGGCTGCTCTGACCCACCTCTGCAGCCCCCCTGGAAGCGGGCTGGTTCATTACCCAGTGAATACTTGCTCTTAGAAGCCTAAGTGCTTTGTGAGACCGTTCTTAAAGTTCAGAACATGCTTATGGCTTCCAGAGTTATCCTATACCTAACAATGCTGCTATGAAAACGAAAAGGCTGTGGCCAGTAAGAACGTTTGGGTACCAGAAGTGAGGCCTTGCTATTTCTGATAAGATGTGGAGGAGCTGCTTCACTTCTGGGAAAAGTAAGTACCAACTTTCAGCCACCAAAGCAGTCTGAAGCAAGTGGTCACCTTTCCTGGGTCACAAGGTACAATGCCTGTGGATTTTTTAATTTATACAAGTGCCTTAATCTTTAGGTTCATTAAGGCTTCAGTGGTCCAATATCAGTTTGTTGTTGTTGTTGTTATGTGCCGTTGAGTCGGACCCGACTCATAGCGACCCCTCCTTGGGTTTCTGAGGCAGTATCACTACAGAAGTAGATTGCCCCATCTTCCTTCCGAGGAGTGGCTGGTGGGTTTGAACCGCCAGCCTTCTGGTTAGCAGTCAAGTGCCTTAGCCACTGTGCTACCAGAGCTCCCCCAATATCAGTAGCAAACTTCAAATGATCAATTTCTGCAAGTAAGACAAGTAAGACACTGCTGGGAACCAAGTATAACAAAGTTCCTAAGACACTTAGAGGCTGTCACACCATACATTATAGCATCAGGTGCTGAGGACATGGGAAAGTCGGCTCTAAGTAATGACAGAAAAGGGAAAGAATCACCACAATCACCAGCTTGTTGACCAGGCTCCAGCTAAACAGATGACACCAAGGAAGACAATGGGACTATGGAAACTTCAAATGACTGCAGCAGAGTAAGTGATGGAGTTCAAAGTCCACAGTAGACCTGTCTAGACATGGAAAGGTTTAAGATTCAGGGCCAGCTGGAAACATACTGATAAGCTACCACGACTCAAGGGCATCTCAATCTCAAGTACTGGTAGGCGTCTTAATCTCAACATGGAAGAAAGCTCAGATTAGCATTTGCTGAACTTGTTTTTCTCTGATTGGTCTAAGTAGATCAGATGGTTCATTTGGGTATGGCAGAGATTCTGTGTACAGTTGGTGAGGTCTAGAGTTTGGCTGTCAGACCCTCCCCCAAAAAGATGAAGGTCATCCTCACAGAATTGCCAATTTTGTCTTTACTCATCCTTTTGTAATAGGTCTCTTCACACAAAGATCATTCTTTGTCTTTAACTTGAAAACTCTCCTACTGAACTGATGGTAAAATTGGAATGAGGATGTCAACTGGGTTTTGGATCTGTATGCAGAATAGCAGTGTTGCCAGGCAGGGCCAGCAAACTGGAACATGATCAAAACATCCAGCTGTGAGCAAACAGCAGCTCACGAGGTGGATGGGCTTGGTATGTGTTTACTGTTTCCTGCTTAAGTTCTAAAAATGGCAATAAATATTGGGGCAGTGTATCAAAACGAGGATTCCTGCTATTGCAGTGGCTTTGGCATTTGCTAACCGAAGGGTTGCCAGTTTGAACCCACTAGCCACCGTGCAGGACAAAAAAAAAAAAAATCTTCCACAAAGATTTACAGCCTTGGGAACCCAATGGGGCAGTTCTAATCTGTCCTATAGGGTTGCTATGAGTCACAATCAACTTGATGGCAGTGGCTTTCAAAGCACAAGATTCTAGATGAGGCGGGATGGCCACCCCTGGGACTTAACTCCTTCATGGCCCAGTGTCTCTCAGTATCCCACCACTCTTCACCCCTCCAATAGCTGAACTTCTATGGGACAGGCCAACTGTGGCAATCCCACCTTCCACTTGTATTTTCATATCATTTGATCTTCACAATAATTAAGACAAAGTGTACTTTACCACTTTACAATGGGAAAACAGGCTTCTGGAGAAGTAAGCCTGCTTGGAACTGAAGTTGGGACAAGATTCCAGGTTCTCTTAACTCCTTCCCAGCCTGAGTTAATTAAAGGTGTTTTCTTATCTTAGGGTAATACTGTCATAGAATGTAGAGATGCACTTCACAGTGCAGGCTTAAGAGATTAGATCAAACATACAACTGCATTTTATACTCTTGGAAAATAAATTTGGTTAGATGTCATCAAGTCAACTGTAATGCACGGTGGCCTTAGGTACAACAGAGTAAAACGTTTCCCAGTCCTGCTTCATCCTCAAAATTGCCAGCATGTTCAAGTCCACTGTTGGAGCCACTGTGCCAATCCATCTCACCAAGGCTCTCCCTCATCCTTTTTGGTCGTCTACCTCCCCAATTATGGCGACCCCCTCCAATCATTTCCTGATCATGTATCCAAAGCAAGTGAGTTGGATAATGGTCTGTGTGATCCCAAAGGTTATTACTTGCTGAGTTTCAAAACTAGATTATGAAGCCTTTTTCCTAGTGCTAGTCTGGAAACTCCACTGAAACTTCCCACCAGGGCGACCCTGTTGATATTTGAAGGACCAGTGGCATACTTTCCAGTAGCACAGCAACAAACCATTACAGTGCAACAATCTGACAGACATGGTGGAAATAACTGCTAGGAGTGAAATGTTATGGAGGGGTTTAATTTCAGTTGACATTTTACTCAAGAGCATGGAACAGTGAACATTTCTGTGGCTCAGTGTTACAAGATTAGAAACAAAACATTTAAGTCCCACATCAGTCATTTCACATTAAGAACAGATTTAAAAAAAAAAAAAAAAGGTAATGTGTTTGAATGGAAGGAGCCCTGACTAAGCAGTGGTTAAGCACTCGGCTGCCAACAAAAAGGTTGGTGGCTCAAACCCACCAGCTGCTCTGCAGGGTAAAGATGAGGCAATTCGTGTCCACAAAGATTTACAGCCTTGCAAACCCTACATGGCAGTTTTATGCTGTCCTATATGGTTGCCATGACTCAAAATTGGACTTGACCGCAATTGACTTGGTGCTGGACTAGAGCACAAGATAATTCATAACACAATTAAATGGAGCACCTTGAAAATAAACACTGATAACCACTTTGTAAGTACAGAAGTATTTCAACCAGGGATGTGGCATCCCATTCAACAGAACAAACAGCAGCATTTTCCAAGCTTAGATCACGTGTGTAAACGCACACCCACCTGCCACCCGATCTTGCACTTCCATGGTTCAGTGCCCCCCACCAGGGCTCAAAGGAGCACCTGCTGAGTGTCCTCAAGGTCATAAGCCTGAACTGTGATCCCGATTTTCAGGCCATGGGCTGGAAAAATGAAAGTGCGGTACAAGGCAGATCAGTATGTTTGAACAGGGTGGGGCTAACAGCTCACATTTCATGTCCAACACCCATCTGACAGTGACCCTCTGACATCCACGAGAGGCAGCTGAGACATGGCTTTGCACACACAGCCTTCTGGGTCAACTGAGTAGAAGTAGAAACATTTGTGATTCTTGCCCCATTATGACTGAATGGTGCTTAAGTAGGGAATTTTTACATGTTAAGTCTTCCCATTAATATTTCCAAACATTAATGATTAATCCTTTCTGATGTTTCTAATACAAAAGTACCAGGTTGTCTTCCATGTGAGCACTCAGTTTTGAAACTGGAGTTTCAGGCCATGCTTTTCACAAGTATACATATAGATACACACATATATATATAAAACATGGAAAAACAGACAGACCAATTATTTGCATTACAGTGTTAGGGAAAAATAATTGCTAGTAGATGTTTTTTCTAAAACATTAGTTTACCAGCTGTCCAGACCAAAGGTCATTTCCAAACAGGAATCTTCTGATTCCACCTTCTCTACCAGACCATGGGCAACACGTTTCCTTGTTCCCAAACACGCACAAGAGAACTTGCTTGATCGCTGTCACCGGCGCCGAATGGGCTTGTAGACACAAAATGCCATAAGGATCATGGTTACCAGCAGGATGCTGAAAATGGTTCCCATCAACACTGCAAAAGGAAAACAGGTTACCTCCTCATGGCAGCTCACTTGACAATGGCCTCCCAAATGCCACCCGATGCCAGGCA
>NW_006922073.1:2243443-2245749 GCF_000298275.1 Orycteropus afer afer | reverse complement strand
ATTTTGGTCAATGACATGAGACAAAGTATATGTGAACTGCTGTATGAAAAGTGAAATTACTCTGTAAATCTTCACCCAAATCAAAATAAAATTAAAAAAAAAAACAAAACTAAAAACAAAACTCACAGTCATCGAGTTAATTCTGACTCATAGAGACACCTCCTTGGGTTTCCAAGGTGGTACCTCTACAGAAGTAGATTGTTCAATCTGCCTTCTAAGGAGTGGTTGGTGGGTTTGAACTGCCAGCCTTCTGGTTAGCAGTCAAATGCCTTAGGCACTACGCCACCAGAGTTTTCAAGCAAAATTATTCCTCACATATGATAGTGAAATTAGGACATTTCCAGACAAACAGAAATTAAGAGAATTTGTTAAAAACAGACTGACCTTATAAGAGATACAAAAAGGAGTCCTTTGGACAGAAAACCCACAGCAGCAAACAACAACTGACCATTAACACACATAATGACATAACCCAGAAACCAACCCAGTTTTGGAAGTATCCAAGGAAAATAAGCTTACAAGATTGTAAACAGGGAACCAGAGACATCAATTGGCAAATGAGGACAACTACAAACCAAAAAGAGGGAAAGAATAGTGGAGTTTGAAAACTTCTAAATGGTGAGGAAGTCAAGAGAATTATAAGATAGAATGGACTGTTTAAAGCTTAGGGAGAAAATGATAAATCACAGGGTAACTTCAATGAAAAATGATAAACACAGCACAATAAAAAGAGGACAAGCACAAATATTTAGCAAATACTAAAACAATAGCAATGAAGGAAGTGATATCATGATTCGTAAACAAAATGAGCTCAGCATAGAAAATTGTATGGAAGAAATAAATCAGCAACATCAAGAAAAAATAAATAACAAAATGACATCAAGAAATTCATACTTGTCAATAATTACACTGAATGTAAAAGGATTATATGCACCATTAAGAAGATGGAGAGTTGCAGACTGGATAAGAAAACATAACCCATCAATATGCTGTCTACAGGAGACACACCTTAGAGACAAAGGCAAAAATAGACTAAAAGTCAAAGGTTGTACAAGATATATCAAGCAAATGGCAATAAAAAAAGAGCAGGAGTAGCAATATTAATTTCTGAGAAAACTGAGTTTAAGACAAAACCACTAGAAGAGACAAGGAAGGACATTATATAATGATTAAAAGATCAACTGAACAAGAGGACATAACCATAACAAATATATGTGCGCCCAGTGAAAGTGCCCCAGTATACACAAATCAGACTTTAACAAAATTGAAAAGACAAATAGGCGACTCCACAATCATAGTAGGAGACTTTAATACACCACTTTCAATGGAAGACAGAATGGGAGGGAAATTCAACAAAGATGCAGAAGAACTAAACAATACAATTCACCAACTTGACCTTCTTGACATCTACAGAACACTTCACCCAACAGCAGCACAATATACATTGCTTTCCAGTGCACATGGAACATTATTCATTAGACCATATGTTAGGCCATGAAGCAAGCTTTCATAAATTTACAAACATTGAAATACTGCAAAGCATCTCAGATCACAGATCACAATGATCACAGGGCCAGGGCTGTGATCACAATGCTATAAAATTAGAATAGACAATAGAAGGATTAACAGAAAAAGAGCAAATGCATAGAAACTCAATAACACCCTCCTTAAAAAATGACTAGGTAATAGAAGAAACAAAAACAGAAAAAAAAAAAAAAAATCCTTGAACTAAAGGAAAATGGAAACACAACATACCAAAATCTTTGGGACACAGCAGAAGTAGTGATCATAGGCCAATTTATAGCAATAAATGCACACATCAAAAAAGAAGAAAGAGCCAAATTCAATACCTTAGCCCAACATCTCCAATAATTAGAAAGAGAGTAGCAAAATAAGCCTATAGTCACCAGAAGAAAAGAAGTAAAGATTCAAACAGAAATAAATGAAAGAGCAAATAGTAGAAAAAATCAACAAGACTAGAAATTGATTTTTTGAAAAGATTAATAAAACTGGCAAACCACTGGCAAATTTAACAAAGGAAAAGAGGAGAGATTACCAATAATATGAGTAAGAAATGAAATGGGTGACATCACAACAGAACCAACTGAAATAAAAAGTATAATATCAGGATAACTAAGGCTTTTGATATCAAACCAGCAGGCTGGTGGTTCAAACCTACCACCTACTCCTCAAAAGGAAGACTGGGCACTCTACTTCCATAGAGATCCACCTCAGAAACCCAAGTAGGGGTAGCTATGAGTTGGAACTGACTCAATGGCAGCAAGGTTTTTTTTTTTTTTTTTTTT
>NW_006922073.1:2240704-2242563 GCF_000298275.1 Orycteropus afer afer | reverse complement strand
CGAAGTGATACTGCCTCGGAAACCCAAGGAGGGGTCGCTATGAGTCGGGACCGACTCGACGGCACATAACAACAACAACAACAACATACGTAGAAAAAGAGCTCTGGTAGCATAGTGCCTGAGGCACTTGACTGCTAAACAGAAGGCTGGAGGTTCAAACCCACCAGCCACTCCTCAGAAGGAAGGTTGGGCAATCTACTTTCATAATGATACTGCCTCGGCAACCCAAGGAGGGGTCACTATGAGTCGGGGTCAACTCGACGGCACACAACAACAACATACATAGAAAACCCAAGAGACTCAGCAAAGAAACTACTGGAACTAATGGAGAGATTTAGCATAGTGGCAGGATACAAGATCATCATCCAAAAATCAATTGGATTCCTCTACACCAGCAAAGAGATTGCTGAAAAGAAATGAGGAAATTGATGCCATTTACAAAAAAAAAATAAAATAAAATACTTGGGAATAAATATTACCAGGGACACAAAAGACCTGTACAAAGAAAATTAACTACAAAACACTGCTTCAAGAAACCATAAGAGAGCTACATAAATGGAAGAACATACCATGCTTGTGGATAGGAAGATTGAACATTGTGAAAATTTCAGTTCTACCCAAAGCAATCTACACATACAATGCAATCCCAATCCAGATCCCATCAACATTCTTTAAGGATATGAAAAAATTAATCATTAATTTTACTTGGGAAGTAAAGAGACCTCAGATAAGCAAAGCACTTTTGAAGAAGAACAAAGTAGGAGTTCTCACACTTCTGGATCTCAAAACCCACTATACAGCCACTGTAGTCAAAACAGCCTGGTATTGGTACAATGACATACATAGTTCAGTGGAATAGAATTGAGAACTCAGAAATAGATCCATTGACATATAGTCAGCTGATCTTTGTATGACAAAGGGTGGACATTGATTAAATGGGGAAGAAATTGTCTAATTAACAAATGGTGCTGGCAAAACTGGATGTCCATTTGCAGAAAAATGAAACAAAATCTGTACTTCACACCACACACAAAAACTAACTCCAGTTGGATCAAAGACTTAAATGTGAAACCTAAAACTATGAAGTTCCTCAAGGAAAAACTAGGGGCAAATTTAGGGGCCCTTATATATAGCATAAATAGACTATCAAGCATAACTCAAAATGCACAAACAGCAGAAGATAAACTTGATGAATGGACCTTTTAAAAATTAAGTTTTTATGTGCTTCCAAAGAATTCTCCAAAAGAGCAAAAAGATACCTACAGATTAGGAAAAAGTATTCAGCAACGACATATCTGACAAGGGACTTATCTCTAAAATCTATAGGAGAATCCAACACCTTAATACCAGAAAGATAAAAAATCCAATTAAAAATGGGCAGAAGACATGAATAGACACTGCGGTCTGGCAGCGATCCTGAGTGATCCTGATGGCACGGCACACACAGATTTGAGAGTGCTGAGTGGTGGTAGGACTTAAGAATTAACCTAAAACTCAGCCCTGCTAGCCAAGGACTTCACAGAGGACTGCTCTGGTGTCTGGGGAATAAACAGAGAAGGGGAAGAGAAACATGGGCTGAGCTGTGGAATTTTGCCTGTCCAGAGGACGCTGCCATTTTGAATGTTCACAAGTGGCTTGACCAATTTGGATATTTAAAGAGACAGTGTTCTTGAAGATTCCAGGGGCTTAAGAACAGGCTCTGCTTGCCACCAACCCCAAGGACACTCTGGACCCAGACCCACAAGACTGAAAATGTGTGACATTCCTCTTGTTGCTCTTATACCCCACAACTGCTTGGTGAATGGAGGTATGGCCATCCCCCACTCCCACCTACCTTCTGGGCCCAAAGGAACTCCATC
>NW_006922073.1:2237436-2238103 GCF_000298275.1 Orycteropus afer afer | reverse complement strand
AACAGAACCAACTGAAATAAAAAGGATAATATCAGGATACTATGAAGAACTGTACTCCAACAACTTTGAAAATCTGGAAGAAATGGACAAATTTCTAGAAACACACCACTTACCTACACTAACACAGATTGATGTGGAAAAGTTGAACAGGCTCATCACAAAAGAAGAAATTGAAAATGTCATAAAAAAATGACCAACTAAAAAATGTCCTGGCCCAGATGGTTTCACTGGAGAATTCTACAAAACCTTCAGAGAAGAACTGATACCAATCCCTCAAACCATTTCAAAACACAGAAAAGTGTGGAATCCTCCCTAACTCATTTCATGAAGCAAGCATAACCTTGATACCAAAACCAGGCAAAGACATCACTCCAAAGGAACACTACAGACCAATATCCCTCATGAATATAGATGCAAAAATCTTCAACAAAATCCTAGCCAGTAGACTGCAACAATTTATCAAGAAAATCATTCATCATGACCAAGTGGGGTTCATATCAGGTATTCAGGGATGTTTCAACATTAGAAAAGCAATTAACGTCGTTCACCATGTAAATAAAACAAAGGACAAGAACCACATGATCCTATCAATTAATGCAGAAAAGACATTTGATAAAATCCAACACCCATTTCTGATCAAAACTCTCAGCAAAATAGGAATAGAAGG
>NW_006922073.1:2235471-2235992 GCF_000298275.1 Orycteropus afer afer | reverse complement strand
TCTCATACACTGCTGGTGGTACTGTAAAATGGTACAACCATTGTGAAAAGTAGTATGGTGATTCCTTCAAAAGTTGGAATTAGAAATACCATTTGATCCAGCCATTCCTTTACTAGGTATATACACTAAAGAAGTGAGAGCCATGACAAGAACAGATATATGCACACCCATGTTCATTGCAGCACTATTTACGATAGTCAAAAGATGGAAACAACCTAGGTGTCCATCAGCGGAGGAATGGATAACCAAACTATGGTACGTACACACAACAGAATACTATGCAACGCTAAAGAATAATGTAGAATCTGCAAAACACCACATAACATGGTTGAACTTGGATATTATGTTGAGTGAAATAAGTCAATCACAATAGGACTAATATTGTATTAGTCCATTATTGTAAAAGTTAAGGAAAGGTTTATCTATAGAAAGAAATTTCTTTGTTTGTTACTAGGGATGGGAGAGGAAGAGAGGGAATGCTGTTAGATAGATAGAGATAAGTATTGATTTGGGTGAAGAGA
>NW_006922073.1:2231951-2234969 GCF_000298275.1 Orycteropus afer afer | reverse complement strand
TCTCTCCTCGTCCAGAGCAAAGAAGAATGAAGAAAACCAAAATTCATGGAAACAATTAGTCCTAGCGACTGGTACACCATCCAATCTGCAGCCTACTATGAAACCAGAAGAACTAGATGGTGCCCAGCTACCACTGTCATCCACGTGGAAAGGGATTTATCTAGGAGATCCTTGATAGAGAGAGAGAACATTGTGGACCAAAACTCAAAATACTTTGGAGAAAAAAAAAGGGTGGGGGGTGGACCAGGTTTGCTGGTCCGATGGAAACTGGTGGAACTGCTAAGACTATGGCCCCTAGCTGCCCTTCAGGTCTGGAATTGAACCCACACCTGTGGTTTCCAGCCAAACAAAAGACTGCCATATGAATTGAACATTTACCTCAGGTAGATACACTCCTTGGAGAGAACAATCATGGGAGGAAGAAGGGCTGCTTATGCACAGGGAGACAGCTCAGAGGGCAGGAGTGCATGGAGGGATGGACACTAGGAAGGGGTAACTGTGGGGAGGAAGTGGAAAGGGAACTGTTGCATTGTGGTAAACTGTGGTCAATGTCATGAGACAAAGTGTATGTGAACTGCTGTATGGAAAGTGAATTTCCTTTGTAAATCTTCACCCAAATCACAATAATAATAATAATAATAGTAATAATAATAATAAATTAGTTACTGAACACACACACACACACAGAAAATACCGTGGCTTGGGTTGTTGTTGTTGTTGTTATGTGCCGTTGAGTCAGCCCCGACTCATAGTGACCCCTCCTTGGGTTTCGGAGGCAGTATCACTACAGAAGTAGGATTGCCAAACCTTCCTTCTGAGGAGTGACTGGTGGGTTTGAACCGCCAGCCTTCTGGTTAGCAGTCAAGTACTTTAGCCACTATGCTACCAGAGCTCCTTTGGCTTGGGTTAGATTCACCTTAATCTTCAAAGAGATATCTTTACTCTTCAGTACTTGAAAAAGGTCTTTTTCAGCAGATTTTCCCAATGCGATATATTATCTTATGTCTTGACTGTTGCTTCCATTTGTGTTGATTGTAGAACCAAGTAATGTGAAATCTTTGGCAACTTCAGTTTTTTCTCCATTTATTGTGATATTGTTAATTGGTCCATTTGTGAGGATTTTTGTTTCTTTATATTGAGGTCTAATCCACACTGTGGACTGTAGTCTTCAATCTTCATCAGTAAGTGCTTCAAGTGATCCTCATTTCCAGTAAGCAAAGTTGTGTCATCTATGAATCACACAGGTTGTTAATGAGTCTTCTTCCAATCCTGATGCCACATTTTTCCTCATATAATCCAGCTTCTTGGATTATTTGCTCAGCATACAGATTGAATAAATATAGTGAACGTATACAACTCTGATACATCCCCTTCCTGATTTTAAACCATGCAGTATTCCCTTGTTCTTTTTTTAACAACAACCTCCTGATCCATGTACAGGTTCCTCATGAGTACAATTAATTATTCTGGAATTCCTATTCTTCTCAATGTTATTTCTAGTTTGTTATGATCAACACAATCAAATGCTTGTGCATAGTCAATAAAACATAAGTCAACATCTTTCTGGTATTCTTTGCTTTCAGCTAAGATTCATCTCCCATCAGCAATGATATCCCTTGTTCCATGTCCTTTTCTGAATCCAACTAGCATTTTTGGAAGTTCTCTGTCAATATACTGCTGAACCATTTTTGAATTATCTTCAGCAAAATTTTACTTGTGTGTGATATTAATGATAGTTTGATAATTTCTACATTTTGTGGGATCACCTTTCTTTGGAATGGGTACAAATATGGATCTCTTCCAGTGAGTTGGCCAGCTAGCTGTCTTCCAAATCTGTTGGCAAAGCTGAGTGAGTGCCTCCAGTACAGAATCCATTTGTTGAAACATCTCAATGGTAATTCTGTCAATTCCTGGAGCCTTATTTTCTGCCAAATCCTTCAATGCAGCTTTGACTTCTTCCTTCAATACCTTTGGTTCTTGATCATATGCCACCTCCTGTAATGGTTGAACATTGACCAATTATTTTTGGTACAGTGTCTCTGTGTATTGTTTCTGTCTTCTTTTGATGTTTCCTATCCATAGAATCTTTCAATATTGCAATTCAAGACTTAAATTTTTTCTTTAGTTCTTTCAGTTTGAGAAATGCTGAGCATGTTCTTCCCTTTTGGTTTTCTAACTCCAGGTATTTGCACATTTCATTATAATAACTGGCTTTTTCTGCTCAAGCTGCTCTTTGAAATCTTCTGTTCAGCAATTTTATTTGTCATTTCTTCCGTTTGCTTTAGCTACTCTCCATTCAGGGGCAAGTGCCAGAGTTTCTTCTGACATCCATTTTGGCCTTTTCTTCCTTTCCTGTCTTTTTAATGACCTCCTGCTTTCTTCATGACAGATATTCTTGATATCATCCCACAATTCCTCTGGTTTTCAGTCATTGGTGTTCAGTGCATCAAATCTATTATTTAGATGGTCTCTAAATTCAGGAGAATATAATTGAGGTCATAGTTTGGCTCTTGTGGACTTTTTGTTAATTGTCTTCAACTTCAACTTGAACTTGCAAATGAGCAGTTGATGGTCTGTTTAACATTCATCTCCTGGCTTTGCTTTTGTTGAAATTATTGAGCTTCTCCATCACCTCTTTCCACAGACGTGGTCAATCTGATTCCTGTGTACTCCATCTAACAAAGTCCATGTTTATAGTTGCCATTTGTGTTGAAAAAAGGTATTTGCAATGAATAAGTTGTCAGTCTTGCAAAATTTCTGTCATGCAATCTGCAGCATTATTTCTATCACCTGATCCAGCATTTTTTTTTTTAATTAATTTTTTTATTGTGATTTGGGTGAAGATTTACAGAGCAAATTCAGTTTCCATACAGCAGTTCACATATACTTTGTCTCATGTCATTCACCACAGTTTACCACAGTGCAACAGCTCCCCTCCCGCTTCCTCCCCATAGTTACCTCTTCCCAGTGTCCATCCCTCCATACACTCCTGCCCCCTGAGCTGTCTCCCTGTGCATA
>NW_006922073.1:2205693-2206180 GCF_000298275.1 Orycteropus afer afer | reverse complement strand
TCATCATATCAGGGAAGTTGTCCTCCAACTGATCTTGGACAATTTTCTTAGTGGTTTTGTTTTTCTCTTCCTGTTCTGGAATTCCACTGACACATAAGTTATTCCTTTTTATTGTATGCCACATGAACTTTAGGCTTTCTTCATTTTGTTTTGATTTTTTTCTGTTTGATCCCTTTCCAAAGATGTATTCAGATATTTTTCTTCAATTTCATTAATTCTATCTTTCATTGCATCTATTCTACTCCTTTGCCCTTCTAATGTGTTATCTATTTCCGATAATTTAGTATTAATCTTCTGGATTTCTATCTGTAGATTTAGAATCTTTTCTAATTTTTCATTTATTTTTTCATTTTGTTCTTGTATTTTCTTCCAAAATTCTTGTAATGTTTGTTTTCTGTGTTTTCTTTGGTCTGTCTCTCAATTCTTTGAAGATACCTAAAGATAATTCTTTTAAATTCCTTATCAGAGAGTTCCAATGCTGTTTCTT
>NW_006922073.1:2174256-2205213 GCF_000298275.1 Orycteropus afer afer | reverse complement strand
CAGGGCAACCATGCTCCATATGAGTACACAGACTGTGATGGAGTTCCTGTGGGCCCAGAAGGTAGGTGGTAGTGTGGGATGGCCACACCTGCGTTCACTATGTGGGTGTGTGGTATAAGAGTAATGAAAGAAATTCCGTACCTTTTCATTCTTTTGGGTCCGGCGTGACCTTGGGGTTGCTGGAAAGCAGAACGTGTTCTTAAGCCCCAGCAATCTGTGAGAGCTCTGTCTCTTTAAATATGCAAAATAGTTAAGCTGCTTTGTTGTTGTTGTTGTTGTTATGTGCCGTCAAGCTGCTTTAAAACCTTCAAAATTGCAGCACCCTGTGGTCTGGCAAAAGTCCACAGCTCAGCCTGCTTTTCTCTTCATCTACTCCATCTATTCCCCAGCCACTGTGCACAGTCCTCCGTGCAGTCCCTGGCTAGCAAGGCTGATTATTAGGTTAATTCCCAGATCCTACCACCAGTCGGGAATCTCCAAGCTGTCTGTGCCGTCAGGATCACTCAGGATCGCTGCCAGACCACAGCTCCGTATGTCTCCTTTTTTGGTATTTTCACGCAAATTCTTCTGCTAGTTGGGGTTTAGTCCAATTCTATATCTTTCCCTTCAAGGCTCAGGGGTACAGGATTATCTTCTGTGTCTGTGCTAATTGTTTTCCCTTTTCTTTGTTGAAGAGGGTCTGTGCAGTCTTTCTGCCTAGTCCGCCATCTTTGGTCACTATCGGATCAACAAACTTTTTATATAAAGTGTCAGATAAGAAATATTTTCCACTTTGTGGGCCACAAGATCTCTGTCACAACTACTCAACTCTGCCATTTTTGTGTGAAAGAAGTCATAGACAGTATCAAAATGAAGGGGCATGACTATTTTTCTGATTACCTAATGCCGCTCTGACAGAAATGTACCACAAATGGGATAGCCTTAACAAACAAGAGTTTATTCTTATAATTTGGAGGTTTTAAGTACAGGTTAAAAGTGCCAGATTCTAGGGGCTGGGTGAAAACCCCTTGGCCTTGGGATTCAGCTCTGCCTTTTGCTCCTGGCCCACTGAAGCTAGAAGCATCTCTTCACTGAGGCAGCTACTTGCTGCTGAGCTTAACAAGCCCAAGGTTGACAAATAAAATGGCACAGTCCTGGTGTTACCAAATCACAGGGCAGGTCATTAATTAAAGTCCTTTGAAAGTCCCAGAGTCAGCAGAGCATGTCAGGCTGCTGAGCAATGACATGGCTACATGCAGGGTCTATGTGTGCCATAAGCTAGAGACCGTTCCCAAAGCTGTTTCTTATATACAGGAAGCAGACCACCTACCCAAAGCAGCTACTCAGCTGCTCCAATAGATTCCACCATGGAGTTAATTACCAGTCTCCCCATGGGGAACACCTACATCCAGTTGCCCAGCCACTCAACCAGGCCCAACCAAGTTGACACACAAACTTAACCACCACAACTATATTTCAATAAAACTTTATTTGCAAAAACAGATGGTGGGCAGGATTTGGCCACCTGATGTAGTTTTCCAACTCTGTCAAAGAACATAAGACAAAGGAAACTTTTATCACACATCACAGATTCCCAAGCCACAGCTAAATTCTGCAAGCCTTTAGAGAAGTCAGAACTCCTCCTTTCTAAAGTTAAATCTATGTAACTCTGGATTTCTACACTCTTCAACGATCTGCTTCCCAGAAGACTGATTTTTCTCTCCTCACCTCTCTACCAATGTTGCCTCTTCTGAGTCCCTATAAATTAGCACTGGTGATGCAGTGGTTAAGGCATGGGGTTGCTAACCAAAAGGTTGGCAGTTTGAACCTGCCACGTGCTCCATGAGAGAAAGATGAGATAGTCTGCTTCTGTAAAGATTTATAGCCTTGGAAACCCTATGGGGGTCACTATGAGTCAGAATCAACCTGATGGCAGTGGGTTTGGTTTGGTTTGGGAGCCTCTAGTTTTTTGGCCTTAACAAAAGGCTGGTTCTCCACTGAGGACATACCTCTGCAGCCTATGCAAGTGAGTGGAACATCCACGACCTGGACTTTCAGCTCAGGGACCTTCCCATGTCCAACAAACTTGACTTCACTTGAGCTGCCCACTTCTTTGGCTACTCTTGATCACCTTCTTGACATTTCTATGACCATTATTTCCAAATTTATATCTGTAGTTCTGACAAGAACTTCCAATTATCTTTTTGCATAACTAATATTCATATAGAGATCTAGCAGAAAACCCCAAAATCATGTCACCCAAACAGAATCATTTTTGCTACTAAACCTGCTCCTTCATCTTTCCTTTTCAGAAAATGGCCCACTTTACCCTCAATTGCTTTAAACCCAAATTTGTGTTCTTCTCATTTTCTTATCTCTCACAAGCTAGCCTCAGCTCATCCTGCTAACTATACCTCCAAAACATATTCCTATCACCTCTCCTGATCTCTTTATCACCCCTGAGACTAATCCACCTTCATCTCTCCCTTGGATCTCTGTAATGATTTTCAGCCACCTCTCCCTGACTTTGTGTATTCACAATCTACACACAGCAGCCAGAATCAACTTCTAAAGCATAAAGAAGATCATTCCTCTGCTGTAATCTTTCTACTTAGGAGAAAAAAAAAAAGAACAAACTCCTTATCTTTTTCTATTACACAATACACAATATAACCTGTATCGCCTAGATTTCATCCTTAACATTCTTTTCCTTGCTCACTCCACCGTAGCCTCTGGACTGTTTTGCATTCCAAGCTCATTCCCATCTTAAAGCCCCTGCATTGTTGCATCATCTTTCTAGATTGCTTTTTCTCTTGGTTTTTTGAAGCTAAATGCTTCTTGTCATTCAGAATTCCACTTAAATAGTGTCTTTAGAGACTTTGACTACTCAGTATGAAGTAATCACTTGCTTAGTCTACATCATATCACTGTCTTTTAATTAGCTTCATGATATTTATCATTAATATCACTATTTATTTGTTTATGTCTCCTCTGGTGGAAGGTAAGTTTCAAGAGAACAAGACATTATGTTTTCTCACAGTTTTCTCTCCTGAAACTCAATATCTGGGATATGGAAGGTGCTCAATATATGTTTGACAGAGGAATGAATGAATGACTGATCCCAATTTTTTATATTTACCAAATTTCCACTTGCTTATTCAGTTACCTGGGTGTGGCATTGGAGGCTACTTTTTGCTTGAGTGTGGCTCTATATTAAAGCCCAGGCCTGGGGTAGGTGGGACTGGGATGTAGAATCTGCTTTTTGCTTGAGGGTGGCTCTTTATTAAGGCCAGGGCCCAAGATAGGTGGGCCTGGGGCTTGGGGGCTGCTTTTCACTTGTGGGTGGCTCTATTTTAAGGCTGTTGCCCAAGGTAGGAGGTGCAGAGGGGCTAGGAACAACTAAGGGAGATGAACTTGTCTGTCAGTTTGACGTCCTGTGGTGGCTTAAGTGTTGCAATGAGCCTGGAGGCTATGGCAGCATGTTGAAAAATGCCATCAGGGTTCCTATGGTGGAAAGGTTTCAGTGGAGCTTCTGGGCTAAGACAGACTTGGAAGAAGGAAGAGGCCATCCACTTCTCAAAGAATTGGCCAGTGAAAACCTTATGAATAACAGTGAAACACTGTCTGAAATATTTTTGGAAAACTTTATGAATAGCCCTGAATCATTGTCCAATATAATGCCAGAAGATGAGCCCATCAGGTCAGAAGACACTCAAAATTTGACTGGGGAAGAATGGACTCTTCAGAGTAGAGACAACCTTAATGATGTGGACACAGTAAAGCTTTCATGACCTACTTTGGCTGATGTGGCATGATTCAAAGTGAGTAGAAACAAATGTCAATATCCATTAATAATTGGAACATGGAATGTACAAAGTATGAACCTAGGAAAGTTGGAAGTTGTCAAAAATGAAATGGAATGCACAAAGATTGATATCCTAGGCATTAGTGAACTGAAATGGACTGGTTTGGGCCATTTTGAATCAGACAGCCATATGACATACTATGCCAGAAATGACAAATTAAAGAGGAATGGTGTGGCATTCATCATCATGAAGAGTGTTTCAAGATCTGTTCTGAAGTACAACACTGTCAGTGATAGGTTAATATCTATACTCCTACAAGGAAGACCAATTAATACTACTATTATTCAAATTTACACACCAACCACCAAAGCCAAAGATGAGGAAATTGAAGATTTTTATCAACTTCTGCAGTCTGAAATTGACTGAACATGCAATCAAGATGGTTGACTATCACTGGTGACTGGAATGCAAAAGTTGAAAACAAAGTAAAGTTATTGGTAGTTGGAAAATATGGCTTTGGTGATAGAAATAACACTGGAGATCACATGGCAGAATTTTGCAAGACCAATGACTTACTCATTGCAAATACCTTTTTTCAACAACATAAGCGATGACTATACATGTAGATTTCACCAGAAGTAACACATAGGAATCAGATTGACTACATCTGTGGCAAGAGACAATGGAGAAGTTCAATATCTTCAGCCAAAACAAGGCCAGGAGATGATTGTGGAACAGACCATTAATTGCTCATATGCACTTTCAAGTTGAAGTTGAAGATAATTAAAATGAGTCCATGAGAGCTAAAATATGACCTTGATAATACCCTTCCTGAATTTAGAGACCATTTAAAGAATAGATTTGATGCACTGAATGCCAGTGACTGAAAACCAGAGGAATTGTGGGATGGCATCAAGAACATCATCCATGAAGAAAGCAAGAGGTCATTAAAAAGACAAGAAAGAAAGAAAAGGCAAAAATAATTGTCAGAAGAGACTCTGAAACTTGCCCTTGAGCAGAGAGTAGCTAAAATAAATGGAAGAAATGACAAGATAAAATAGCTGAACAGATGATTTCAAAGAGCAGCTAGAGCAGATAAAGCCAATTATTACAATGAAATGTGTAAAGACTTGGAGTTAGAAAACCAAAAGGGAAGAACACACTCAGCATTTTTCAAGCTGAAAGAACTGAGGAAAAAAAATTAAGTCTCGAGTTGCAATATTGAAAGATTGCGCAAAATATTGAACGACGCAGGAAACATCAAAAGAAGATGGAAGTAATACAAAGAATCACTGTACCAAAAAAAAAAAAAAAAAAAAAACTGGTTGATGTTCATCCATTTCGGGAGGTGGCATATGATCAAGAACCGATGGTATTGAAGCTGCACTGAAGGAATTGGTGAAGAGTAAGGCTCTAGGAATTGATGGAATAACTATTGAGATATTTCAACAAATGGATGCCCCACTGGAGGCACTCACTCAGTTATGCCAAGATATTTGGAAGACAGCTACCTGGCCAACTGACTGGAAGAGATCCATATTTTTACCCATTCCAGAGAAAGATGATACGACAGAATGTGGAAATTATTGAACAATAGCGTTAACATCACATGCAAGCAAAATCTTACTGAAGATAATTCAAAAAGAGTTGCAGCAGTCTATTGACAGAGAACTTCCAGAAATGCAAGCTGGATTCAGAAGAGGGCATGGAATGAAGGATAGCATTGCTGTTGTTAGATGGATCACAGCTGAAAGCAAAGGATAACAGAAAGATGTTGACTTATGTTTTATTGACTATACAAAAACGTTTGATTGTGTGGATCACAACAAATTATGGATAACATTAGGAAGAATGGGAATTCTAGAATACTTGATTGTACTCATGAGGAACCTGTACATAGATCAGGAGGCTGCTGTTTAAATAGAACAAGGGGATACTGCATGGTTGAAAATCAGGAACGGGTGCATCAGGGTTGTATCCTTTCACCATACTTACTCAATTTGTATGCTGAGCAAATAATCCAGGAAGCTGGACTATATGAAGAAGAACATGGCATCAGGATTGGAAGAAGACTCATTAACCACCTGTGATATGCAGATGACACAACTTTGCTTGCTGAAAATGAGGATGATTTGAAGCACTTACTGTTGGAGATTAAAGACTAAAGTCTGCAGTGTGGATTACACCTCAATATAAAGAAAACAAAAATCCTCGCAACTTGTCCAATAAACAGCTTCATGATGGATGGAGAAAAGATTGATGTTGTCAAGGATTTCATATTACTTGGTTCTGCTATCAACACCAATGGAAGCAGCAGTCAAGACATCAGATGGCATATTGCATTGGGCAAATTTACTGCAAAAGACCACTTTCAACTGATTAAGAGCAAAGATGTCTCTTTGAAGACTAAGGTGCACCTAACCCAAGCCACAGTATTTTCATTCACCTCTTATGCATGTGAGAGCTGGACAATGAACAAAGAAGACTGAAGAAGAGATGATGCTTTTGAGTTGTGCTGTTGGAGAAGAATGCTAAGAGTACCATGGTCTGCTAAAAGGATGAACAAATCTGTCCTGGAAGAAGTGCAGCCAGAATGCTCCTTGGAAGCGAGAATGGCCAGTCTTCATCTCCCTTACTTTGGTCATGTTGTCAAAAGGAACCGTTTCCTGGAGAAGGATGTCATGCTTGGTAAAGTGGAGGGTCAACAAAGAAGGGGAAGGCCCTAAATGAGATGGATAGACACAGTGGCTGCAACAATGGGCTCAGGTATAGCAAGGATCGTGAGGCTGGCACAGGACTGGGCAGTGTTTCATTCTGCTGTGCATAGGGTTGCTATGAATCAAAGACGACTTGATGGCATCTAACAAGAACAACAATTCAGTTACCTTAGTTCTTTAGTCAATTGATATTTTTGTGCAAAATTCTTATCCATCAACCCCTTCTTGTTTTCTCTTTTTGGTTTTGATCTTAAATTGTTTGACTATTATTTCAACAACTCTAGTCTCTTTTCTTTTAATCACACCATTCCTAGGTAAATCCAACTTCTACCTTTTTTGTGCCATTATTCTGACTGATAAAAATTTTCTAGAAAGTATTATATAACCTGGAAGATTGTACTGTTATTAATTTACAGTCATCCATTTCACTTGGGCCCTCAAGACAGTCTGGTGATATTAGCATGTTTCTCAATTGGCTCATTCTCCAGTTGTGCATTGTACAATGCTGCACAACAATTGTTTCAACTGTTAATGCCCTCACTCTCAGCAAATGACCTCACCCCCTATTTTAGAAAAAATATAAAAGGCCTGAGAGAGGTTGTGGTAGTTAAGGTTGTGTGTCAACTTGGCTGGGCCTGGTTGAGTGGCTGGGCAGCTGAATGTAGTATTCTCCATGATGAGATTGGTAATCAGCTCCATGATAGAATCTACTGTGAGCGGCTGAATAGCTGCTTTGGGTATGTGGTCTGTTTCCCATATATAAGCAGAAGCTTTGGGAGTGGTCTCTAGCTTATGGCACACTTGGACCCTGCATGTAGCCATGTTGTTGTTCAGCAGCTTGCCATGCTGTGCCGATCTTGGGACTTTCAATGGACTTGAATGAATGGCCTGCTGTGTGGTTTGGTAACATCAGCACTGTGCCTTTTTACTTGTCAACTGTGGACTTGTCATCAACAGCCAGCAGCTGTCCAAGTGAAGAAAAGCCTCTTGCTTCAGTGGGCCAGGAGCAGGAGGCAGAGCTGAAGCCTAAGGTTGAGAGGTTTTCACCCAGACCCTAGAGCCTGGCACTTTGAACTCTGACTTAAAGCCTCCAAATGGTAAGAGAATAAAAACTCCTGTTCAAGCCATCTCATTGGTGGTATATTCTTGTCAGAGTGGTACTAGGTAACTAGAACAGAGGTATTCTCTCAATTTTCCATTACCAAAACTACAAATCTTCCACAGTTGGATCATCCTTTCTTTTCTTTTCTCCTTTTGAACTTTTTTTGTAGTTTAGGCGAAAATTTACAGAGCAAATTAGTTTTCTATTCAACAATTTATACACATTTTGTTTCGTGACATTGGTTGCAATGCCCTCAATGTAACAGCACTCTTCCAATTCCTCCCTGCATTACCCTTTTCTATTCGTCCTTCTTTCCTACCCTTTCCTGTCTTCTGGGCTTTGTTTTGGGGGCATATGCTACTCATTTGCTCTCATATGGTTGATTGTTCTGAGCAGTACATTCCTCACAGGCACTTACTGTCTGCTTTATTGGCTTGTGAGTTGTTTGTTTGAAAGGTGATCCGTGGAGGTGTGTTCAATTCGAGGTTTGAAGGGTGTCTAAAGGCCTTAGTCTCTGGGATTCCACCAGTGTCTATCAGAGCACAAATCTTGTCTTTTTTAGGATTTTGAATTTTGTTCCACATTTTTATTTTCCCACTCTGTCCAAGACTTTCTATTGTGATATTGATCAAAGCTGTAGGTAATGGTAGCCAGGCACCATCAAGTTCTTCTGGTCTCTAGGTAGTGGAGGCTGAGGTTTGCATGTTCCAATTTTCATTTGGAATAATTTTTTCCTTAAGTCTTTGATTTTCTTCACTCTTTGCTCTGGACAGGAAGAAACCAATAGCTGCATGTTAGATGGGAACATGGAAGCTTTTAAGATCCTTGTTGCTACTCATTAAAGTGGGTTGTAATACATTATCCTTGTGTATGCTGTTATGACAGTTGACTTACATGTCTCCGAGACTATGTTCCTAAGCCCCAAACACCTTGACGGAATGAATACAGGGATTTGGGGTGCTTAGGACCATGGTACCAGTTTTGTATATTAAAATTAATACCTTTACAGGGAAGAACCCTGGCAAACATCACCTTAACGAACAATCAAATTAAACAATCAAAGTTAACAGCTATAATGGGATATTTAGTCATCATGTGCCTTCCTAATATGATACACTGAGAAGGATACAATACCACTTCTCTGATATTCTTGCTAAAAAATACATAACCTTAAATTAATTGTGAAAAGACATCAAACTCAAAAATGAGGGCATTCTATAAAACAAGTGGCCTATAATTTTCAAAAGTGCCAAGGTCGTAAAAGATCTGATGAAAGGATACCAAAGACATAAGACAACTAACATTGTGTTCCTGTTGTTGTTGTTATATGCCATTGAGTTGGACCTGACTCATAGCGGCTGCTCCACTCCTTGGGTTTCTGAGGCAGTATCACTACAGAAGTAGGTTGCCCCATCTTCCTTCTGAGAAGTGGCTGGTGGGTTTGAACCATCAGCCTTCTGATTAGCAGTCAAGTGCCTTAGGCACTACGCTACCAGAGCTCCCTATAGTGTGATCCTAGGTGCTAAAGAATGACATTGGTGGAACAATTGGTGATATCTAAATAAAGTTTACATTGTAGAAAATACTACTGCTAGTTATTAATTTTCTGATTTTGTCATTAAACTATAGATTTGTAAGATGTTAGCTTTTGGGGAAATTGGGTAAAATGTATATGGAAATTGTACTATTTTGTAACTGTTTTTATAAGTCTGAAGTTATTTCAAAATAAATTTAAAATAATAATAAAGTTTTTTTTTTTTAAGATTTAAATTTTATCTTAAATCAAATAACAAATCCTTGATGGGTTTTATCTAAGGAAATGTCTTGATATCATTTATGTTTTAAAACATCTCTCTTGACAGTGGACTGGGGCAGGGAATTCCACCAGTCTCTAACAGACCAGTAAGTCTGGTCTGTTTCATGATTTTGAATTTTGTTCTATATTTTTTTCCTCCCTATCTGTACAAGATCTTCTCATGTGATCCTGATCAGAGCAATCAGTAATGGTAGCTGGGCACCATCTAGTTCTTCTTGTCTCAGAGCAGTGGAGGCTGCATCAAAACAATAATTTCTTCTTTTCCTCCTGTCACAATGGCAGAGGGGTTTTCCTCTCTCAGATAATGTGAAGCACTCTGCTTGTGCTGTGGAGTCTCTTTTCCTCCTCAAGATCTTACAACATTCTACACTCTGATGTGTCTCTGTACTGGCTCTACCATACTTATCATTCTTGGTAGATTGAATTTCTTTCCTTTTGTGGAATATATCAATCTTTTTCCTCTCTCTTTCTCATTGATTTTTTTCCCCCATTTTGAAACTTCCAGTAGATTCTTCTGCCTGCAGCATTCTCCCTTCTGCTTCCCACATGTATTTTAACCTATACCATTTTAACTTATACCATTTTAACCTATACCATTTAACCTATACCATTTTAACCTATACCATTAATTCCTGTTCCATTCAAATTTCAGCTTAGAATTCACTTCTACAGACTCTGTTAGGGTCTCTATCACATTCAAATTTTTCACCTTTATTATAGTCACCACACTAGTAGTTATTTGATTAATACATGTATCCCTTGGTCCACTAAGAATTCCAAAAGGATCAAGAGTATCTTGTTCATAATTATCTTTATACCTAGCACAATGCCTAGTATAGCACTAGCATTCACTCAGTGAACATATTTTGAATAAATGAATGAATGGATGCATGGATGAATAGAAAGAAAGGCAGTAGAATAAGACAAGGGGAAGGAAAGCACACTCTACAGCCTGGAATATATTTGGCTGAACTATTTATTTCATGCCTCCTTTCCCTAGAGTTGCTCATGTCTTCCAACTAAGAGATGAGACGTCATTTTCAATCAAAAGGAATACCAGACTCACTCACTGAATTATGTATATGGTTAATAACCACTCTGATTAAAAGTAAGATGGATGACATATTGTCTCAACACTCTTGACCTCCTCTAGCTGATGTGCCTAATACTTAATCTTGTATTATTGTTGTCCCATGACTCTGATGCTGACTCAGGCCTCCTTGATGGTGGATTTGGAGAGAAAGTTATGATCCTCTTAGTGGTAATAATAAGCCCACTACAATAAACTTTTAGATAGACTGTAGCTTAGATAAGGCGCTCTGGTGGCATAGTGCCTAAGGCATTTGACTGCTAACCAGAAGGCTGGTGGTTCAAACCAACAGCCACTCCTCAGAAGGAAGACTGGTCAATCTACTTCCTTGGAAACCCAGGAAGGGGTCACTATGAGTCGGATCTGACTCAACAGTAGTGAGTTTTTTTTTTTTTTTTTTTTTAATATACAGACACTAATCTATATACTTCATGTATAAACTAATAGATAGCTAGCCTGCAGCTATAAATAACTGAAAACAAGGCAATTTAAATATGCATATTATTCTGTGCTTAGAATATCACAGTGATATAGTGATAGGCCAAGTTAATAAAATAAAAATTAAAAGCTAATGTAAATATATCAAATTTGGTTAGTGAAATTTGCTTTAAACAAAGAAGAGGATATTAAACGTATTGCATTACTATTTTAATTATGTTAAAAGAAGAAAGAAGGAAAAAAATCTTTATTAAGAATTAAGTTATAGAAATCTCTTTGATAAATGCTATGTGAATATGATTTTCCTTTTATAATCCTTACCATGTCATATAAAGAGTTAGTAGCAGATGATATAAACAGATGGACTTGTGTTATCTGTTACTGCTTAAAACCTTCTCTAACTTTTTTTGGCCATATTCATAAACATAGGGTATGGTAGAACTAATTTACATCTGCTTAAAATCCTTGTTAACTTCTGTTAAAATTTATTTTAGTAAGTTGTAATATGGCAAGGTTTTGTTTTTTTTTTTTTTTTACTGTGGACAGTATTCTATCCACTGCAGAAATAAGGTGTGAAGTATATTTCAATACTTCCAGATAAACTATATGTTTGAAAAATGAAATGTACTTTTTCTTGAGTTTCCACATTGGTCATTATTCCTAAGGAAATCCTTGTTTGTAAATAAAATTTGCAATTTATGGAGAAAATGGAAAAAGACATGTAAGAATTCTTGGCCCTAATTAATAATTTTCAAAGCATTTTAGGACTATCAATTTCATTCTTTACCTTATGTTTTGCTATTTTGATAACCAAACCAAAAAAGCAGGCTACTGTCTATCTTCATTAACTTCATCTGAGAAAGAATATAATCATTACCTCTTCAATTAGTAAGCCTTTGCCTGCTTAATGTTAAATAAAGAAGAAAATCACAAAGAAAATCACACCATGAATGTTGAATTCATACCTACAATGTGATAGAATATGCTACACAAAGTCTCAAGAATTCTTAAATACTTAACTTTAGTTAAAAGAATAGGTTAATGCTTATGTAGTTGCTCTTCTGGTTATTGTAGGAAAAAAGTGGGAACTGATGAAATTCACATTTACTCTAGTTAATTTTTACAGAAAATTTATTATTATAATGAACAATAAATTTATTTAGTTATGTAACTAAACAACAGATAGAAATATGCTTTCTGTAAACAGTCACACTGCAAATTATGATTATTTGATGATCTACTTTATTATTTTAAAATAAATTTGATGACTTTTTTAATTATTTAAAAATATAGATTTATTTATATATTATTTTATTGTGCTAAACTTGTATGTAACAAAACGTTTTCCAGTTCAGCAATTTTAACATGCACAATTCTGTGACCTCAGTTATGTTCATCATGTGGTGCAATGATTACCATTACCCTTTTTCAAACTAATTCCACCACCATTAACAAACTTCATGCACCCTACGCAATGCCTTGCCTTGCTCCTTACTCCTACTCATGGTTCCCTCTATTAAACTTGGATTTTTATGCATTTACCTATTTCAGATAAGTGGGATCATACAATATTTGTCCTTTTGTGACTGACTTATTTCACTCAAAAATGTTAGATTTTAAAAGGTGGAACTCATATACCTCAAAGAATCCTCAGGTCACATAGTAATATACAGAAAAAGTGTTAGTGAATTGTACATTCACTTTTCAGGCACGTACACATAAAAGACAATTGCTAGCAGGATTCACTGGGTAAGGACAACCTTCCGTATTATGACCATTTCCTAAGCTTGTTGAGCCAGTAGACTGATTTAAGACTGATTTCCTAGAGTGCTAATGTTCCGTAAAGTTCCCAAGAGCCTGCGCAGACAGAAGGAAGGTGCATGGAGTGGCTGGGTTAAGGCTTCTTCTGCAAATTTCCTCCTTCTATTGAACAGCTGTGTTTTTTATATGTTTAATTTCACCTAAAATATTTTATTTTTGAAATACAGGTTTTGCTACTGAAACACAATTAACACCCATTAATTATCATTTCTAGGCCAAGAATGTTTAAATGATGAGCTAAATCAAATAAATCTGCTACTGTTTTCTGAGCATTTAAGCAGTTGCTTTCATTTAAATTCCATCCTCAAGTCACAGTATAGTCCAATAATTTGTGTAGGTTATTTGGTACAACATATAGACATTACATATTGTCAGCATCCTTCTTAATTGTCTTAGAACTTATTTGTTGTAGAATCCAATAATTTACTAACATAATTTGTTGATCTAGTTATTTTAAAGACAATGAAAATTATAATTAATCAATATGTAAATACATTAAAGAAATATCAGGTCAATTTTACATGTGACTGGGGACTAACAGAAAGGAAGGCTTAGCTAGAACAAATGTAAATCCTGGTTCATATAGTTGTTTTGGCATTACTCTAGAATCAACAGCTACAGACAGAGTCAGGTTAGAGAGAAAAAGTTCCAGTTAATGAATCAAGTGAAAAATGATAATTTAAGAGATAAAGAGTCAGAATTTCCCAACTAAGAACAGAAAGGATAGTTTGAAGCATGAAAAAACATACATTCCTATGTATTAAATGTTTTCAGTTTCTAATGCCTCAGGCTAGAAAACAGCTATGATTCCCATGGATATACCTTCTTATATTCTACACCAACCTGTTTACTTCCAGTTCTTAATGATGGGGCTGAAGCCCTGGAATTCAATAGTGCAATTAGATACATTAATGTCAACCTCTGTTTCTCTGAAGAGTAGCCTCCTCATTCTGAATTCTTATAGAGCACCTTCTCTCTTTGCTGGGTGCACTGTTCTGAAATATTCACTTCACAATGGAAAAAGATAAAAAACTTTGACACTATCCATTTTTTTTTTTTTTCAGGCTCAAGAAAAACCTGAATGTCTCTGAAGCTTATGATAGGTGACCTTTGTTGTCTGACAGGAAAATGAAAAACCACCCATTTTTATATTTGGCTTAATAAGGTACTTGAGGTAGCAATGCTCAATAGCCAAAACTGACTGGTGATTTCCTTTCTAGATGACCCATTAAAATTGACTGAAGATAATGAATTCATCCATCACTTATGACTAAGTGTACTGTCCCCTGCATGCACTCAGGATAATAGCATTTTCGAATGAAGGGTATTAAAATCATCAGATAAATCTAACATTACTGAGGAAAGTAATTTCGCAATGATCATTCAGAGGTCATCATTATGCACATTCATACCAGTTTCCAACTGGTTGAGGCCCGAAATTGGAAAAGAAGAGACCAGGAGAAGAAGCAATTTCTTTCAAGTAACATCAGTATTTTTTAGCTACAAAGTTGCCCAGCCTTTTTGGAGGGGGACAGAAAAATGAAGCAAAGGAGATTGCAATGTTTCTCAGTTCCAGTTTTGTAGACATTTTCTCTGCTTTTTACAAAGTCAAACCTTTATATATTTCATTACTATTAAGCCACTTCAAGGTATAATATTCACATGGAAGAGAAGTGATATGTGCTGAATAGCAGAAGGCTGTCTAGAGTAAGGATTTGAGCTACCTCAACTTAAATCTGACCTCTATTATTTACTAGGAGCTCTGGTGGCATAGTGCCTAGGGCATTTGACTGCTAACCAGAAGGCTGGCGGTTCAAACCCACCAGCCACTCCTGGAAGGAAGATTGGGCAATCTATTTCCATAGTGATACTGTCTCAGAAACCCAGGAGGGGTCACTATGAGTCAAATCCAACTTGATGGCAATGAGTTTTTTTGGGGGGGTTTGGTATCCTCAACCATATAGAGGGGATGGTAATGTTAGCTACCTAGTGAGGTTGAGGTGAAAATTAAAAACATTGATGTATGTAAGTATTTATCATAGTGCTTGGCACATAATAAGCCCCCAACAAAGGTTAGTCACCTTATTATTACTATTATTTATTATTATCTGATGAGGACTGCAAAATATAAAAAGAAAAATATACTGAATGTGTGTTTTGTTATGACTTACCTCAGTTTTCTTGTTTCTCAGTTAATTCTTTAGAATACCCTCAGAAGGTTGGGCAATCTATTTCTGTAGGGATACCACCTTGGAAACCTAAGGAGGGGTCACTATGAGTGGGACCCAACTTGAAGGCAGTGCTGTTGTGTTGTTGTGTTTATCCTTCAAGCCAGCATGCATTTTTCTCTTATCAGTAGTGTTTTATAGCCTTCTTGATAAGAAACTCCCCTTGTTTTATCCAATTAACATATAAAGTTTAAGGAGCTTGGTATCTTCAAAGCATAATATTGAACTTAGTTTATGGGGTAGGGCTGGGACAAGAAGTCAGAAATGTCAGAAACACCCAGAATATAAATGTCTAATTCTGTTATGAGAGGTCAAAAAAAGAGGACTAGGAGAGTCACTTAACAGAAACCTACTGACTGCCAGTTATTAAGGGTGACTGTTAGGGTAAAGGAAGATGATAGAAATGAGGTAAGTTTGGAGGAGGTATTACAGGACAGGTGTACAGTGGGTTTACCTATAACATAGACAATTTCTCTTTCTCATGTTGACTTTGTGTAGGATATCTGACTGTAACTTTGGTTAAAGAGTACCCAAACAAACGAAGTAAACTGGCTGTTATGGAGTCCTACAGGCCATGATAAATTCCACATAATATCCCTACTTTTCCTACTTTAACTTCTCTTTATTATTCTCCCAGGACACTATAGGAGTTGAGGATCCCTTTGCTGATATTCCTGTGGGAAATATACTTGTTTGTTTTCTTTTCATCCAGTTTAGACCTTCTAACTGACCACTGGAGAAGGATATCATGCCAGGTAAAGCAGAGGATCAGTCAAAAAGGGGAAGACCCTCAATGAGACGGATTGACACAGTGGCTGCGACAATGGGCTTAAGCACAACAATTTTGAGGATGGTGCAGGACTAAGGCAGTCTTTTGTCCTGTTGTATGTAAGGTCGCTATAAGTTGAAACCAACTCAATGGCACCTAATAACAACAACTGACCACTACATACAGAGCAAGTGTACTGGCTAAACATTTCATATATTTACAGTCCATCTTTATTCAAGAAACATTTATCCAGTACTAACTCACTCTGTGACTAGATCCTGGGACTAAAATATAACTAAGACATAATCTCTACCTTCAGGAATCTCATACTTCAATGACATATGAATCTATGGCTTAAGCATTAACATTGCTTTGAGAACCAGGAGGAAGGAGAAACTAGTTGATTAAAAAATCAGATGCTGCTGACCAATTTTTATGCCTTCAGTATAAATTCATTCATTTAAATGAAGCTTACTGAAAGGAGCAGATGGTCTCAAAAACTAAAATATCCTTGGACTGCTTCCCTTAGTTAACAAACTGACTAAAAGGGGGCTTCTTTGGGCTTTGATGTTTTCTATGTTGTAGCACTGATGAGGTGATTCTGATTCAGCAGGGACTTCTTACTTCTAGACATTCTTGGTCTCCATGTTTGCGTTTTCATTCCATTAATGTTTGTAGACCAGCCACAGGGTACTAAGCAGTCACTTGTTATATAATTTCTTTGAATTTCACTTTTAGAAACAATATTGGAGCATCTGACAAGGATAAATATTTATTGATGTAACTATATGTCAGGAGAATTCTTTAAATTCATTATCCCCCATGCCACTGAGGTATAATCTTTTTGTATAGAAGGCAAAACTAAAACTAAACTCACAAATGCCATAACTTGAATTTAGAATTCAAGACAATGAATCCACTTACATAAATTCTATACTTCACAAAGATAATTATTCTTCCTTATGTGGTAAGCTGAAATTTAAGATATAGGAAATGTGTACTATTTAAGTATAATGACCTGATGGCTAATTTAATTACATGGTGCAAGTTTTGTAGATTATTGTTGTTAGGAACTGTGGAGTCAGTTCCAACTCATAGCAACTGTATGTGCAACAGAATGAAACACTCCCCAGTCCTGTGTCATTCTCACAATTGTTGCTATGTTTGAACCCATTGTTACATATATTTGAATATTTTTAAATATAGTGAAATTTTGTTTGCAAAGTAATCAAGAACAACAACAACTGACCACTACATGCAGGGGAGATGTACTGATTTAACGTTTCATATATTTACATCCCATCTTCTTCAAGAAACATTTATTCAGCACTAACTAATTTTGTGGCTAGTAAAGCAGTTTGATCACTAACATTTTGTCTCCATAAAGGCATCATCTCCTCTCAGCAGCTTCCAGGGATATGGCCAAGGCAAAAAAAAGGTAGAGTGGTGGGGTTATAAAGACCTGTTCTGAAAATTCAGAATCCCACCTTGAACATCCTTGAGCATTAATGCTTCTTTCTTATTCTTAATGACCAATAAGGTCCATACACCCTTTTTTGGGGGGGGTAGCCTAGATTAGAAATTTCAAACTTAAATCTGGTTCAGCCACCTGGATTCTCTTGTTGAATTGAGATGTTGCAAGATCATAAGTGTAATGGTTGAGTAGTCTAATCAAACTCCCAGAAGCAGCTCAACCAAACTAAACTCACTTCCGTGGCGTCAGATCCAATTCATAGCGACCCCTCCTTGGGTTTCCAAGGTGGTATCTCTATGGAAATAGATTGCTTAACCTTCTTTCTGAGGAGTGGCTGGTGAGTTTGGACCGCCTGTCTTATAGTTAGCGTCAGATGCCTTAGGCACTACACCACCAGAGCTCCCCAAGTGTAGACCAAAATGGGGAACATATTGGGTGTCTGTAAGAAAATGGCCTTATACTTCTTGCAGTCTGACCCTTCTCAATGAAATGTCTAGGTGCAAGTAGGAGATGATTGAGACACACACACACAAAAAGCTACAGCTACTGGAGTGGAATGGGACACATTGTTTTCCCTTTCTCTCTCTTTCTCCTTCTCCTTGAATTTTTGAATTTTTCTTTCTTTCTTTTTTTTTTGTTTTTTTGGTGAAAGAACAGCAATAAACTGAGGAGGCACCAGAAGCCAGGTGCAAGGGACATTGATTATCTGCCTTTTGTAATTGACACTGGAGCTTTCCTCACAAAGGAAAATATTTTTTTTCTGAGTTTCTAAAGTTGTTGTGAGCACCTTATAATTAATTAACAGCTGCATCTTCCATCCTTTGCCACATGGTTCTGACTACAATTTGACCTCCATTCCCCAAAACTTTATTGATGAGTCTACCAGAAACATCAGGAGATGACCCCAACTCCTATTCCTACCATATACAACACTGATAACTACCCCAGGTTGTCTTCCCAGTCCCATTCCTGGAGACATCATGATTATGGGACAAATTGACCAGATTGGACTAACTGCTCTCAGACAGTTTCTCAAGAAAGATGGAGCAGAGTCAATTATTTGACTGGAACTAGCTCTGGCAGCATAGTGGGTAAGGCACTTTACTGCTAAGCAGAAGCCTGGCAGTTCAAACCCACCAGCCACTCCTCAGAAGGAAGGTTGGGCAATCTACTTCTGTAGTGATACTGCCTTGGAAACCCAAGGAGGAATTGCTATGAGTCAAGTCAGACTGAATGGCACATAACAACAACAACAACACCAAGCAACTCTAAGTCCTACCAGTCATCTAGGAAGCAGTATCAGCCCGTGCCTTCCAGTTGATGTTGGTCTCACTGGAAAGGCCCCAACAACTATAAATAACACTTCCTTTGTGGGGCACTATGTGTGTAACAGGTACTGTACTTAATTTGTGGAAATCAAACACTGTAACCACACCCACCTTGTCTTTGTCAATTAAGTAGTGTCACTTGGCCCCTACCACTACAGGGTCCAGTCTGCCATTTTGTCATTAGGTGTCTTAATTCAATTAGGACAGTTCCAACTGTCAAACATGAATTATATAGAATAGCAATCATAGCAATCTTCAAGGATACTGGAGTTCCCTTCACAAATTTGTGCTTCACTGTTGTGGTAATGTTGTGCTCAGGTTATGAAGGAGTTGCTCGGTGAGGAAAATGCCAACACACAACAATGCAAAAGCAATAGGAAAGTTTATTAGCTAACTTAAGTTAGGGTCTTTGCCCTTACCAGATCGGTGGTTTGAGCAAAAGATCCCGTGCCCCGGTATTTTCACAAATTTATGGAAAATTATGGGGTTGAGCAGTACCAGGGTGAGAGGATACAGATGATTCGTTGTTGCTAAGGAATTTAGAGCTGTGATCTAAGACGTTGGGGGACATAAAGAAACCCCCTGGCTTCAAAGTCCATTTAGGAAAATATTATCTAGGGAGGATGCAAGGTTCAGGTATGTGGAAGACTTTCAGGAGCCGAGCAAATCTCTGATACGTGCTGAATCCGGATGGCTTTTGTGATGCGTGCTGAGTTCAGAGGAAGTTCCTTGATACCTGCTGAGACTGGAGGGCAGATAAAGGCCCTAAGGAGTGTTTAGAATTCCAAAAGTCCTGTTAGTATTGCTGACACTAAAAGGTTTCTGGTTAAAGATTTTCCTGGAGGCTACTAGAACTCTGGCTTCAGATTGACTCACAGTAAAAGATCCCCTGGCTACTCCATGTGTGGGTTTATGGTTTTAACTTGATAAATCCACTCAAACTTGACAATTTCCCTAAGCATACAGGATACCAAGGCAGGTCGGGTACTTCAACTTGATTTAGAGTCGGCCACTGCATAATCCATATTTCATTGAACCAACCAAATAAACCATTAGATCTTTCCCTAATCTCTCAAGCTGAAACATTAAATGAAGAATCTATGATTAGTTGGCTCAATTCAATAAACTCAGACTGGTGGTGTAGTGCCTAAGGCATTTGACTGCTGACTAGAATGCTGGAGGTTGAAATCCACCAGCCATTCCTTGGAAGGAAGATTGGGCAATCTAATTCTGTAGAGATATCTTCTCGGAAACCCAAGGAGGGGTCACTATGAGTTGGAAATGACTCAACGGCAGTGAGTTTGGTTTTGGTTTTGATCCAATATTATGTTCTTGCATCTTTACTCTACCCACTTAATAGCTATTCTCAGACGTTCTCCAGGTTTCTGTTTGTATATATGAGAAAAATCAAGGAGTTCTTTTGGAGTGTGGTGTACCTCTTCCTGGGTCACACTTTGTACTTCACCTTTTGGAGTTTACTGGGAGTTAAGTCTAGTTAAAGTCTAGAAGCAAAAATGGGTGATGGGGGTGATTTCTGGGAACAGTCAGCAAAGTCTTGAAGTCATCTGCTTCAGGTGATACCCCAGATAATGTCCAAGGTGCCACCATAGGTATTATCTCAGACAATGATTCATAAGGCATAGCTGGGTTAATCTCATCCAATGGGAGTAACAAGGCTAGTTCTCCTGGCAAATGATTCAAGGGAATTTTGGGGACTCAATGTCCCCAGCTTCCTGGTTGTCTACACTTATATCCCCATCTCAAGTTTCAGGATTCCATTTCTTCCCAATAAGTGCCCCCACTTTAACTTCAGACACCATTCGAAGGTGATAATTCAATTGGCGTTATGATTCAGCCACTCATACAATAAGACTCATTTTTTTTTTTTTTTTGGCAGTATATGCTCTGTTACTACTGAAAGAAATAAGACTTTCTTTTCAGATCTAACATGTAGTACTTGAGGTGGAACACTGAAGCCGTGAGTTCATCTGTTTCTTTCTTCACTTTGTCTAGTGTAAGTAGGACCAATCAACCAATTTCCCTATACTTCTCATCTCAAAAAATTGCAGAAAAATATCAGATATACGATTACCCTGAGCCTCACTTATCTCCAATACTTGATCTATTGATGGTGATATTTTGCATATTAATATTGTCACCTCACATAATGGATTAGCAGTGCCCTCTTTACTAATGGAGGCAGAGTCATAAGTGCCTTTAAGACTAGTCTTATTTGAAAACTAAACTCAATCTGACAATTTTGTTTCTTTGGAAGCACTCTTTGTACCAGATATCTTATGCTGGGTTTTCTAGAAAAGCAAAACCAGTGAAACTTATCTCTCTCTCTCTCTCTCTCTCTCTCTCTCTCTCTATCTATCTAGATAGGTTTGCATACACACACATATAGGAGCTCTGGTGGTGTAGTGCCTAAGGTACTTGACTGCTAATCAGAAGGCTGGTGGTTCAAACCCACCAGCCACTCCTCAGAAGGAAGGTTGGGCAATTTACTTCCATAGTGACACTGCCTCTGAAACCCAAGGAGGGTCACTATGAGTTGGGTTTGACTCGACGGCACATGACAACAACATGTATATAGACAGATATTGATTTATTTTCAGGAAATGGCGAGAAAGTTGTTTATCTCAAGGAAATGGCTCACATGGTTATTGCTGTTGTTGTTGTTGTTATGTGCTGTCGAGTCGGACCTGACTCATAGCGACTCCTCCTTGGGTTTCCAAGGAGGTATCACTATGGAAGTAGATTGTCCCATATTCCTTATGACACATTGTTGTAGAGGCCAGTAAGTCCCTAATCTATGAATCAGACATCAGGCTTGTGGCTTCTCCTGACTCATGTAGGTGCAGAGGGTGATTAACCCAAAATCATCTGCCAAGGTGCTAGTTGCAGAGAATGATGAGCCCAAGATTGACAGGTGAGATGGAAAGCTGCTGGCTCACATACTGAGCAGGCTAACAATCCCAAGATCACCAGGCAATATAGCAAGCCAATGGTTAAAGTCCACCTGAGGTCAGATGACGATAAGCCCTTGAAACTATCATTCTGCTTTAAACCTTAAACAAAGATTAGGTAGATACTTTAGGGTACAGTGAGTTTAGGTTAATAGGGGTGGAACAACTCAGAAAAGGAGGGTGAGAATGGTTATTGAATTGAAAAATGTAATCAATGACACTAAATGGAACATATAGAAACTATTGAATTAATGTATGTTTTGCTTTCTATATTCTCAATAAAAACAAAATGAATATAATTATATTAAAAGAAAAAAGAACAAAACAGCAAAGGCAGCTCAATTATCCAAGACCAAAGTAGAATAATTCTTTTTTTTTTTTTTTTTCTCCCAATTTCGCTATCACAGCCGTATGGCATCACTTTTGTTCTATAGTCTTACCATAACACTCACCTGGCATGGCAGTGAAAGAAGCTTGGGTGTGCTAAACAGTATAAATAAGCAACACACAATGGGAGCACTTTTGACACTAGCTGTGTGAGAATCACTGATAGTTGTTACTCTCTGTATAGCAATATAAATTAGTAAAGTGCCATAGGGTCTAAGATTTGACATCAGATCTTTAACTCCTTGGGCTTTGAACATTGTTCTCTCTTTAAAAACCTTCTATTAAGGTACAATTATAGCTTTAATGGTAGCACTTAACATGAGAGAATGAAATAATACTTTGAAGATTCCATGGCTTTTGTTGTTGTTGTTGTTGTTGTTATGTGCCGTCGAGTCGGCCCCGACTCATAGCGACCCCTCCTTGGGTTTCCGAGGCAGTATCACTACGGAAATAGGATTGCCCAACCTTCCTTCCGAGGAGTGGCTGCTGGGTTTGAACCGCCAGCCGTCTGGTTAGCAGGCAAGTGTCTTAGCCACTATGCTACCAGAGCTCCCCCATGGCTTTTAAGGGGTAATAAAAGAATTATTTCCATAGCTAGTGGGAAAATCCCTTTTGTCTCCAAGTCATTTGTTGTCTTACTTGCTGGAATTGGTTCATTTGTTTTCCTTAAGTAACTTTTAGCTAGTTCTGTAATAAATATCATTAGGAGAAGGGGTGTGATAATTAAAAGGGGAAGATAGATTTTAAAGACAAACTTGGTCAACTTTTCAATTTTACACTGGGTTGAATCAGATCCAGAGACTGAAGAGGTTCTTGATTCCTTCTCATTACCAATTTTGCATTATTCACATGTCATGTATACTTTGTATATCCAGTGATGATAGATCTCAGATGCTATATTCCCCCAGCCTCCTATAGAGCTTATTTTTATCATGCCAAGCGCTTTCTGCTTTCTATGAAGTGAACTCTTCTTAGCACTGTGAATGATCCATTTTCTAAATTATTGCTGTCAAATGAAGAACTGCTTTTAACATTATAGAAAATCTCTGTAGAGAACAGGACTGGGAGAAGAACAGAGATAGTAGTCATCTGTGGCTTTGACTCTTTTATGAAGTTGGAAAAGCTGAGCTTTTTTTGTTGTTTGTTTTGTTTTAGATTCAACATTGAAATTATACAAATGTGGACAATAACTGAAAAGCCCAATGGTAAATTGATAATATCTATCCCTAAGTTTATAAGCTATGACTATTAAATAATATAATTGACTTACTTATCTTCTAATACATAAACATTCAAATAAATATAAAAAAGAGAATACATAATATGAAGTTTTATTCTTATTCAAATGCTATATAATTTTCTAATTCTATTTAGAGACACAATTTTGCAATTGACTTCAGAACTAAATTAAATCTAGACCCAAAACTAAAAAACTAGACCAGAAATTACTTTCATTATTACGTATATGTCTTAGAAAAAAAACAGATCTGCTCAGTTAAAATGAAACAAAGGTATTTTTTTTAAACACGAGAACATTCAAATGTGGAATCCTAGACTTCTAACATATGGAGACCATGAATCCAAGGGGCAGCTGTTTCTTGAGGATAGTTATAGGCTGGACTCAGGAGTTAACTCAGATTGGTTAGCCAATGTAAGTTCTGATCGGCTATTTTCAGTAAATCATTTAGGACTTTCTCTGGCAACTTCTTTTTGCAGGCACCTTTTTGCACACTAGTAATCTACTTTAAACCACATTTTTCCGAGGGCAAGATGCCCTTCCTTTTTTAATGTGTTAATAGTTGTGAGTCACCTTCTCAGAAACAGCAGAACTAGCACAAAATGGAGTTCAAGTCAGATCCCGTGTATGTTGTTTTAGTTCTGTCAAACACCTCAAATTTTGGAGTGCTCTTAAACCTTCCCTGAGATTCTTTTACACATGGCCTTTGATATCAATCTCCATCAAAAAAACCCTAATAGAACATGCTAGCATCGTGTTGATACCTTCTGTCTTGACTAACCATAAGACAAACATTCCTTAGTTACAGGCTTGGATTTCTGTACAGGTTAACAGCCTATTTGCAAGAAACAGATGTTAAGAAGGATAAGAAACTGAATCCTGGATTAGCCATTTTACTTCGGTCACGTGTCCTACAATTTGGACTTTATGGCATAACCATAAGGAGCTCTAGTGGTACAGTGCCTAAGACATTTGACTGCTGTGGTAGTTGTGGTTATGTGTCAAATTGACTAGTTTGAGTGGCTGGGCAGCTGGTTGTAGTGTTTCCCATGATGATACTGAGAATCAACTCCATAGTGAAAACTACTGTGAACAGCTCAGTAGCTTAAGGGTGTGGTCTGTTCCCAGTATATAAGGAGAAGCTTTGAGAATGGTCTACAGCTTTTGGTACACTTGAATCCTGCATGTAGCTGAGTCATCATTCAACAGCCTGCCGTATTTTCTGCCTGATTTGGGACTCATAACAGACTTGAATCAATGGCCTGCCATGTGTTTTGGTAATATCGGGACTGCGCATTTTTACTTGTCGACCCTGGGTTAGTCAGCCTCAGCAGCTAACAGCTGTCTGGATGAAGAAAGCCTCTGGCTTCAGTGGGCTAGGATCAAGAGGCAGAGCTGCAGCCCAAGGTTGAGGGGCCTTCACTCAGCCCCTAGAGGCCGGCACTTTGAAGTTGGACTTCTAGCCTCCAAAACTGTAAGAGAATAAACTCCTGTTTGTGAAAGCCATCCCATTTTTAGTATCTTTTGTTAGACCACCACAAGGTAACCAAAACAACTGCTAACCAGAAGGTTGGTGGTTCAAACCCACTAGCCACTCCATGGAAGGAAGATGGGACAATGTACTTCCGTAAAGATTTACCACTTTGGAAACCCATTGGGGGTCACTATGAGTTGGAATTGACTTGATGACAGTGGTTTTGGTTTTTGATTTTGGCATAACCATATTTACTTTCTGCAACTTTTCATGAGTCTTATAGCAATATATCTTCTGAATGTTTCCAAAATTCAAATCTGCTTTTAACACAGTTTATCACCTTTGTGTTTTTCAAAATAATTCCTTACAGTTTCAAAACTGATCCATTCTTTTAGACTAGAGTAGCTGCAATGGAAAAATGTCTAAAACAGCCAATGAAAACAAATATTAAAAAGAAACACCACTTATTTGGGTGTCACTTTGTGAACTGAAGTATGTCTGATCTAAGCCGTGGTATTGTCAGTCATCTCATATGCATGCAAAAACTTGACAGTAAATAAGGAAGACTAAAGAAGAATTGATACATTTGAATTACGGTGTTGCCAGACAATATTTACTATACCATGAACTACCAGAAGAATGAAGAAATCTCTCAGAAGAGGTACAGCCAGAATGCTCCTTGGAAGCAATGGATGACAAGATTTCATCTTACATACTTTGGACATGTTATCAGGAGAGATCAATCCCTAGAGAAGGACATAATGCTTGGTAAATTAGAGGGTCAGCAAAAAGGAGGAAGACCCTCAATGAGATAGATTGACACAATTTCTGCTATGATAGGCTCATACATAGCAATGATTGTGAGGATAGTACAGGACTGGGCAGTGCTTCTTGCTGCTGTACATAGGATTGCTATGAGTCAGAACTGACTTGGCACATAGTAACAACAACATGCCACATGACAGGTTTGCTTGTAAAACATCATTTTGCTAAATGTCAAATCCCATTTATCTATTTTCAAAACCAATATTGTTGGTATAATTTGACTTTGGACTATCAGAACAACTCCCTGAGTTTTTGGTCTATCCCTCTTCCCTGATTTATTGTCATGAGGTCACTTATCTCTTTCATTGAGCTGTCTCTCTATTCTCCTATAAAAGATACCAATGCCAGAGCTCTGTAGTGAAATAGTCAGCAGTTGTTAAGATATTCTATACTGAAAGAAATGTACTCATTCTCCTCCTTTAAGATCTATGCAATTCTTGAAAATGAATTTCTAGGTCATTTCTGTAAGTGTAAAGTACATAACTCTCACAAGCACAGCAGTTAGAGATTTTGCATCTATAGTAAAAAGCTCTCAAGGATGTGAAAACCAAGTCACAAACAGGCTCCTTTAAATGAAATTGATACTAATAATCAGCGTATGATGAAAAAATCAAACAACTGAAGAAATAATACGCTGAAATTAAAAAAAAATGCTTTTCAATCACCTATTCTGAGAAGGCATTTGTAAATGTTTCCATAGTGAAATTAAGTTATTGATTTTTTTTAATATCTAAATACTATCAAGATAATCACAGTGGTTGAATTGGGTGGGTCCAAATGTCAGTCCATGAATAAGCTGCATTAGAATGACCTGGGAGACTGTAATTTTTAAACCATTTTTAAAAAATTAAAATAATATGTAATGTTATAAGCAATCATATAACATCAGAACTTAATGAAAATCTACTGGATAAAAATTGCAGGAACTCAGGAATCTGTAATTTTAAAAGTATTCCAAGTCATTTCACACAGTTTGGTTATGGACTGGCATTTGAAACTTGCCAGTACAAAGAAGTATATCTTTAGAAATTGTCTCACAGAAACTGCAGTATAAAGTCTACAGATAAGAAAGGAAAAATGCTTGACTTCAACTCTGTGCAAAGGAATGAGGGTCAGGGAATTGCCATGAATAGGTGCTATACAGGCACCAAAGAATGGGGAACATAGACAGTTCTGATGGATTTGAAATGGACTTCCAGAAGATTGATTCTTGAACTGAGTATTATAGGCTGTTGTATCAAGCAGGTGAATGGAAGATGAAGAAGAGACACTGTGTGTGGAAAGGTATAGGTCTTTGAGAGAACATGCGTTTGGGGAACTGCAAGTAATTCACAGGATGGGAGGCAAGGAGGTTAGAGCTGAGAACAGAAAGATGCAGGGGCCAGATTCTGAAGAGCACCGTGTGTTGTACTTTTACTAGCTGCAATTGAGTTGATTACCACTCATGGTAAAACCATATGTGTCAGAGTAGAACTGTGCTCCATAGAGTTTTAAATGGCTTATTTTTTGGACAGAGATCACCAAGGCCTTTCTTCCAAGGCACCTGTGTGTAGACTTGAACTTTCAACCTTTTGCTTAGCAGACAAGCACATTAACTGTCCATACCATCCATACATTCCATCTGTTATGCTAAGGAGCTTTTATTTTATTCTACATGAATAAGTACCAACAAATGATTTTGTATTTGGAAATGACATGACTAGGTTATTTTTTATACATGCCATTCTGAAGGCAACGTGTGTCTGGGGTGATGAATTGGAGCTGAGAGAGGTGAAAGCCAGAGCATTTCAAAAGCTATCATGATAGCTCTGGTGAGAAATGAAGAAAGACAGTAGCAGTGTAAGATGAAAAGAAGGATCAAGTAAAAGAAATTCTTCTGAAAGGTTTCTGTCAAAGCATCTTCATGGCACAGGAGAGTAATTGTGTATCCCTTGAGGGCTATATCAACTGAGCACCAACGATCCCACTTCAAGCTCCATGTTTTCTCACAATTATTGTGCTCCATCTATGAATGTTTATTCTTTATGCTACATGATGTGTATGTTTGTTTTAATAAAATAAGATATTTTAAATTATTTACCATGGTAAAGATGGTAGGAGGCCTAAGGGGATTCTAGTAAGTTTAACAACATTTATTTTGTGCCTTCATATATTGCCTGGTATGACTAAAGTGTCCATGGAAGTTATAATATGCAAGTTTGAAAAGCCCTTACAGGTATTTAAGGAGAATTGCAGAATTTGGATATGGGAACTGAGTGGTAAAGAAGAGTGAAAGATGATTCTTAGCACACCAGACCTGGACACATGTTTAAATGGCAATGCCATTAATTCCTGGTGGGTGCCTAGGAGCATATGAAGTACCCTTTCTTTAGGAGAAACAGTTTTCCTGGAAGAATAAAGGGAATGGTAGATTTAATTTGGGTATGTTGACTTTGAATTACTTTAGTACACCTGAGTGGAGATAGATACAGGTAGGAGATTCATGGGTCTGGGCTCCAGACAGATACTTGGTCCAAAGATGTTGGTGTTGTTGTTGTTATGTGCCATAGAGTCAGACCCGACTCATAGCAACCCCTCCTTGGGTTCCCGAGGCAGTATCACTACAGAAGTATATTGCCCAACCTTTCTTCCAAGGAGTGGCTGGTGGGTTTGAACCTCCAGCCTCCTGGTTAACATTCAAGTGCCTTAGGCACTACGCTACCAGAGAAGATATGCAGACATTAATTGAAGGTGTGACTATGCTGGGTCATCTTAACTGATACTAGAGATAGACTTAATATTTGCTGGATGGATAACTCTACTTTGTGAACTTAGTTTTCTAACTTAGTAAAGTAAATATAATCAGTTCTGCTTTGGGAAGAATACAAGCTCCAGAGGGTGACCATAGTGCTAATTGGCAGGGAAAAGACCCAGTCTTCTTGGATAAGGCATGTGGTATCCTTATGGATGCAATCCTCTGCTATGTGCTTGCCACATTGTCAATGATCGTAAATGACAAGAAAAATGAGAAGAGTAAAGAAAAAATACTGGTTAAAAGTAGTAAAAAACAAAAACAAACTAGGTTAAACAAGCAACTTAAGAAAAAGTCTAAATAAACAAAACTAAGTAAACAAAGGTATAATTAAACAACGAGAACAGAAAATAAACAGCTAAGAATAGCTAAAGTTCATTAAATCACTTCACAGATTTAAAAGATTAAAACAGACTGAACTGATGCAAGCAATATGGTTTAATGAAACATTTTATTGTGGTTTTCTTATTCTAAGGGCAACTCATTTTCAAAACAAACATTTTTGAAAGGTAGAGATAAGCAAAAAGAAGAAAATCAGTCACCAAGAATTTCATGTTCCAAGAGATAAGTCTTCCTTACATTTTAATAAGTATTCTTCCACTCTTTTCTGTATATATGCACATTTACAATTAATGTAGTTATACATAAATATGAACAAACAGTATAGACTACAGTTACTCATATACATTTGTTATAGAGAAATAGTTTTAAATCCTAGAAGATTAAAGGATAAAACAAAAGAATGAAAAATAATCAAATAAAATAAATAAGTTTAAGTTTCAAAGCTAAAGCACTCAGGGCTGTTAGGACTCTTGGAGACAGATTCCCTTAAAATGTTTCCTAAACCTCTCCTTAGAGTTATATTTCCCTGCAGGGGATCTTTGGCAGATGTTCTTTAGGCTGAGGGTAGAAGGGCAAAGGGCATGAACCTTGCCCTCTAGCTGGATCTCTGTATTCTCTTATGCAGCTGTTGGTGATGCTTATCAGCCTTCAAAGGCCACCTGCAGAGAATCCCTGCTGGGTGCCTAGTGGCACGTAGAAGTCCCCTTTCTTTAGGGAGTCTTTCCCCCAGGAAAAGCCATTCTAACCAACATATATTTAGCCCAGGATAATATATAAATAGAAAGCACGCACTATCTCATCTGATCTCCAAAACAGCCTGGTGAGACAGGTATTATTTCTCTCTCTCTTTTAGGGGATTAAGCTAATAAATGGCACAGCCAGAATGCAAACCGATGTCTTTTGACTTCAAATTCTGTGATCTTTGCTCCGCAGTTCAGAGCCTCCCTGCTTCTGGGTAAACTGATAAAATTGAGATTTGGGATTCAGAAAGCTGAAAGCCACACCAGCATCAGTTACACATACATCTTGGGATTCTGAGTGTCCTTGGCTTGTTTAAAAGACCTATGTGGGTCTCAGCAGAAGTAAAATAAATATTCTTGAGAGTCTTTGCAATATTTGATCCAATGCAGTATTCCTTACAAGTTCCACACAACTATTTTACCTCTTGTAGATCTCAAAATCCCTCTAATTACTGGCGCCTTTCATTAATAGAGGATAGTGCATGAAAAATGAGGCTTTATAGATGCAAAGAGCAGCATACTAATTTAAATTGAAATCAGGTAAAGTACTGTAGCTTTCTCATTCTTATGGGTGCAAATGTTGATGTAAGAGGGAAAAGGTGCCCCCAAAGGCTTGTCAGTAGATGGAGAATATGGGACAGGTTTGTGAAAGTGAGGTTGAGGAACTCTCTCTTTTATAATTCCATTTATGGGTTCTCCAATCTACACATACTCTTTTTGTACTTTCTTTATGAAATACTTGGAGTTACTTGGCATATCGACCAAACTCCTTGACTTAAGTCTCCTGCCTTTTGCTGTTAATTACTCTTTTCCTCAGTACATTAACATTTATAAAAAATAAAGCATCAGACCATGTAAGTTTAGATGCAAAAATCATATTCCCTAGGATGGTGGTTTGAAAATTGTGATGCGGCTAAACCCATTCTTTAAACAAATACTTATGTGGAAGTCCAATTCCTAAAAACAAAAGGATAGCTGTTGTGTAGGTGAGGAGCATTAGAGCAAATTTCCATTTTCTCAAGACCCTCACATCCTTTGATTTGAAGCAGTTTGAATCCTCCCGTTTCATTCCACATGATATAATAAAGCTATGAGAATTTGGACACATTTTACATGTATCTTACATATGTTCACTAGGAAGAAAAACTTGGGGCAGTAAGAGATTAGGGTGGCTCATAATCTAAGTCCTATAAAAATGAGAAGTAGAGAAACCAATGTGTACCCAGAAACAGTTTTATTTTTCTTCAAAAACTTTTATTGTGAGTGTAATTTAATGAAAGAATAAATGTTCTGTCATCTTCAGAATTTAAAGAATGAAATAAATAACTTTACACAATACTGAAAATTGCATTATATCTCTTTGATTTGTGGTTTAGCTCTACCATCCATCATAATGTTTCAAGATAAGAAGAGACCCTTGATCATCAATCTATCCTCCTCTTGTCAGTACTGGCATCCTCAGATAAACCCAATCTATTTGTATTTTTTTTTTTAAAGATTTGAATGGATTGAAATATGGAGCTTTTACATCATGCATAGCCTCTTGTATAAGTAGATGGCTCTGGAATTTGTTCTTACATTTAAAATTTAGCCAATCAATAATGAAGAAAACAAATGGCATATA
>NW_006922073.1:2169938-2174156 GCF_000298275.1 Orycteropus afer afer | reverse complement strand
CTTATATATGTATATTGACCTTTAGTCTGTTTGCTTTTTATTGGACTCAAGGATTTTAGTTCCTTTTGTATCTTTGCAAACCACATGGTGAGGTTTTTTCATGAGACTCTTGTGAAAATTAAGTAATTTTCAATGTAATCTTTCTATCAAGAATAGAAATACGTTTTCATTGAGTAATATTTATTTTTTATTTTTATTTTTGCCTTTCTGTAACTGTTGAGGAGACCCTGGCCGATGTAAGCAGTCAACACATTCAGTTACTAACTAAGAGGCTGGAAGTTCTAGCCTACCCAGAGTTTCCTTGGAAGAACAGCCTGGTGATATGCTTTGAAAATCAGCCATTGACAAGCCTATGGAGCACATTTCCACTCTCACAAACACGAGGTCACCATGAGTCAGAGTAGTCTTGATGGCCACTGGTTTGGTAATTGCTAAAAATCTTGAAAAGAGTTTTAATCAAACTTGAACATACCATTATTTCTATAATGTCTTGTTTGTGAACAGTTTTTAGGTTTACCTTCCTATGGTTTATTGTTTCTATATTCAATCACATCCTTTATTCACTATATGACATTTCTTCAATTTTGACTTTTTAAGATCCAAGTTTGACTTGATAAGTATCTGACATTTTAAGCATTCAAGAACTAGATTCTAATTAAGCAACTCTTAAAATATTCATGGTTTATACCAAATATCTCTCCATCCTAGAAAAAAAAAAAAAATAGGGAATGCTCACCCCATTCTCTCAGTATTATCTCACTGGAATTCAGAAACCTTCTAAAGTTATTTTCATTCATATTAACTTAAAGGCCTTTATATACACAAGAAAGATTAGAGACATAGCCAATGTTAATATTTAGCTTTTTAATTTTTTTTCTTTTTACTGGAGTCACTTGTTTATAGAACATATGGGATGTGGAACACTAAGGACGAGAATGTAGATTCAGGAGAAAGCCACTCCTGTGGATCAGTTTTTTGAGGAAACTTATATACAGCATATACAAAATTTTAAGTTGAATACATCAGAAAGAGCTTCTCTGGTGGCACATTTGTTGAGCTCTGGGCTACTAACCCAAAGGTTAGCCAAAGATCAAGGGTTCATACCCACCCACTGCTTCATGGTAGAAAGATGTGGAAGTCTGTTTCCTGAAGATGACAGCCTTGGAAACCATTTAGGAACAATTCTTCTCTGTCCTATAGGGTTGCTAGGAGTCAGAGTCAACTTAACAGCAATAAGTTTTTTTTTTTTTTTTTGTATGTTTGTTTTTTGGTTTGTCATGATTAGTTTTACCGTGATTTTTTTTTTCAAAGTTTAGTTCACATAAAGTTTAATTAGTCATGTTAATGAAAATATCAAAACTTTTGCATTGGTGTATGGCAGACGTTTATTTTTTGTTGTGAATAATACAGTATTTGGTGTTTCCATTATTAATAAGCTACACTGCAGAAAGAAAAATAGCATTAAATCTTAATTCATCAGGATCATGATCTATAAACTTCTTGCAAACTTCTATAGCATACTGTAACATAGTTTCATTTCTAGTTTTCTCATGGTTAATTGGATATGTTTACCATGAATTTTTATTCTCCCACATATTCATTTGGCATTAGGTAGCCTTTGTGATCTTGTTGCTACCAAAAAACAAAACCATTGCAATCAAGTCAATTCTGACTCATGGTTTAGCTGCATAACGTTTTCTTACTGTAATCTTTTACAGAGGCTGATCACTGTGTGCTGCTTGGTGAGCTTGAATCCCTTAACTTTTTAAGTTAGTACTTGAGTACAAACTGATTATGCCACCCAGAACCTGATCTTGTTATTAATCTTTCCCTTTTTGGTCCTTAAAATGGAGATGGTAACTTCCAAGACAGTTGCATTAAGAAGATGTAAAAATAAATAAAAAATTGAATGTGACAGTAAAAACAAAACCCCAAACCAAAAAAAAAAAAAAAAAATCTCCACAGATTATGGGTATTATATGAGAATGAATCATAAAGTTGATTTTTCTTTTCAAGTTCAAAGAAGTGTTTCATCAACATGCACATTCAGAAATACTCCAGACATCCTCAAATTCCAACGTTTTTGAGACTTTGGAAGTTCTGGCTTCTCAGATCATGATTATATAGAGGAAATGACTCAACATCATTGAAAAAAATGAATAGAGCCAGCAAGAACTCAAAAGTTCTATTTTTAGTTGAGGACCTGTCGCTAAAGCATGGTTCTGTTTGCAAGCTGGATACTGACCCAGTGAGTCCCAGTGCTTTGGTAACCTCTTTTTCTTTACAACAGAACATGCATAGATAATCACTGAGTGACCCTTTATAATTCTTTGTCTTGTATGCAATCAGATGGTTATGGACTTCTGTAGAAGAATTTATTTTTGAGGCTACATTTTTATTCCTAAAATGTCATGTACAGTTCTTAGAATATGTATTGCAATGACCTCTAATTCCTTAATATGAGGTTTCTGTAGAATGGTAACTGATATCTTTTCCTTTGTTATTATCTCAGCTTCCAACTATACTTTATAAAACAATTTTTTTTTTTTTTTTACTTATAAGATTCTAAATTTAAAGTAATTTTTAAGATGAAAATTAGCAGCAACTATAAAAAATAAGACTTCTTTCTTTGTTGTCTAGTGCTATGAAGATTGTGTTTTGCTTGGTGTTAAAGGGGCAAGGAGGCCACATCTTCTGACCTACTCTAACCCCAGAAGAGGAAGATAGAATCACCATCAATAGCCCAAGGCCTATTGCTGCAAGGCTAGATATGCCACCTCTCTCCAGGCCTGACACCAATAGTTCCTCCCACAGCACGTACCACCTCTCTACTGGGTTTGATAATTCACTGCAGTGGCCATACAGAACTTACAGATTATGGGGTTTATTAGGGAAGCAGCAGGCTACAATTCAAATTCAGGAAAAATGCTCAGTCTCTCTCAGTCCACTGTCTCTCAGCTGACAGTCTCTCTCAGTCTCTCTCCCAGAAATGTGTGTTTCTTGGTGTCTGTCTCTCAGCAATGCATTTCTATCAGTGTCTCTCAGTAGTGCATGTCTCTCAGGAGCAGGTTACTTGCAGCAACATGTCTTTCTCAGCCAGGAGTCAGAGAGACTTCTGCCTCTAGGAGGGCTCCTTTTGAGCCTGGCATAGTGGCCAAACTTGTTGTTAGTGTTGTTAGGTTCCATCAATTCGTTTCTGACTCATAGAGACCCCATGCACAGCAGAACGAAACACTGCCTGATCCCATGCCAGCTCCATGATCCCTGCTATACTTGAACCCATCATCGCAGCCACTGTGTCAATCCATCTTGTTGAAGGCCTTCCCCTCTTTCATCGACCCTCCACCCTACCAAGCATGACATCCTTCTCCAGGGAATGGTCTCTTCTGACAACATGACCAAAGTAGGTGAGACGAAGTCTGTCCATTCTCACTTCCAAGGAGCATTTTGGGTGCACTTCCTCCAGGACATATCAGTTAGTTCTTTTAGCAGTCCATGGTAGTTTCAGCATTCTTCGCTAGCACTACAACTCAAAAGCTTCAACTCTTTTTCGGTCTTCCTTATTCATTGTACAGCTCTCACAAGCATACGAGGCGATTGGAAATATCATGGCTTGTGTCAGGCACACCTTAGTTCTCAAAGAGACATCCTTGCTCCTCAGCACTTGAAACAGTTCCTTTGCGGTTGACTTCTCAGTGTTACACATTGTCTAATGCCCTGACTGCTGCTTCCATTGGCATCAATTGTAGAAGCAAGCAATGTGAATTATTTGACAACCTCAATCTTCTCTCCATTTATTGTGATGCTGCTCATTGGTCCCGTTGTGAGGATTTTGTTTTCTTTATATTGAGACGTAATCCATACTACAGAATGTATTCTTCAGTCTTCATCAGTAAGTGCCTCAAGTCATCCTCCCTTTCAGCAAGCAAAGTTGTATTGTCTGCGTATCTCAGGTTGTTAATAATTCTTCTTCCAATCCTGATGCCATGTTTTTCTTCATATAGTCTAGCTTCTCAGATTATTTGCTCAGCCTATAGATTGAATAAGTGTGGTGAAAGGATACAACCCTGACACACTTCCTTATAGATTTTAAACCATGTATTGTTCCCTTGTTCCGTTTGAACGACAGCCTCCTTGTCAAGGTACAGGTTCCTCATGAGTACAATCAAGTGTTTGGGAATTCCCATTCTTCTCAATGTTATCCATAATTTGTCATGA
>NW_006922073.1:2169058-2169741 GCF_000298275.1 Orycteropus afer afer | reverse complement strand
GATCACCTTTCTTGGAATGGGTGCAAATATAGATGTCTTCCAGTCAGTTGACCAGGTAGCTGTCTTCCAAATCTCTTGGCGTAACCGAATGAGTGCCTCCAATGGGGCATCCGTTTGTTGAAATATCTCTGTGGGTATTCTGTCAATCCCCAGAGCCTTATTCTTTGCCAATTCTTTCATTGCAGCTTTGACTTCCTTCTTCAGTACTATTGGTTCTAGATCATATGCCACTTCCTGAAATGGATGAAGATCGACCAGTTCTTTTTGGTACAGTGACTCTGTGTATTCCAGCCATCTTCTCTTGACATTTCCTGCATCATTCAATATTTTGCCCATACAATCTCTCAATATTGCAACTTGAGTCTTAAATTTTTTCTTCAATTCTTTCAGCTTGAGAAATGCCGAGCACGTTTTTCCCTTTTGGTTCTCAAACTCCAGGTGTTTGCACATTTCATTATAGTAGTTGGTTTTGTCTGCTGGAGCTGCTCTTTGAAATCTTCTGTTCAGCTCTCTTACCTTGTCATTTCTTCCATTGGCTTTACCTACTCTCCACTCAAGGGCAAGTTTCAGAGTCTCTTCTGTCATTCATTTTGGTCTTCTCTTCTTTTCTCATCTTTTTAGCGATCTCTTGCTTTCTTCATGGATAATGTTCTTGATATCCTCCCACAATTCTTCTGGTTTTC
>NW_006922073.1:2166808-2168148 GCF_000298275.1 Orycteropus afer afer | reverse complement strand
CTATTCATAAGGTTTTCCCTGGCCAATTCTTTGAGAAGTGGACGACCTCTTCCTTCTTCCTAGTCTGTCTCAGTCTGTAAGCTGGGCTGATACCTGTGTACCATGTGCAACCCACTGGGTTTGAAACACCAGTGCCTCAGCCTCAAAACTCACATCAACACGTCACCATGGTAGGACAAACCAACAGACAACTTTGTCTCCCTGTTGGAAACCTCTCCTACCACCCTTACCTGGGTCCCTGCGGCTGACTGCTCCTCTGTCCCAGTTCCAGGGACTTTTAATCCCCTTTCTTGCTCTGTCCTGACCTGCTGCTTTATTTTTTTAGTGGACAAACTAACCACTCATAATATTGAATTCTAAATGTCTGAGAGAGAACAAACTTCCCAGAACATTGTTTTGCACTGCTCGCAACAAAAATACCCCAGGTGGATAAAACTTTAACAATCAGGAGCTCCTCAGTTGCTCACGGCAAATTCTACCATGGAGTTTACAAAAACATTTGGCTAGAAAAACCATACCAGGTAATTTACTACAACACACTTGGTGACTGCATCTAGTTTCAGGTGCTGTATTCAGGTGGTCCTGAAAAGGCAAACTTTGCATGTCAAGTTTTGCCTCCTCCAGTTTTGTATTCCTACATGAGAAAAACTACAACTAAAGCAAACATTCTTCAAAACCTTTAAGATTCACTTTTTCTGTTCTCATCTGCTTTTCTGTCAAGAAAAGCAATCCTGAATTCTACCAGCAGCATAACTTTTTACTTCCTGCCTGACTGGGATTTAGAAGACTTGAAAATTTCATAATGGGCTGCTCCAGGCTCAATTTTTAATTATTTAGTTGAGGTAAACCTTCCTGCTCTTCCAGACTAAATCTTGGGTAGTCTGTAGTTATCACTAGTCTAGCTCCTGTAAAAAAATAAGGTGATGAGCAGGTCTTGGTCTTGATTTGTTATTTTTAGATGTATCTATTCTGGATCTTTGTTGGGCTGTGGTTATTTTTCTCCACCACTATAAAGGTGGTGTTAAAAAAAAAATTCACATTGTGAAATTTTAAAATCTTGTAATAGTTAATCCACTGTCTTTGAGTAGCCCAGTAAGTTTATATGTCACAATTTATAAAAATCATATAGTGAAAACAGTTTATAAGGAGTCTTAGAGAACAGTGCAAAGACACAGGTATATGGGTGAGTTTTGCTAGCTGTCAATTCCCAAATGTTATGTTTGGAAGTCTAAGGCATGAGTGAAAACATTTGAAGAGAGGAGGGGTAGTGAAGGAACAAGGCTATCAATTATGATACCATTGTGTAGTGTCAAACTCAGTTCCATTGTGATAATAAAGCT
>NW_006922073.1:2165140-2165738 GCF_000298275.1 Orycteropus afer afer | reverse complement strand
ATCTGCTACATAGATCCCCTTCCAAGTGGATGACAGTGGTAGCTGGGCACCATCTAGTTCTTCTGGTCTCATAGTTGTATAGGCTGCAGATCAGATGGTATACTAGTCACTAGGACTAATTGTTCCCATGAATTTTGTTTTTCTTCATTCTTCTTTCCTCTGGACGAGGAAAGACCCATTGTTGCCTCTAGATGGCAGCTTGCTAGCTATTAAGATCCCAGTCTCTACTCGCCAAAGTAGGAGGTGGTACATAGTATGTTATGCCAATTGAGCTTGATGTCCCCTGCAACTATGGTCCCAAGCCTGCAAGTTCAACTACTCAGTCCCTCTGGGTAGGTGGCTGTGACCAAGCAGTGACCACAACCTTCCCCTTGCCAACTCTACTATACACCTGGAAATTCTGATCATTCATATAAACTTATAGGACCATTGTCTGCCAACCTTATGTATGTTCTTGACTACACTCCCCATTTCATAGACATACCTAATAGTTTAGCCTGTCTACCCATCTATCCACCCATATACCCATGCTTGCCTTCACTGACAACACAGTACTATATGTGCAAAAGGGTTCATATTTGTTGTCTGTACCTCCCAT
>NW_006922073.1:2162012-2164084 GCF_000298275.1 Orycteropus afer afer | reverse complement strand
CTCCCGTCCAACCATCTATCCACCCGTATACCCATGTTTGCCTTCACTGACAACGCAATACTGTATGTGCAAAGGGGTTCATCTTTGTTGTCTGTACCTCCCACGTACCTCTCTATGTCTTCCTCTTCCTCATTGTCACCATGTTGATCACTCCCATTTGGAACATTGCCCTTCTCTTCACCCAAATCAATACTTATCTCTACCTATCTAAAGTGTTCCCTTCCCTCCCCTCCCACCCCTGGTAAGCAACTAAGAAAATTTCCTTCCATAGATAAACCTTTACTTGACTTTTTACAATAACGGACTAATATTGGGGACCAAGAAAAAGACCCCCAAAAGAACATGATTGCAAGGCACATGTTCTAATTACAGTGAAGAGATGACAAAACCTCTCTTGTGATTGAGTGTTTGCTTTTAGAGATGGCAAGACCTCTCTGGGATTGAATGTGGCTTTAAGAGATGGCAAGGTCTCTCTCACTGTTAAATACTTAATTGGCAAAACATCAAAGTATTAAACTTAGTTATTATTCTCCATGTTTTTATCATATACTTTGGGTCACTGTGTCCTAGTAAACAATTATCGTTTTTCACTCCTTATTCCTGAGAAGACTTCTGTGATTGTTTAAATGACCACCTGTTGTCCTTGAGCATGTACAGGAGTAAAACTTTAGCTCTGTAGAGAATAAGCTGATTGTATGACTTCCAAGACTAATGATGTAATCATGTACAAACATATAAATAAAGTAGAACAAAGGCATCAGGGGTCACTCTCGCAGAACATGCAGGGCGTCCACCTGGCCCCCGTCCCTGTAAAATAATAATAATAAAAAACCCATAATCCTTTTGTGTTGCTTCATTTTGTTACCTGTGTGGTTTTGCCAGACGCGGCTGACTAATATAATATTTGTCCTTCTGTGCTTGACTTATTTCACTCAGCATAATATCCTCCAAGTTCTTCCATGTTATGCTATGTTTAACAGATTCTACATTATTCTTTAGGGTTGCATAGAATTCCATTATGTGTATGTACCATAGTTTGGTTATCCATTCCTCAGCTGATGGACACCTAGATTGTTTTCATCTATTAGATACTATAAATGGTGCTGCAATGAAAATGAGTGTGTGTATGTCTCTTCTTGTCATGGCTCTTATTTCTTTAGGATATATACCTAGCAATGAAATGGCTGGGTCAAATGGTATTTCTAATTCCAACTTTTTAAGGGATTACCATACTGTTTTCCACAGTGGTTGTACTATATTACAGCCCCACCAACAGTGTATGAGAGCCCCACATAATCTCCAGCATTTGTTATTTTCTGTCTTCTTGAACTTTGCTACTAGTGCTGGAGCAAGATGGTATCTCATTGCTATTTAGATTTGCATCTCTCTAATAGCTAAAAATCATGAGCATTTCTTTGTATGTTTGTTAGCCGCCTGAATATTCTCCTTAGTGAAGTGTCTATTCATGTCTTTTGCCCATTTTTTAATTGGGTTATTTGTCTTTTTGTTATTGAGGTGTTGGAATTTTCTATAAATTCTAGAGATAAGTCCCTTGTCAGATATGTCATTGCCAAATATTTTTTCCCAATCTGAAGGTTCTCTTTTGACTTTTTTGGAGAAGTCTTAGGAAACACATAAGAATTTAATTTTTAGAAGGTCCCATTCATCTAGTTTTTGTTCATCTAATTTCTGTTCTGCTGTTTGTGCATTTTGGGTTATGCTTGATAGTCTATTTATGCCATATATTGTTGTTGTTGTTGTTATGTGCCGTCGAGTCATACCCGACTCATAGCGACCCCTCCTTGGTTTTCCGAGGCAGTATCACTACGGAAGTAGATTGCCCAACCTTCCTTCCGAGGAGTGGCTGGTGTGTTTGAACCGTCAGCCTCCTGGTTAGCAGTCAAGTGCCGTAGGCACTATGCTACCAGACCTCCCATGCCATATATTAGGGCCCCTAAATTTGCCCCCCAGTTTTTCCTTGAGGAACTTTATAGTTTTAGGTTTCACATTTAAGTCTTTGATCCATCTGGAGTTAGTTTTTGTGTATGGTGTGAGGTACAGATCTTGTTTCA
>NW_006922073.1:2158198-2161150 GCF_000298275.1 Orycteropus afer afer | reverse complement strand
TGGGGTTTAGTCCACTTCTATATCCTTCCCTTCAAGGCTCAGGGGTCCAGGATTATCTTCTGTGTCTGTGTTAATTGGTTTCCTTTTTCTTTGTTGAAGAGGGTCTGTGCAGTCTTTCTGCCTAGTCTGCCATCTTGACCCCAAAATCTGTAATTGTTTTTCTATTTTCTGTTTCATTGAGTTCTGCTTGAATCTTTATTATATCTTTTTTTCTGTGGACCATAGGCTTTTCTTTTTCTAACTGTTTGAGATATTGGTTTAAAGTGTTGATTTTGGCTTTTCTTTTTTGATGTGTGCATTTATTGCTATAAATTGGCCTCTGATCACTGCTTTTGCTGTGTCTCAAAGATTTTGGCATGTTGTATTTTTATTTTCATTTGATTCAAGGAATTTTTGAATTTCAATCTTTATTTTTTCTCTTACCCAGTCTTAAGGAGGGTGTTGTTCTGTTTTCATATGTTTAGTCTTTCTCCGTTGATCTTCTTATTCTTGATTTCTAATTAGATTGCATTATAATCTGAGAAGATGCTTTGCAGTATTTCAATGTTTTTGAATTTATTAAGGCTTGCTTTGTGGCCTAACGTATGTTCTATCATGGAAAATGTTCCATGTGCAGTGGAAAACAATGTATATTGTGCTGTTGTTGGGTGAATTGTTCTGTAGAAGTCTATAAGCTCAAGTTGGTGCATTGTATTCTTTAGCTCTTTTGTATCTTTGTTGAGTTTCTTTCCAGTTGTTCTATCTTTCATTGATAGTGGTATATTAAAGTCTTCTACTATGACTTTGGAGTCATTGTTTGCCTTTTCAACTCTTTTGAAGTCTGATTTATGTATTTTGGGGCTCTTTCATTGGGTCCATAAATATTTATTATGGTTATATCTTCATGTTCACTCAGTCCTTTAATCATTATATAGTGTCCTTCCTACTCTTGTATGGTGATTTTTGTCTTAAAGTCAATTTGATCAGAAATTAACATTACTACTCCTGCTCTCTTACTGTTGCCATTTGCTTAATGTATCTTTTTCCAACCTTTGATTTTAGTCTATTTTTGTCTTTGTCTCTAAGGTTTGTCTCTTGTAGATAACATATTGATGGGTTTTGTTTTCTTATCCAGCCTGCAACTCTCCTTCTCTTGAGTGGTGCATTTAGTCCATTAACATTCTATGTAATTATTGACAAGTATCAATTAGTTGTCATTTTGTTATGTGTTTTTTCATAGTGTCCCTGGTTTCTTTGTTCCATATTGTTTTCTGTGCTGAGCTCATTAGGTTTATGAATCATGTTTTCATTTCCTTTGTTGCTATTGTTTTAATATTTGCTGAATATTTATGCTTGTGCTCTTTTTTTTATTGTGATGTGAAGATTTATCTTTTTTCTTTTTTGAGGTTACCCTGTGATTTTTAATTTTCTCCCCAAGATTGGAACAGTCCATTCTATCTTGCAACTCTCTTAACTTCCTCACCCTTTAGAAGTTCTGTAACTACACAGTCTTTTCCCTCTTTTTGTTTGTAGTTGTCCTCACTTGCCAATTGATGTCTCTGGTTCTCTGTTGACAATCTTGTATGCTTATTTTACTTCGGATATGTCCATAGCTGTAATTTCTGGGTTATGTAATCTTGTATATTAATGGTCAGTTGTTATTTGCTATTTTTGGTTTTGTGTTCCAAGGACTCCTTTTAGAAGCTCTTGTAAGATTGGTCTGGTTTTAACAAATTCCCTTCGTTTCTGCTTATCTGGAAATCTCCTAATTTCACCATCATATGTGAGGGACAATTTTGCCGGGTATATAATTCTTGGTTGAAAATTTTTCCCTTTCAGGGTTTTATATATACCAACTTATTGCCTTCTCACTTGCATGATTTTTGCTGTGAAATCAGAGCTTATTCTTACTGGTTGTCCTTTGTAAGTAACTTTTTGTTTTTCCCGTGTGGCTTTCAGGATTCTGTCTTTGTCTTTTGTTTTTGATGAGTTTGATGATGATATATCTCAGTGTTTTTCTTTTGGGGTCTATCCTATTTGGGGTTCATTGGACTTCCTGAATGGATATATTTTCCTCTTCATCATATTAGGGAAGTTCTCCTCCAACAAATCTTGGACAATTTTCTCAGTGGTTTCATTTTTCTCTTCCTGTTCTGGAATTCCAATGACACATAACTTATTCCTTTTGATGGTATCCCACATGAACCTTAGGGTTTCTTCATTTTGTTGTAATTTTTTTTTTTTTTTCCTGATTGATCCCTTTCCAAAGAAGTATTCAGGTATTTGTCTTCCATCTCATTAATTCTGTCTTCCATTGCATCAATTCTACTCCTTTGCCCTTTCAATGTGTTATGTATTTCTAACAATGTAGTATTAGTCTTCTGCATTTCTATCTGTAATTTAGAATCATTTCTAATTTTTCATTTATTTTGTCATTTTGTTCTTGCATTTTCTTCCAAAATTCTTCTAGGGTGTTGTCTGTGTTTTCCTCGGTCTGTGTCTCTCAATCCTTTCAAAAGACCTAAATATAATTATTTTGAACTCCTTATCAGAGAGTTCCAATGCTGCTTCTTCCTCAGGGATGTGTTCTGGGTCTTTATCTTGCTCCCTTGTTTCTACCACTTCATTTAGCTTCTTTGTGTGGACTTTGTTGGTCTTTTGTCTCTGAGACATCGTGGCATTTTTGTATTTATATCTCTGTTAACTGTTTGTGAAGAGTAGTCAAGGGGAGTCAGGCTCTTCTTGGTGGTTGTTTATCATTGGCCTATTGGTGGAGAAGGAAGTTGTGGCTCTTGCTCAGTAAGTGAAGCTGCAGGAGATGTGGGTGTAGTTGTGTCCTATGGGCACTGTTGCTGTCTTCCACTTAGTTAGGCAAAAATAACAACTGAATAACCATCAAAAAAGTAAAAGCACATGGACAAAAATGTACACCATGTAATCATACAGGAATAGTACCAAAAAAAAAAAAAAAAA
>NW_006922073.1:2144075-2157388 GCF_000298275.1 Orycteropus afer afer | reverse complement strand
ACTTCTATATCCTTCCCTTCAAGGCTCAGGGGTCCATGATTATCTTCTGTGTCTGTGTTAATTGGTTCCCCTTTTCTTTGTTGAAGAGGGTCTGTGCAGCTTTTCTACCTATTCCGCATCTTACCAGAACTTGGCTTCGATGTCTGATTTCTTGACTGATACTTCGTTGGACGTTGATTGTGGATCCAAGTGAAATGAAATATGTGACAACTTCATCTTTTTTCCATTTATTGTGTTGCTGTTTATTGGTCCAGATGTGAGGATTTTCATTTTGTTCATGTTGAGGTGTAATCCATACTGAAGACTGTAGTCTTTAATCTTCATTGAGGGCTTCAAATCATTTTCACTTTCTGCAAATATGATTGTGTCATCTGCATATTGTGGGTTGTTTATGAGTCTTCTTCCACTCCTGATGTTGTGTTCTTCTTCATATAGTCCAGCTTCTCAAATTATTTGCTCAGTGTAAAGATTGAATAAGTGCAATGAAAGGATACAACTCTTACACACATCTTTCCCAATTTTAAAGCATGCATTATCTCCTTGTTCAGATCGAGTGACAGCCTCCTATTCTATGAACACAATGAATCATTCTGAAATTCCCATTCTTTGCAATGTTATCCATAATTTTTTTTATGATCCACATATTTGAATGCTTTGAATGGTCATTAAAACATGTGTAAACATCTTTCTGGTATTCTTTGCTTTCAGCCAAGATCCATCTGACATCAGCAATGATACCCCTAATTCCATATCTTCTTCTGAAGCTAGCTTGTGTTTCTGGATGTTTCCTATCAATATACTTCTGCAATCATTGTTAAATTGTCTTCAGAATATTTTACTTGTGTATGATATTAATGATCTATTTTTTTTTTATAATTTCCACATTCTTTTGGATCACTTTTATTTGGAAAAGGGACAAATATTGATCTCTTACAGACAGTTGGCCAAGTGTCTTTCTTCCAAATTACTTGGCATAGACGACTAAATGCCTCCCGTGCTGCATCTATCTGTTTGGTGAAACATCTCAATGCGTATTCCGTCAGTTCCTGGAACCTTATTTTTCACCAAATCCTTCAGTGTAGCCTCAACTTCTTCCTTCAATACCATTGGTTCTTGATCATGTGCTGCCTCCTGAAATGGATTATCATATACCAATTCTTTTCGGTACGGTGACTCTGTGTATTTCTTTCAATGTTTCATGCATCATTCAATATTTTGCCTATAGAATTCCTCAGTATTGCAAATTAAAGCTTGAATTTTTTTTTACACTTCCTTCCGCTTGAGAAATGCTGAGTGTGTTCTTCCCTTTAGGGTTCCTAATTTCAGGTCTTTGCACATTTCATTATAGTATTGACTTGGTCTTCTTGAGCTGCCCTTTGAAATCTTCTGTTCAGCTCTTTTGTCTTGTCATTTCTTCCATTTTCTTTAGCAATTCCCTGTTCAAGAGCAAGTTTCAGAGTCTCTTCTGACATACATTTTGATCTTTTCCTCATTTCCAGTCTTTTAAATTACCTTTTGCTTTCTGCATATATGATGTTCCTGATGTCATCCCACAACTTGTCTGGTTTTCATCATTGGTGTTCAATGTGTTAAATCTATTTCTCAGATGGTCTCTAAATTCAGGTGGGATATAGTCAAGGTCATATTTTGGCTCTCATCATCTTTAGCTTCAACTTGAACTTGCATATGAGCAACTGATGGTCTGTTCCACATACAGCTCCCAGCCTTGTTTTGGCTGAAGACATTCAGCTTCTCCATCGATTATTTTCCACAGATGTAGTTGTTCTGATTCCTGCATATTCCGTCTAGCAGAGCCACATGTATAGCCACCATGTATGTTGTTAAAAAAAAGTGTTTGCAACGAATGAGTCATTGGTCTTGAAAAATTCTATCATGTGATCTCCATCATCATTTCTATCACCAAGGCCACATTTTCCAACTACCGATGATTCATCTTTGTTTCCAACTTTCATATTTCCATCAACAGTAATAATCAATACATTTTGATTGCATGTTTGATCAGTTTCAGACCGCAGAAGTTGGTGAAAATCTTAAGTTTCTTCATTTTTGCCTTTAGTGATTGGTGTGTACATTTGAATAATAATGGTATTAACTAGTTTTCCTTGTAGGTATATGTGTATCATCCTATCACTGACAATATTGTACTTCAAGATAGATCTTTATACATTCTTTTTGACTATGAATGTGATGTCATTCTTCTTCAATTTATCATTTGCGGGATAGTAGACTATATGATTGCCTGATTTAAAAATGGCCAAAAACTCTCCATTTTGGCTCAGTAATACCTAGGATATCTATCTTTATGCATTCTTTTTTTTGACAACTTCCAATTTTCCTAGATTCATACTTTGTACATTCCATATTCTGATTATTAATGGGAGTGTGCATTTGTTTATTCCCATTTTGAGTCATGCCCCATCAGCAAATGGAGATCCTGAAAGCTTTACTCCATCTATGTCATTAAGGTCAACTCTACTTTGAGGAGGCAGCACTTCCCCAGTCATATTTTGAGTGCCTTCCAACCTGAGGGGCTTATCTTCTGGCACTGTATCAGACAATATAGCAGGGCTATTCATGTTTTCCAGTAATATATCAGACAGTGTTTAACTGTTATTCATAAGGATTTCTCTGGCCATTTTTTTCAGAAGCAGATAGCCTCATACTTTTTCCCAGTCTGTCTTAGTCTAGATGTTCTGCTGAAACCTGTCTGCCAATGGGTGACCCTGCAAGTATTTGAAATACTGATGGCATAGCCCCCACACTTATAGCAACACATAAGCCACCACAATACGACAAACAAAACAGATGAGTTGTGGATCCTATCCTTAGTAGCCGTTATTTCGAGAAGGGCAGGTAGTGGCACCCAAGCTAAGTATCAGACTAATCAAAACTGCTTGGTTATGGGATGAGGGAGATCTATCAAACATGCATCCACAGTGAATACATAAATAAACTTTAAAAATTACTTATTGGGTCCAGTCACCATATTCAACACTGAACTGCAGTTATTCTTCAATGTAAAAATATATTTTATAAAGTTCACTTAAAAATAATACTAAATTTTATTGAAAAGAAAAATAGATTTTTAGTCTGAAAAGTACCACTTATGGTTGTATGATTGATTAAAGCAAGAAGACTTGAAACATTTATTGATGATGATCAGACACAATAGCCTTCAGTATGGGTTACACCTCAACATAAAGAAAATCATGCCTATATGTATTATCATAATAAGTAGAGAAAATATGGAAGTTGTCAAGGATTTCATTTTACTTGTGTCCACAATCAATGACCAAGGAAAGAGCAGTAGCAGTTAAGAAATCAAAAGATGTATCAAATTGGGCAATTCTGCTACAAAAGACCTCTTCAAAGTGTTAAAAAGTAAAGATTCCACTTTGAGGACTAATGTGGCCTGACCCAAGCCATGGTATTTTCAATCACTTTATATCCATGTGAAAGGTCAAAATGAATAAGGAAGACCTCACAATTGATGCCTTTGAACATGTTGTTGTCAAAGAATATTGAATACACTGTGAACTGCCAGAAAAATGAACAAATCTGTCTTGGACAAAGTACAGCCAGAATGTACCTTTGAGGTGAGAATGGCTAGAGTTTGTTTCATATTTTTTGAAAATGTTAGCAGGATCCGAGACCAGTCCCTGGAGAACATCATGCTTGGCAAAATGAAGGGTCAGCAAAAAAAGTGGAAGGCGCTCAACAAGGTGAATTGACACAGTGGCTGCAACAACAGACTCAATCATAGCAATGATTGTGAGAATGGCAAATGACTTGACAATGTTTTCTTCTGTTGCATATAGGGTTGCTATGAATCAGAACCAACTCAAAGGCATCTAACAGCAACAACAACAATGATTATATGATAGGTAGACTAGCTGATGGCTTAAAATTTGTAGAATAAATAGAACACTGAAAATACCAAAACCAGTATGTCTGGACAAATAAACATTTGCCAGAATAGAGTCAATAAGTTACTGTTTTTGTTGCTGGTAGGTGCAGTTGAATCAGTTTTGACTCATAAAGACCCTATGCACAACAGAACAAAATACTGCTCAGTTCCATGCCATCCTCATAATATAATTGTTGCCATGTTTGAGTCCATTGCTGTAATCCATCTCATTGATAGTCTTCCCCTTTTTAACTGATCTTTTACTTTACCAAGCATGATATGCTTCTCCATGGACTGGACCCTTCTGATAACATGAACAAAGTACAAGAAATGAAGTCTTGTCATTCTTACTTCTATGGAATGTTCAGCTGTACTTCTTCCAAAACAGATTGGTTTGTTCTTCCAGCAGTTCATGGTATTTTCAGAATTCTTTGCTGACACAATGATTCAAATTCTTATTTTCTTCCTCATTCAGTGTCTGGCTTGCCCATGCAAATGAAGCTATTGAGAAGACAAGGACTTGGATCAGATGCACCTTAGTCTTGAAAGAAAGTGATTTCTTTGCTCTTTAACACTTTAAAGAAGTATTTTGCAGTAGATTTGCCCAATGTCATTTAATTTCTTGACTCCTGCTTCCATGGGTGTTGATTGTGGATTTAAGTAAAACAAAATTCTTGACTACTTCAATAATTTATCTGTTTACCATGATTTTGCTTAGTGGTCCAGTTGTGATGATTTTTGATTTCTTTATGTTGAGGTGTAATCCACACAGAAGGCTGTAGTCTTTGATCCTCATCAGTAAGTGCTTCAAGTCATCTTTACTTTCCGCAAGGAAGGTTGTGTTATCTGTGTATTGCAGATTGTTAATAAGTCTTTCTCCAAACCTGATGATGCTTTCTCTTTCATATGGTCCAGTTTCTCGGATTATTTGTTCAGCATAGAGACTGAATAATTATGGTTAAATGATACAACCAGTATGCACACCTTTCCTGATTTTAAACCATGTAGTATTCCCTTGTTCTGTTCAAAGTGTTAAAAAGTAAAGATACCACTTTGAGGACTAATGTGGCCTGACCCAAGCCATGGTATTTTCAATCACTTTATATCCATATGAAAGGTCAAAATGAATAAGGAAGACCTCACAATTGATGCCTTTGAACATGTTGTTGTCAAAGAATATTGAATACACTGTGAACTGCCAGAAAAATGAACAAATCTGTCTTGGACAAAGTACAGCCAGAATGTACCTTTGAGGTGAGAATGGCTAGAGTTTGTTTCATATTTTTTGAAAATGTTAGCAGGATCCGAGACCAGTCCCTGGCATTATCACTATGGAAGTAGATTACCCCATCTTTCTTCCAAGGAGTGGCTAGTGGGTTTGAACCACCAGCTAACCAGAAGGCTAGCCTCTAGCCACTAGCCGCTAGCCACTCCTTGAAAGAAAGATGGGGTAATCTACTTCCATAGTGATAATGCCTTGGAAACCCAAGGAGGGGTCGCTATGAGTCAGGTCTGACTCGATGCATTAGTTATTAGACAGATGCAAATAAAATAATGATTATCATCTCACTGTAGCATTGATAGCGAAGTTCAAAAATAAACAGAAACAAAAAATGCTTGTGACGGTGTGGAAATATTGGAAGCTTCATACACTGCTGGTAGGATTGTAAAGTGGTACAACCACTGTGGAAACAGTATGGTGCTTTCTTAAGAAGTTAGAAATAGAAATATCATATGATCCAGCAGTTCTCCAGCCACTCCTCGGAAGGAAGGTTAGGCAAACCTACTTCTGTAGTGATACTGCCTCGGAAACCCAAGGAGGGGTCACTATGAGTCGAGTTTGACTCGACGGCACATAACAACAACAACAACAATAGCTAATGATCATGAACATTTCTTCATGTGTTTGTTAGCTGGCTTGATGTCTTCTTTGGTGAAGTGTCTTTTCATGTCCTCTGCCCATTTTTAAATTTGATTGTTGGTCTTTTATTTTTGGTTGAGGTGCTGAAGTTTTCTATACATTTTGGAGATTAGTCCCTTGGTGGACATATTGTTACCAATTTTTTTTCCCCCAGTTTGTAAGTGTTGTCTTTTTATTCTTTTGACAAAATGTTTCAATGCACATAAATGTTTAAATTTTAAGAAGTACCAGTCATCTAGTGTGTCTTCTGCTGTCTGTGAATTTTCAGTTATGTTTGATAGTGTATTTATGCCATGTACCAGGGCTCCTAAGTTTGCTTCTATTTTTTGTTTGGTGATCTTTATTGTTTGAGGTTTTACATTTAGGTCTTTGATCCATCTTGGGTTAGTTTTTGTATATGGTGGGAGATATGAATCCTGTTTTGTTTTTCTGCAAACAAATGTCCAGTTTTGTCAGCACCATTTGTTAAAGAGACTATCTCTTTTCCATTTAATGGGTTTTGACTCTTTTTCAAAGATCAGCTGACAATAGGTGGACAGATTTACTTCTGGGTTCTCAATTCTGTTGCATTGGTCTGTGTGTTTGTCATTGTACCAGTTTAGGCTGTTTGGACTATTATGGCTGTGTGGTAGGTTTTGAGATCAGAGAGTGTGAAGCCACTTACTTTGTTTTTTGTCTTTAGTAGTTCTTTGCTTATCCAGAGTCTCTTTCCTTTCCATATAAACTTGGTAGTATACTTTTCCATCTCCTTAAAGAATGATGATGCTGTATTGTGATTGTATTATATCTAAAACTTTAACAAATTTCTGTCTTCAATCCATCTAAAATTGATTTATGTGCATGATATAAAGTATAGGTGTGATATTTATTTGATTTTACTTTATCATTATTATTATCATTATTTGCCATAGATAAGGCAAGTATCATAACTATATTTAATGAATTGTCCCTCTATTATGTATTGAATTGTGTTCCCTTCCACCTCAACTATGTGTTAGAATCTTAAATCTTATACCTGTGGATATAATCCTGTTTGGAAATAGGGTTTTCATTATTATGTTACTTATATTATACCCAGAGAGCTCTGGTAGCGTAGTGCCTAAGGCACTTGACTGCTAACCAGAAGGCTGGTGGTTCAAACCCACCAGCCACTCCTCGGAAGGAAGATGGGGCAATCTACTTCCGTTGTGATACTGCCTTGGAAACCCAAGGAGGGGTCGCTGTGAGTCGGGTCTGACTCGACGGCACATAACAACTACAACAACAACAACAACAACATATTATACCCAAGTAGGATCAGTTTTAAATCTAATCACTTTTGAGATATAAAATAACTGATTAGACAGAGACTCACACACTAATACAGGAATAAGACAGAGGCAGATGAATTTACAAACCCAGGAAATTCAAGTATTGCCAGCTGCTAGATACTGAGATAGACAAAGAAGGACCTTCCCTGGAGCCACAATCTGAATTTGCACTTTTAGCCTCCAGAACTGTGAGAAAATTTTCATTCCTTAAAGCCACTCACTTAGCATAGTGGCTAAGACACTTGCCTGCTAACCAGACGGCTGGCGGTTCAAACCCACCAGCCACTCCTCGGAAGGAAGGTTGGGCAATCCTACTTCCGTAGTGATAACTGCCTCGGAAACCCAAGGAGGGGTCGCTATGAGTCGGGGCCGACTCGATGGCACATAACAACAACAACAACAAAGCTACTCACTTATACTATGGCTATTAGATTGCGCTAGGTAACCAAGATACCAGCCTATCCTGCATTTCTATGAAAGACCTGTTCTGTAATACATCAAGTTTCCATGAATGTGGGAGTCTGTCTGGGTTCTCTCTTCTCTTCCATTTGTCTGTTTACATGTTCTCCTGTGACAATCACATTGTCTTAATTATGATAACTTAAGAATAATCTTGGGGGACTCTCATAGGCGACTTTTTCTTCAGGAATATCTTGCTTCTTTTAAGTCTTTTCTATTGCATAGAAATTTTAGAATTAGCTTGCCTGCCAAGTTGCAGTAAAAAAATAAAAACAAACAAAATTCCCACAGGATTGTTATTGAAACTGCAATGCATCTAATGACCAATTTGTAGAATTAAGATCATTGTGAGATTTATATTCCTAGACTTAAATCTTCTTAATGCCTTCCTTTAGAGTTTGACTTTATAAGTTTCTTCAGAAAGTACTTGCACATCTTTTCTTAGACTTATTCCTATACATTTGTTGGCATTTTTATGTCTTTTTAAAAGTAATTACATAAACTAAGTGACTCTGCTGTATAAAGTACACCTTATTTTCTATATTGATTTTTCTACCTTGCAATCTTATTAAATTCTCTTTTTAATACTAAAAATTTATGGCTATTTTTAAGTTTCTGTGCACATAATCATATAATCTGAAAATGGCAATCTTTTTTCTTCTTTTCTAATCTGTGTGCATTTTGGTTGTTCTTTATTGCTCTGGCTCAACCACTAATCAGTGATTAAGAAAGGTAATGTTAATGCTTACTGTTGTCATGAAATTGCTTTCCCACTAAGTGTAATGTTTGTTTTGATTTTTTGTCTATAGATGTCTTTTTTTCACATTAAGGAAGTTACTCCTTTTCCCAGTTTTCTTGTTTATTTTCCATATGAATGATACTGAATTTTATCAAGTCCCCTTTATGTATCAGTTGAGGCAATAACATGGTTTTGCTCTTTTCTTTCTATTACTGTAGTGAATAACAGTAATTTTTCTGTTACTAATTTGACCCTACTTTTCAAAGGAATAATTCCAACTGGGTCATAATGTATTATTTCCATTAAACAATGTTGTGCACAGTTTGCTGAGCTTATGCTCATAATTGAGATTGATGAGTAATTTTTTCCTTGATATCAAGGCTTCATTGCTCCAGAAATTGTAGTGAGGAGAATAATCCTTTTTTGTGTTCTCTGAAAGCATGTGCAAGATTGGAATTATGTGCTGTAAAGGCATTTGAGCTTGGTGTTTTCTTTTGGGGTAGACTTATAGCTATTGATATAAGTTCTTCAGTAATTATCATACTATTTAAATTTTTACTGCTTTTTGAGGCTGTTTTGGCTTTTTTTTTTTAGGTTTCATCTATTTTGTCTACAATTTCAAAATATCTTGTAATAATGCTGCTAATAACTTTTTGTCATCTGTTTAGACTTTGCAGCATTTATAGCTATGTCCTCTTTTTTATTTCTACTACTTTTTATTTTGTGTCATCCCTTTGTCTCTTGATTCATCTAGCCAGTGATTTTTCTGTATCCCTTTCTAAACACCTCTTCACTTTGTTGATTCTTCTTATTATATATACCTTTTCAATTAAGTTCTGGTTTTATCTTAAATACCCCTTTTCGTCTACATTCTTTGTATTTGAATTTATGTTCTTTTCCTAAGTTTTTGGGTTGTATGGTAACATCATTACTGTTGAACATTTCTACTTTTCTAGTGTAAACATTTAATGATCTTTAATACCCTACTTCTCACTGATTGACTATCTCATTTTCTGATATTTCACATTTACAACAACTTTGAAAAAATTGTCAGTTGGCACCTCTAATTATCTGTGCCCCATGTGGAACTGTGTGTGGCTGGGCTTGGTGCCTTTCTTGGGCCACTCTGAATAATATAGTGGAGGACCCTGTGATTGATGACAAAGCCACAAAAGGGACAATGGCTAACTGATCACAGGACACCTTCTCCATTTGTCTGTGACATCTTGGTCTGGCCATGAAGTGTGTGGGGCAATGGTCAGAGTATATAAGTTCATGGATGGGCAAGAGAGGAAGTGGTAAAAGAATTGTTACATTGTAGTATTGCAATCATGGTCATGAAACAGAATGTGTATAAATTGTTGAATAGAAAATGAATTTGCTCTGTAAATTTTCACCCAGATCACAGTTAAAAAGAAAAAAAAGAAAGTTACAAGGAAAAAATAATTGAGTTTACTAATAATAATCCCTCACTAATGTAAAGTCTCAGGAGCTCTGGTAGCATAGTGCCTAAGGCACTTGACTGCTAACCAGAAGGCTGGCGGTTCAAACCCACCAGCCACTCCTCGGAAGGAAGGTTGGACAATCCTACTTCTGTAGTGATACTGCCTCGGAAATGCAAGGAGGGGTCACTATGATTCAGGGCCGACTTGATGGCACATAATAACAACAACACAATGTAAATTCCTAAGAAGTGGTGGAAGTTGGCTTTGGAGGGCCGGAACAGGTAGAGCAGGCCTGGAAGGGGGAATGGAGCAGTTTCAAACAGTTAAGGGAGATGAACTTGTCTGTCAGTTTGTCATACAGTAATGGCTTGCATGTTGCTGTGAGGCTGGAGGCTATGCCACTGGTGTTTCAAATGGCAACAGGGTTACCCATGGTGGACAGGATTCACTGGAGCTTCCAGACTAAGACAGACACAGAAGAAAGAAGAGGCCATCTACTTCTCAAAGAATTGGCCAGGGAAAACCTTATGAATAGCACTGAAACACTGTCAAATATATTACTGAAAACCTTTATGAATAGCCCTGAAGCACTTTCTGATACAATGCCAGACGATAAGCCCCTCAGGTCAAAAGTCACTCAAAATACGACTGGGAAAGTGCCACCTCCTCAGAGTACAGCCAACCTTAATGATGTGAATAGAGTAAGGCTTTTGGGAACCCCATTTGCTTATGTGGCATGTCTCAAGATGAGAAGAAACAGCTGCAAACATCCATTAATAAGCAGAATGTGGAATGTATTAAGTATGAATCTAGAAAAATTGGAAGGTTTCAAAAATTAAATGGAATGCATAAAAACCAATATCCTAGGCATTAGTTAGCTGAAATAGACCAGTTTTGGCCATACTGAATCAGACAACCATATGATCTACTGTATAGGGAATGTCAAATTAAAGAGCAATGACATCAGACTCATCATCACAAAGAATGTTTCAAGATCTATCCTGAGGTAAAATGCTCTCAGTGATAGGATAATATCTATAAGCCTACAAGGAAGGCCAGTTAGTACTACCATGATTCAAATTTACACACCAACCACCAAAGCCAAAGATGAGGAAATTGAAGATTTTTACCAACTTCTGCAGTCTTAAATTGACACAACATGCAATCAAGATGTGTTGATTATCACTAGTGATGGGAATGCAAAAGTTAGAAACCAAGAAGAATCACTGGTAGTTGGAAAATATGGCCTTGGTGATAAAAAAATACTGAAGATAGCATGATAGAATTTTGCAAGACCAATGACTTATTCATTGCAAATACCTTTTTTCAATAACACAAATGGCAACTATACATGTGGACTTTGCCAGATGGACTACACAGGAATCAGATTGACTACACCTGTGGCAAGAGGTGATGGAGAAGCTCAATATCTTCGGCCAAATCAAGGCCAGGAGCTGATTGTGGAACAGATCATCAACTGCTCATATGCAAGTTCAAGTTGAAGTTGAGACAATTAAAACAAGTCCATCAGAGCCAAAATATGACCTTGATTACATCCCTCCTGATTTGATACATCGAATACCAATGAATGAAAAGGAGAGGAATTGTGGGGTGATATCAAAAACATCATCCATGAAGAAAGCAAAAGGTCATTAAGAAGACAGGAAAGGAGGAAAAGACCAAAATGGATGTCAGAAGGGACTCTGAAACTTGCCATTGAGCAGAGAGTAGCTAAAGCGAATGGAAAAATGACAAGATAAATAAGCTGAACAAAAGATTTCAAAGAGCAGCTCAAGAGGACAAAGTCAATTATTATGAAGAAATGTGAAAAGACCTTGAATTAGAAAACCAAAAGGGAAGAAAACACTCAGCATTTCTCAAACTGAAAGAACTGAAGAAAAAATTTAACCCTCGAGTTGCAATATTGAAAGCTTTTATGGGCAATGTATCGAATGATGCAGGAAATACCAAAAGAAGATGGAAAGAATACACAGAAACACTGTACCAAAAAGAGTTGGTTGATGTTCATCCATTTCTAGAGGTGGCATATGATCAAGAACCAATGGCACTGAAGGAAGAAGTCAAAACAGCACTGAAGGAATTGGCAACAAACAAGACTCCAGGAATTGACAGAATACCCACTGAGATGTTTCAGCAAATGGATGCTGAGCTGGAGGCACTCACTTGACTATGCCAAAAGATTTGGAAGACAGCTACCTGGCCAACTGACTGGAATAGATGTATATTTTTACCCATTTCAAAGAAAGGTGATCCCCAGAATGTTGAAATTATCAAACATCGTTAATATCACAGGTAAGTAAAATCTTACTGAAGAAAATTCAAAAAAGGCTGGAGCAGTATGTTGACAGAGAATTTCCAGAAATGCAAGCTGGATTCAGAAGAGGATGTGGAACAAGGGATATCATTACTGATGTCAGATGGATCTTGGCTCAAGATGTTTACTTGTGTTTTATTGACAATGAAAAAGGATTCAATTGTGTGGATCATAACAAATTATGGATAACATTGAGAAGAATGGGAATTCCAGAACTCTTAATTGTACTCATGAGGAACCTGTACATAGACCAGGAGGCCGTCGTTCAATCAGAACAAGGGAACACTCCTTGGTTTAAAATCAAGAAGGAAGTGCATCAGGGTTGTATCCTTTCACCATTCATTCAATCTTTATGCTTAGCAAATAATCTGAGAAGCTGGACTATGTGAAGAAGAATGTGTCATCAGGATTGGAAGTAGACTCATTAACAACCTGCAATATGCAGAAGACACAACTTTCCTTGCTGAAAGTGAGTATGACTTGAAGAATTTACTGATGAAGATTAAAGACTACAGTCTGCAGTATGGATTACACCTCAATACAAAGAAAAGTAAAATCCTCACAACTGGACCTATAAGCAGCATCACAATAAATGGACAAAACATCAAAGTGATCAAAGACTTCATATTACTTGGTTCTACAATCAATACCAATGGAAGTAGCAGTCAAGACATCAGATAATGTATTGCATTGGGCAAATCTGCTGCAAAGGACTTCTTTCAAGTGCTGAAGAGCAAAGATATCTCCTTGAAGACTAAGGTGCCCCTGGCCCTAGCCATGGTATTTTCAATCGCTTCATATGCATGTGAGAGCTGGACAATGAATAAGGAAGGCTGAAGAAGAGCTTATGCTTTTGAATTGTAATGTTGGTGAAGAATACTGAAAGTACTGTGGACTGCTAAAAGAACTAACAAATCTGTCCTGGAATGAGTGCAGCCAGAATGCTCCTTAGAAGTGAGAATGGCCAGACTTCGTCTCATCTACTTTGGTCATGCTGTCAGAAGGGACCATTCCCTGGAGAAGGATATCATGCTTGGTAAAGTAGAGGGTCAACAGAAAGGGGGAGGGCCCTCAACAAGATGGATTGACACAGTGACTGCAAAAATGGGCTCTGGCACAGCAGGGATCATAGGGCTGGTGCAGGACCAGGCAGTGTTTTTTTTTTTTTTTTTTTAA
>NW_006922073.1:2121877-2142640 GCF_000298275.1 Orycteropus afer afer | reverse complement strand
AAGTCTTTGATCCATCTGGAGTTTGTTTTTGTGTGTGGTGTGAGGTACAGATCTTGTTTCATTTTTCTGCAAATGGATCTCCAGTTTTGACCAGGCAGTGTTTTGTTTTGTTGTGCATGGGGTCACTATGAATCGGAGAGACTTGGAGACACTTAACAACATCAACAATGTAGATTCTAAGAAGCTCTTTTGGCACAGTGATCAAAGTGCTGAGCTGCTTAGTGAAAGGTCAACAGTTCCAACCCACTAGCTGCCATAAAGATTTCAGCCTTGGACATTCTATGGAGCAATTCTACTCTGTCTAATTGGGTCACTATAAGTTGGAATCCACTCAGTGACAATGGGTGTGGTTTGAATGAAAATTCTAAAGGATGTAGCTCATGTAGAATGGAAAATGTCCCAGAGGGAAGGTCTGAGTGGTTATCTTTTCCCTATGTCCTTCTTTGCTGTGTATTCCTGCCCTCTGAGCTATCTCCCTGTGCAAATGCTATCTTTATAATTTCCAATGATTGATTGTCCTAAGGAATATACCTACCTGGTATAATTTCTCACCTTGTAGACCTTTCTGTTGTTTGGATAGAAGCCATGTGAATGAGTTCAATTCCAGGCCTGAAGGGTGACTAGGGGCCATCGTCTTAGGGGTTTTACCAGTTTCTATGAAACCAGTAAGACTTTTGTTTTTATGATTTTGAGTTTTGTTCCACATTTTTCTCCCACTATATCCAGGATCTGCTATTTAGATCCCTTTTTGAGTGGTTCACAGTGGTAGCTGGGCACCATATAGTTCTTCTGATCTCAGGGTTATACATGCTGCTGTTCCCATGGTCCACTAGTTCCTTGGACTAATTGTTTCCATGTGTCTCTGATTTTTTTCATTCTTCTTTGCTCTGGATGAGGAAAGATCAGTTGCGGCATCTTAAACTCAGTCACTATTCACAAAAGTAGGATGGAAAACAAAGTTTTTGTGGACTATGTTATGCCAGTTGAGCTTGATGCCCTCTACAACCATTGTCTCAAGCCCAGTGACTCACTCCCTCAAGGTGTTTGGCTGTGGCTAAGAAGTTATCATAACTTTCCTCTCTCTTAGCTCTATGATATATATATATGGTCATTTTTATAGCATATCCGAATACTTATATAGAAGTATCTATCGTCTGCCAAACTTATGTATGATCATGAATATATTCCCTTTTGCCTACGTTCAGTAAGCATTAACTATAACTGTTCTTTGTGTCTCACATATAGAGACATATATCACTTCTTGTTATTCGTTGCCTGAAATCCATCTCTCAGTCATTGCAACCTCATGTAAAACAGAAAGATATGATATGTTCTGGGCCATCATCATGATTGTTGGTATGTATATTCCAGTCATGATTGTTTTTCCGTCAAAAATATTTTGAATGCTTTCTAGCCTAGGGGTCTCATCTTCTAGAATCAAAGCAGACATATTCTGTTGTGTTCCATAGGGATTTCTTTTCTTTCCTTTTCTTTTTATAATTTCTTTTTATTTTGTTGAGAATAAACATAGCAAAACATACACCAATAGTTTCCACCAATAGTATTAAGGGAAGATGTACAATCTACGCTGACAGAATTGGTGAAGAACAAAGCTCCAGGAATTGACAGAATACCCATTGAGATGTTTTAATGAAAGGATGCCACACTGGAAGCACTCACTTGTCTATGCCAAGAAATTTGGAAGACAGCTACCTGGCCAACTGACTGGAAGAGATCCATTTTTGTACCCATTCCAAAGGAAAGTGATCCCACAGAATGTGGAAATTATCAAACAGTATCATTAATATCATATGCAAGTAAAATATTGCTGAAGATAATTCAAAGACAGTTGCAGTAGCATATTGACAGAGAACTTCTTTCTAAGAGGATGTGGAACAAGAGATATCATTCCTGATGTCAGATGGATCTTGGCTCAAAGCACAGAATACAAGAAATATGGTGTGATCGTGAAGTTTGTGTGTCAACTTGGCTGCGCCTAGTTGAGTGGCTGGGCAGCTGAATGTAGTTATTCCCCATGGTGAGACTGGTAATTAACTCCGTGGTGGAATCTATAGGAGCAGCTAAGTAGCTGCTTTGGGTATGTAGTCTTCTTCCTGTATATAAGAAACAGCTTTGGGATTGGTCTCTAGCTTATAGCATATTTGAACGCTGCATGTAGCCATGTCACTGTTCAGCAGCCTGCCATGCTCTGCTGGCCTTGGGACATTCAATGGACTTGAATTAATGGCCTGCTGTGTGGTTTGGTAACATGGAAACTATGCCTTTTCACTTGTCAACCTCGGGCTTGGCAGCCTCAGCAGCCAGCAGCTGTTTGAGTGAAGAAAAGCCTCTAGTTTCAGTGGGCCAGCAGCAGGAGGCAGAGCCAAAGCTCAAGGCTGATAGGCTTTCACCCAGCCCCTAGAGCCTGGACACTTTGAACTTGGACTTAAAGCCTCCAAACTGTTACAGAATAAACTCCTGTTTGTTCAAGCCATTCAATTGTTAGTATATTCTTGTCAGAGAGGCACGAGGTAACCAAAACAGATGTTTAATTTTGTTTTATTGACTATGCAAAAACATTCAGTTTTATTCATCATAACAAATTATGGATAACATTGAGAAGAATGTTATGAGCACAATTTAACTGTGCTCATGAAGAGCCTGTACATAGACCAGGAGGCTGTCATTCAAACAGAACAAGGGGACACTTCATGGTTTAAAATCAGGAAGGGAGTGCTTCAGTGTTGTATCCTTTCACCATACTTATTCAAAGTGTATGCTGAGCAAATAGAACGAGTAGCTGGACTATTTGACGAATGTGGCGTCAGGATTGGAAGAAGACACATTAACAACCTGAGATATGCAAAAAACTCAACATTGCTTGCTGAAAGTGAGGATGTCTTTAAGCACTTAGTGATGATGATTAAAGACCATAGTCTGCAGTATAGACTACATCTCAACATAAAGAAAATGAAAATCCTCACAGCTGAACCAATAAGCAGCATCAGGATAAATGGAGAAAAGATTGAAGTTGTCAAAGATTTCATATTACTTGTTTCCACAATCAACACTCATGGAAGCAGCAGTCAAGACATCAGATGACATATTGCACTGGGCAAATCGGCTGCAAAGAACTTCTTCAAGTGCTGAAGAGCAAAGATGTCCCTTTGAAGACCAAGATGTGCCTAACTCAAACCATGGTATTTTCAATCACTTCTTATGCATGTGAGAGCTGAACAATTAATAAGGAAGACCAAATAAGAGTTGATGCTTTTGGGTTGTGGTGCTGGTGAAGAATACTGAAAGTACCATGGACTGCCTGAAGAACCAACAAATCTGTGCTGGAGGAAGTGCAGCCAGAATGCTCTTTGGAGGCAATAATGGCCAGACTTCATTTGACCTACTTTAGTTATGTTGTCAGAAGGGGCCATTCCCTAGAGAAGGATATAATGCTCAGTAAAGTGGAGAGTCAACAAAAAAGGGGAAGGCCCTCAATGAGATGGATTGACACAGTGGCTGCAATGATGGACTCTGATCTAGCAAGTATTGTGAGGCTGGCACAGCACCAAGCAGTGTTACATTCTGTTGTACATAGCGTACCTATGAATCAGAGCTAACTCACTGATACCTAACAGCAACAAAGATCCATTTAAATCCAAAGACACAAATTGGTTGAAAGAATGAAAAAAGTATTCTATGCATATGGTAACCAAAACAGAGCTGAAGTAGCTATATAAGTAATCACACAATATAGAGTTCAGTAAAATTCTGTGACAAGAGATGAAGTTGTTGTATAATGATATAAAGATTAATTCATGAAGAAGTTATAACAATTATGTCCTTAGAAGTGAAGTAGATGGGGCTTATAAGAAACTCTTACTTGATCTGGATAAGCAGAAGAGTTCTAGGTCACATGAACATCAGTCTAACTTGAACTGCCAAAACAGATAGTTACAATCCCTAAACCAATTCCTAAACTTGAGCCAGTTTACAGATCCACACCACTTGCATGAAGGAGAAGCCAGGTCCCCTTCAGGAAGGACCCTACTACACTACCAATAATTTATACTGTAAATTTTTCTCCCAGCTGTCCACCAAGAGATTTACAGCCTTTTAGAAGGGTGACTGTGCATTGGGGAAAAGGAAATAATCAGAATTTTGAGGATTACTGAACATTGGCGTTAAACTGACACTAATTCCAGGAAACCCAAAACATCACTGTGGTCCACCAGTCAGAGTAAAGGCATGTGGAGATTAGCTGATCAATGGACTTTAAACTCAGGTCCATGTTAAAGTAGGTCTTCTGGCTTCCCAAACTCATCCTGTGGTGATTTCTCCACATTCAGAATGCAGACATACTCAGTAACTATCAGAATCCCTACATTGGTTTCCTGTCCTATGGAGTGAGGAATATTATGGTAGGAAAGACCAAGCAGAAGTCACTAAAACTGCCTCTACCTAAGAAAATAGTAAATGTAAAGCAGTACAGGAACTCCCTGGGATACAGATGGCTTACAACCCATACCTACAAACCAACCCGTATATGTATTTTCTTGAGCACGAATTCAGAACCTGGACACAGAAGGGGGCTGAGAAGTATTCTGGCTTGCCCAGATATGTATTGCAGCATCTATTGGATTCTCCCACTACACACCCTGTCCCGGACTTCATGGCATTGAGCCCAGGACACCATGATTTTGTGTAGGGAGCACAGGGCAGACAGTGAGCATAGAGCTTACACCAGTAGCCCCAGAGCCTACACAGCCTTTGGGCTGGTAGGGTCCTGGGCCAGGCAAAAGGTTTCAGGCATAAATCTTGGCTTCACTCCACACCACCCAGGTGCTGCTTCAGCACTATCCATAGTCAGGTGCAGCACAGCAACCTAGACCCTGACCCTAACCCCTGCTATGTCAGGCGCAGGCCCATCCTTGTGTTGGCCATGAGCCCAGCTATGAGCCGTATAGCCTAAGTCAGGCACCAGGCTTCCAGTGACAGTGGGAAGGGAGAGCCCAGGTGTGAGAGACAAAAAATCCCACCTGCTGTCACGAGAAGGGGGTGTGAGGCTGAGTACTGGTCCATTGCTGGCTGCCTGGGGGCTATAGAGTCTTCTCTGCCTACGCCACCAGCAACATACCATGGTTCATAATAACAAACAGACACTACTTGGAAGGCACATAAAATCATTATTATTATTACTGTATTACTATGTTAAAGATCTTTTCGTGTACCTGCAAGTGTTTCTTTAATGGTTTTGTGCACGTTGTTCTTGTTAAGTGCTGTCAAGTCAGCTCCAACTCATAGTGACCCTTTGTACAACAGAACAAAACACTACCTGCTCCTGCACCAGCCTCACAATCCTCGCCATACCTGTGCCCATTGTTGCAGCCACTGTGTCGGTCCACTTCATTGAGGAACTCGGTCCACTTCCTCTTTTTCACTGACCCTCCAGTTTACCAAGCAAGATATCCTTCTCCAGGGAATGGTTTCTTCCAACAACATGACCAAATTTGATGATATGAGGTCTGGACATACTCGCTTCCAAGGAGCATTCCAGTTACATTTCTTCCAGGACAGATTTGTTGGTTCTTCTGGCAGTCCATGGTACTTTCAGTATTCTTCACCAACACCACAACTCAAAAGCATCAGCTCTTCTTTGGTTTTCCTTATTCGTGGTCCAAATTTCAATTGCATATGAGTCGATTGAAAATACCATTGCTTGGGTTAGGTGCACCTTAATCTTAATAGAGACATCTTTGCTCTTCAGCCCTTTAAAGAAATCTTTTGTAGCAGATATGCCCAGTGCAATATGATGTCTGATTTCTTGCCTACTGCCTCCATGAGTGTTGATTGTGGAACCAAGTAATATGAAATCTTTGACAATTTCAATCTTTTCTCCATTTATCATGATACTGCTTATTGGTCCAGTTGTGAGGATTTTAATTTTCTTTATGTTGAGGTATAATCCATACTGCAGACTGTAGTCTTTAATCTTCATCAGTAAGTATTTCAAGTCATCTCCACTTTCACCAAGCAAGGATGTGTCATCTGTATATCACAGGTTGTTAATGAGTCTTCCTACAATCCTGGTGCTGCATTCTTCATCATATAATCCAGTTTCTCAGATTATTTGCTGAGTATATATTTTCGGTTCAAAACCACCAGCCACTCCTCGGAAGGAAGGTTGGGCAATCCTACTTCCGTAGTGATACTGCCTCGGAAACCCAAGGAGGGATCGCTATGAGTCAGGGCCGACTCGACGGCAAATAACAACAACAACAACATATATTTTCCATAAGTATGGTGAAAGGATACAACCTTGATGCACTCCCTTCCTGATTTTAAACCATGTAATATCTCCTTGCTCTGTTCGAACAACAGCCTCCTGGTCCATGTACAGGTTCCTTAAGACCATACTTAAGTATTCTGGAATTCCCATTTTTCTCAATGTTATCCATAATTTGTTATGGTCCACACAGCTGAATGTTTTTGCTTAGTCAATAAAACACAAGTAAACATATTTCTAGTATGCTTTGCTTTCAGCCAATGTCCATCTGACATCAGCAGTGATATCCCTCATTATGGTAGTTCAGTTTGTGTGTCAACTTGGCTGGGCCTGGTCAAATGGCTGGGCAGCTGGATGTAGTATGATGAGACTGGTAATCAACTCCATGGTGGAATCTACCGTGAGCAGCTGAGTAGCTGCCTTAGGGATTGTGGTCTGCTTCCTGTATATAAGCAGAAGCCTTGGGGAATATTCTCTAGCTTATAGCATGCTTGGACCCTGTATGTAGCCATGTCATTGTTCAGCAGCTTGCCATGCTCTGCTGACCTGGGGATTTACAATGGACTTAAATTAATGGCCAGCTGTGTGGTTTGGTAACATCGGAACTGTGCCTTTTTACTTGTGAACCTTGAGCTTGGCAGCCTCAGCAGCCAGCAGTGGTCGGAGCGAAGAAAAGCTTCTAGCTTCAGCAGGCTGGGAGCAGGAGGCAGAGCTGAAGCTTAAGGCTGAGGGGTTTTCACCCAGCCCCTAGAGCTTGGCACTTTGAACTTAGACTTAAAGCCTCCGAACTGTGAGAAAATAAACTCCTGTTCATTCAAGCCATCCCATTTGTGGTATATTCTTGTCAGAGCAGCACTAGGTAACCAGAGCACTCATTCCACATCCTCTTCTGAATCCATCTTGCATTTCTGGATGTTTCCCGCCAATAAACTGCTGAAACTGTTTTTGAATTATCTTTAGCAAAAGTTTACTTGACTGTGATATTAATGCTATTGTTTGATAATTTCCACATTCTGTAGGATCACCTTTTTTGTGTGTGTGGCATAGCTACAAATATGGGTCTCTTTCAGTTGGCAAGGTCTTTGTCTTCCAAATTTCTTCGCATAGATGAATAAGTGCCTCCTCTGGGGCATCCGTTTGTTGAAACATCTCAGTAAGTGTTCTGTCAATTCCTGGAGCTCTGTTTATCATCAATTCCTTAACTGCAGTTTTGACTTCTTCCTTCAACACTATCAGTCCTTGATAATATGCCACCTCCTAATATTGCTAGACATTAACTAATTCTTTTTGGGACAGTGACTCTGTGCATTCCTTCCATCTTCTCTTGATGTTTCCTGCATCATTCAATATTTACCCATACAATCTTTCAGCATTACAACTCGAGGCTAGAATTTTTTCTTCAGTTCTTTCAGTTTGAGAGATGTCAAGCATGTTCTTCCATTTTGGTTTTCCAACTCTAGGTCTTTGCACGTTTCATTATAATAATTGACTTTGTCTTCTCAAGCTGCTCTTTGAAATCTTTTGTTCAGCTCTTTTATCTTGTCATTTCTTCCATTCTCTTTAGCTACTCTCCACTCAAGAACAAGTTTCAGAGTGTCTGCTGACATCCATTTTGGTCTTTCCTCCTTTCCTGTCTTTTTAATGACATTTTACTTTCTTCATGGATGATGTTCTTGATTTCATCCTACAATTCATGTGGTTTCCTGCCATTGGTGTTCAATGCACCAAATCTATTCTTCATATGGTCTCTAAATTCAAGTGGAATACCATCAAGGTCATATTTTGGTTCTCATGGACTTTTTTTAATTGTCTTTGGCTTCAACTTGAACTAGCATATGAGCAATTGATGTTCTCTTGCACAGTCAGCTCCTAGCCTTGCTTTGGTGGAAGATACTGATCTCCATTACCTCTTGCCAAAGATGTAGCCAATCTGATTCCTGTGTATTCCATTTGGTGAGGTCCACATGTGTAGCCACCATTGATGTTGTTGGAATAACTATTTGTAATGAATAAGTCATTGGTCTTGCAAAATGTTATCATGAGAGCTCAAGCATCATTTCTATCACCAAGGCCATATTTTCCAACTACCGGTGATTCTTTGTTTCTAAATTTCACATTCAAACCACCAGTAATAATCAATACATCTTGATCACATGTTTGGTCAATTTCAGACCAGAAAGTTGGTAAAAATCTTCAATTTCCTCATCTTTGGCTTTGGTGGTTGGTGTAATTTGAATAATTGTAGTATTAACTGATCTTCCTTATAGGTGTAAGGATATTACCCTATCATTCATAGCATTGTACTTTGGGACAGATCTTGAAATATTTTTTGTGACGATGAAAGCCATGCCATTCTTCTTCAATTTGTAATTCCTGGCATAACAGATCATATAGTTGTCTGATAAAAATGGCCAAAGCCAGTCAATTTTATCTCACTAATGCCTTGGAGCTCTGGTGGCATAGTGCCTAAGGCATTTGACTGATAACCAGAAGGCTGGAAGTTCAAACCCACCAGGAACTCCTTAAATCTACTTCCATAGAGATACTGCCTTGGAAACCCAAGGAGGTGTTGCTATGACTTGGATTAGACTCGATGGCAGTGAGATTTTTTTTTTTTTTTTTTAATGCCTGGAGTATTGATCTTTATGCATACCATTTCATTTTTGACAACTTCCAATTTCCCTAGATTCATACATTCTATATTCCATGTTCAGATTATTAATGGATGTCTGTAGCTGTTTCTTCCTATTTTGAGTCATGCCACATTGACAAATGGAGGACCCAAAAGCTTTACTCCATCCATGTCATTAACTTTACTTTGAGGAGGACTTTATTTTGAGGAGGTAGTACTTCCCTAGTCATATTTTGAGTGCCTGCTGACCTGATAGGCTAATTTTCTGGCACTATATCAGACAATGTTTCAGGGTTACTCATAAAATTTTCATGTAATATATCACTGTTTCACTGCTATTCATAAGGTTTTCACTTGCCAATTCTTTGACAAGTTGATGGTCCATTCCTTCTTCCAAAGCTGTCTTAGTCTGGAAGCTCCACTGAAACCTGTCCACCATGGGTGACCCTGCTGGTATTTGAAATACTGGTGGCATAGCCTCTAGACTCACAGAAACACACAAGCCACCACAGTATGACAAACTGACAGCAGAATTTTTTATGCATAGAAAGATACTATATACTATATATACTATCCAACTGCTCCTCAGTTATGAACTGGTCATTATCCAACATTTCGCATTTACAACAATAGTGAAATATCTACTTAAATCATCTTAAAACCAGGTAAGGACTTATGTTTTGGAGAAGGTGTTTCCTTCCTAATCCCAAAGTATTTGATCCCTCCCATTCCACCTATCTCCCTAGTCTTGGATGTGAATAAGTTAAAAGAAGAAAAATAGGTGAGATTCTGTGGTTTCAGGCCATTAACCTGCAAAAATGTTCCACAGCCTCCACAGGCTGGTAGCTGTTCCAACATCTGGACAGAATTGCAACTTCGGGCTGTAAGTCTGTGAGAAAGCAGAAAAGAGACAAATATAAGACATAAGGCAATCACTTGGCTACAGAACCCAAGATTCACCATTTATGTGCTTGGAAGTAGGGACAGTAGGCAGTGGTCCCAGGTGGGTTGACATTTATGTGGAAAGCAAGAATTCCACATGGATCAGGGTAGAGATGGTCCCATATGGAGCTTCAAATCCTAACCCAATCATCTCTGTCTGTGGTTTAAAATGGCACAAGCCAACCCACCAGCCCAAATTGTGGAAGTCACGGTTTGTAAATGAGAGAGTTGTGAAGAGTGGCTGCAATCCCATAGGGCTGCTTCCAAAATGACTCTTGGAGACTGGGGAACATTTGGTTGCTGAAGTTACCATAATGACAAATTTCACAATCATGTTGATAAGTGAGGAGTGGTGTGTATCAAGACAGATATTTGACTAACTGATGTTAGATTTAAACTGTATCTAACTATTCCAACTTGTGTACAAATTTTACTTAAAGACAGACTTATTAACAGAACTTGTTTGTTATCCAGGGACTGTATGTACTGCAATCCTGAAAGGATTACAAAGATTAGTGCCACCAGTAAGGATATGGGATGATTTCCACCACATCCCTATTTGGTGACCATATTTGACATCTGCAAAAAAAAAAAAATAAATAAATGGCTCTTAGAGAAGGACTATGGTTTATAACAAACTTAACCCAGTGGAGATTCCAATTACAGTTGATGTTCCAAATGTTTCAGCAAATTAATACATCTCCTGGCACCCAATGGTAGCTATTAATCTGAAAACACTTTTTTTTTTCTTGATTCCTTTTAATAAAAAACGCCAGAAACAGTTTGCTTTTAGCTTTCAAGGCCACCAATGCACATTCATTATATTACCTCAGAAGTATACCAACTTTCAAGCATAATGTCATAATGTCATCTGAAGGGATGTTGATCACCTTTCCTTCCACAAGATATCACACTGGTCCCTTATATTGATAACACCATGCTGATAGACCCTAAAGAGTAAGTAATAGCAAGGAATCTAGACTATTGGTAAGATTTTGTTTACTGGAGGATGGGAAACAAGACTGACAAAAAATCAGGTGTGTTCCACCTCAGTGAAATTTCTAGGGGGCAATTGATATGGGGGCATGTCAAGATATTCCTTGTAAAGTGAAGAATGAGTTATTGCATCTCATCCCTCCTAAAACTAAGACAAAGCACAATGACTAATGAGCATCTTTGGAGTTTGTAGTTAACATATTTTTTCATTTGGGTGTTGTGATAGTTGGAGCTGTGTGTCAACTTGGCTGGATGACAATTCTGTATGGTTTAAGCAATTGTGATGTGGGTTGTTCCCATGATGAGATAAGATGTATATGTTTTGAGCAGTCAATACATTGAAAGGGAGTTTTCCTAGGGGTGTGGCCTGCTTCCAGTGTATTTATGGACATCCTGGGAAGAAAGACGCTCTTCTGTGGACTGGGATTCTGCCTACAACTGTCCATGAGGGAACAATCCACCATTCGGCCTGGAGATCTTGGTTTTGTCATTCGTTGGAGTGAACAGCCAGTATACTGCCTGCCAACCTTGAGCTGCTCAGCCCCTGCAGCTGCATGAGTTGGGAAAAGCCTCCAGCTTGACATTGGATCCAAGAACTTGGGACTTGCCAGCTTCTATAAGTATGTGAGCCGTTCTCCTAAGATAAATTTCTCTTTCTCTCCATATATAAACTTTACTGGTTTTGTTTCTCTAGAGAACCCAGTCTAACACATTTGGTACCAGGAGTGGCTCTAGAGAGACAAAATCATAGGAATAGGCTTCCTTAACTGGTTCTCCAATTTGATTAATCTTAAAGGCACTGATGACCCTGCCTCCATTAGTAAAGAGGATCCTGCTAATCCATGGCATGAGGTGGCACATTAATATACAAAATAGCACCGCCAATAGATCAAGTACTTTTGAGAAGTGAGGCTCAGGGTGATCTCATACTTGATATATTTTGCAATTTTGTCAGTATGAGGAGTATAAAGAAGCTGATTGGTTGGCCCTTACACTAGACAAAGTGATGGAAGAACAAGATGCATTCAGGGCTGCAGAGTCACAGCTTAAGTGCCACATAAAAGACCTCAATGTTTCCAGTTGTGCTCTGAATAAAAGCCTTATTTCTTATAGTAACAGAGTTAATGTTGCAAAAAACCAAACCCAGAGTCTTATTGTAAGGGTGGCTGAATTACAATGCCAATTAAATTACCAACCCAGAATGGTGTCTGATGTTAAAGTGAGGTCATTCATTGGGAAAAACTGGGATCCTGAAACCTGGCATGGGGACATACGGGCAGATAGCCAGGAAGATAAGGATATGGAGCCCTTAAATTCTGTTGAATCCCTCTCATCTGAAGGGATTACAGTAAAACCATTATCCCCTCTACCTCGGTTTGATGGGATTAACCCAACTGTTCCTGCTTGGTAATTGCCTGAGGCAGAGGCCATGGAATACATTGGTGAATGTTTTCAGGAACTGCCCCAACCACCCATTGTTGCTGCTAGACCTATAACCAAAGTTAAGTCCAAATGATCCCCAAAAGGTGAAATAGAAAGTGTGACTGAGGAGGTGGTATACTACACCCAAAAAGACCTACTTGATTTTGCTAACATGTACAGACAGAAACCTGGAAAATATGTATGGGAATGACTATTGAGGGTGTGGGATAATGATGCAAGGAATGTAACATTGGATCAGTCTGAGTTTATTGATTTAGGCCCACTAAGTATGGATTCTTCATTCAGTGTTTCAGCTCCAGAGGTTAGGAAAGGATCTAATAGTTTATTTGGTTGACTTACTGAAGCATGGATTATGTGGTGGCCTAACTTAAGTCAAGTTTAAGTACCAGACCTACCTTGGTATGATGTGGAAGAGGGTATCCAGAGACAGGGAAATTGGCCTGTTAGAATGGATTTATCAGATTAGACTTCTAGAGCCAGAAATGGAGAGAGACCGGAAGACATGTCTTTCACCAGTACAGTGCGGAATAAATTTGTGAAGGGAGCTCTAGCATCCTTGAAGACTGCTGTGATTGCTATTTTATGTAAGCCAGATTTGACAATGGGAACTTCCCTAATTAAACTAAGACATTTAACTAAAATGGGGCTGATTGGACCCCATGTTAGTAGGGGCCAAGTGGCATCAGTTATTCCACAAAAGCAAGGTAAGTGTGGTTACCATAATTCAGAGCAGAGTCAGAATAGTAATCAGAACAGTCTGACTCATGTGGGATTATGGCATTGGCTACTTGCACATGGTTTTCCTAGCAGTGAAATATATGGCAAACCTACTAAATATTTACTTGATCTGTATAGACAGAAAATTCTAAGTCACGTGAACAGCAGCCTAGATGGAATCACCAGAAAACAGAGTCATGGCCTCTCAGTAAATTCCCAGACTTGAGTCATTTTAAAGACCCACAACCGCTTGAATGAAGGGGATTCTGGGTCCCTTTGAGGAAGGACCCCACTACATTGCCAAGAATCTATAATGTCAGTCTTTCTCCAAGCCTTGCCCAAAGGGATCTGAGGCCTTTTACAAGAGTGACTGTTCATTAGGGAAAAGGAAATAATCAGACTTTTTGGGGATTACTGGACACTGGCTTTGAACTGCAACTAATTACAGGACACCTAAAGCATCATTGTGGCCCACCAATCAGAGTGGGGGTGTATGGAGGTCAAGTTATTGATGGACACTTAGCCAAGGTGCATCTCACAGTGGGTCCAGTAGGTCCCTGAACCCATCCTGTAGTGATTTACCCAGTGCCAGGATGCATAATTGGAATAGATATACTCAGCAATTGGCAGCATTCCCACATTGAGTCCCTGACATGTGGAGCAAGGGCTTTATGGTAAGAGAAGCCAAGTGGAAGCCATTAGAATTGCCTCTACCTACAAAAATAGTAAACCAAGAACAATATTGCATCCCTGGATGGGTTGCAGAGATTAATGCCACCATCAAGGACTTGAAGATGCAAGGGTGGTGATTCCCACCACATCCCCATTTAATTCACCTATTTGGCCTGTACAAAAAACGGATCTTGGAGAATGACAATAGGTTATCTTAAACTTAATCAGGTGGTGACTCCACTTGCACTCCTCATGTGGTTTCATTGCTTGAACAAATTAGTACATCTCCTGGTACTTGGCAAGCAGCTATTGATCTGACCAATGCCTTTTTCTCGATACCAATTTCAAAGGACCATCAGAAGCAGTTTACCTTCAGCTCGCAAGGCCAACTGTATACTTTCACAGTGCTTCCTCAAGGATATATCAACTCCCTGGCAGTATGTCATAATTTAGTCCGTAGGGATCTTGATCGCTTTTCCCTTCCCCAAGACATCACACTGGTCCATTATATTGATGACATTATGCTGACTGGACCACGTCTCCTGCATGGATGGTGAGAATTCTATCAATGAATCACCAATGCCTTCATCTGGTAGCATTACATCCCAATTTCTTCACCTGTAAAACAAGGGGATTGAAGAAATTAATATCTTTCCCTTCACCTTTAAAATGGTATAGTGTCAACATTAATTCTTCATATTCAAAGTTTAAAAGTAACAGAAATAACATATTGTGTACAATTCAAATGTATACCTGAAATAGCAGTGCTATAAACCATTTATGATTCTTACATCTCTAGTATAGTAAATGTAAAAAGTGAAATATATACTGAATACAGGATTTTTTCTATGTAGTTAATATTTTAAAGAATTATGGTATCTAAGTCACAGTAAATTAAAAGAAAAACATGTTGATGAAAATAACATTTGGTTGGTGTTATGGAAAACTGCCATTTTCTTTACGTATACTAGTTAATCAATTGTATCACTGAAAAATATTATTTTTCAGTTATGTTAAACTTCAAATGTTAAAGTAAATGAGAAATTAAACTTCATGTTCAGTATTTTAGAATCATGGAATTTTATGCTTTAGGCTTTTGAGGTCATATTATCCAGCCCTTGTATTTTAAAGATGACGAAAATAGACTCATGAAAATGAATTGGCTTTTCCATGGTTCTACTGAAAATATTATATATTCCGTATAATAAAATTCTTCCAGATCCTATAATTTTCAAAATAAACAAATACTACTACAACAATCAATATATAATCTCTTCTAGAGGTGAATGTTATATTTAATTTGCCCTTAAATTCTGCATAAATAAGAAAGAAGAACAGCAATATACAGCAGACATGACTAAATTTATTTTTGTGGTATTTTGTTAATTGGTTTGGAAATCAGTAGTAACTAGATCTTGCTCTATTTATAACAGTAAAAGATTGGGTTTCTTACAAACAGCCACCAAAAGATAACCCATCTCTGAGTTGTTAGGATGCACTTACTGCCCTTCTTTAAAAAAAGAAAAGAAAAAAAATCTGAAAAGCCTATTAAAAACATCTTATTAAAAATTCTGAAGTTTTTAGTGTTAAAGTGTATTTTTATCTTCTAGCTTGCTGCAATCTGCCTTTCAGTGACTTAAAGAAAGTTGATGACTAACTGGGGAAAAGGAAATCTTTGAAGTGACTGGACTCTCTTGAAAGGAGTAGATGGCCATATCTTTTCTCCCATGGAGCCTCTGGTAGGTGTGTGAACCACTCAACATTTAGTTAGCAGCCAAGCATTTAACCAATGTTACACACTTGAGACCCATGAGTTTATAGTTGGAATGATGTGGGGTCACTTGGAGTGAGTCAAACTGTACACAACATCTGAAGTTATTATAATTCAATATGACAAAATATTTACTGTAGGAAGGCTTCTTTTTTTTCTGAAATAAATAAAAAATATTTGATCAATCAGAAAAAGAGACTGTGAGGTTGCTAGTGAATTATAGTCAGCCTTTTTAATAGTGAAATAGAAAAGAATTGGGAAAAAAAGAATGAAACAGAAAATGCCGTACTGTATCAAGAGTAGTATTAGTTTTCATTGCATAGTGTCTGGGGTCTTAAAAGTGTCCAAGCAGCCATTCAAGGTACAAGAATTGGTCTCTATTTGCCTAGAACTATAGAAGAAGAATGAGAGTCAGGAATAAGAAGAATGAGAGTCAGGAATAAGAAGAAATGGAATATGTGGTTAATTGCTCCCTGAGAACTGATCTCTTGCTATGAAACTAGAACGGGATAGTACCAGGCTATCATTACTGAACCATTTGATCAGAGTTTCTATAGAAGAATTCTGACCAAAAGGGGGAAAATGCAGAAAAGATTTCAAATTCTCTTGGGATCCACATTTGCTTGGTCCATGGAAGCTGGATGAATCCCTGAAACTGTGGCCCTGAAATAATATTTAAACCTCAAATGAAACATATCTCCTGAAGACTTCTAAAATCAAACAACAGTTTAGCTGGAAGATCCTCTGGTGGCACTGTGGTTAAGGCACTGGTCTGATAAACAAAAGAGTAGTGGTTCAAACCTACTGGCTGCTCCATGGGACAAAGATGAGACAGTCTGCTTTCGTAAATTTACAGCCTTGGAAACCTAATAGGGGTCACTATGAGTTGGAATTGACTTGATGGCAGTGTGTTTTGGGTGGAAAGACTTCTTAAAACCAAACAATAGTTTAGTTAACTAGTAAAGAATGTTGGCCTTGAGCATTTTGCTCTGTTAAGATCTATCACTATGGGATCAAACTGACAACAGCAACTCGAAAGATAAAGATAGAAAATTTAGGGGGCAGTGAGTTTATGTTAATGGGGGAAAACAACTTGGAAAATGAGGGTGAGCATGGTTGCAGAGCTCAAAGACTGTATTTAATGTCATTGATTTGTACATGTAGATCATTGAATGGTATACGCTTGCCTGAGTACATTCTCAACAATAACAAAATAAATTATAAAAAAAAAGAAGTAGCATTACCTAAGGAAATTTGTGTATCAGTTATATAAATACATATATATGTATATGTATCTGTGTAAAGACATGATGTAAAATGTGTTTCTTACCCTGTGTCATGGCAAAAAAATTTGAAAAACACTGTTTTGGATTGTGCTATAATATGGCTACTAGTGATCCACAATTTATTAGCATTTAAATGTAATATTTTATTCATCTTGTACTTATTTGTTATTTATAATTTTCTAGACTGTGAAAGACAAATTTGGGCTTTTTATTACTATTAACATTTTTTAAGTATTAAAATTACTTTAGTTACCCCTAATATCTTTGGTTAGAGTTCACTCATTACCTGTTTCTGTGCACTTTTACCTTCGTCTTTCTTTACTAGACTTGCCAGAGATTGTTCAAACTTGGTTTAGGATTTTTTAAAAGTTCTACTCATTTTGTGTTTATGAATTTATATTTGTCGTTTTCATTTTCCTTTATGTCTTATTACTGATTTGGGGTTTTCTTGTTTTGTTTTGTTCTGTTTTTTTACATTTTAATTTGACCTCACAGTTTACTTATTTTCATTCCCTCACTAAAACAAAAGCATCATGGTTATGACTTTGCTTGAATTAAAGCTTTGGTTACAGACCCTCCATTTTCATTGCCTACATCTATTTTTTAAATAGATTATTTTGTATTTCTGATTCCCATTTTGCATAAAATTTAGGAAAGTGGCTTTTTTTTTTAAAGTGTTTCTTTAATGGTTTAAAACTTTGCTACAAAATTTTTGTTTTATTGCATTGTGTGCACAACAAGTTCTTCTAATTCTCAAACACAATGAGGTTTAGTTTTGTGTCCTTTTATAAAGCTGCTTTTGTAAAATATCTAATAAATTAAATTATATCTCCATTATAATTTTCATATTACAAATGTGATTACAGAGGTCAAAAATATTTTTTCTAAATAAACCATTTGGGTAAATTTCATCAACATTATAAACTTTTTCCAGTAGATACATTTGTAAGTATTTTAAACATTCTACATATCTTTAAAAGATACTTGGAACTATCTGATCAATAGGATTAATAATATGAATGACTATATATGAAAAAAAGATAACATTAATTCAATTTCATTGAATAAATACTTTATAAATTACTTAACTGTATTCAAGAGGCATTGGTGGTTCAGGGGTAGAATTCTTGCTTTCCATACCGGTTTGATTCCCAGATGGTGCACCTAATATGTAGCTAACACCTGTGTCAGTGGAGGCATGCATGTTGGTATGATGCTGAAGAGATTTCAGAGGAGCTGCCACATTAAGATAGAATAGGAAGAGCAGTCTGCCAATCTACTACCAAAAATGTGCCAATGAAAATCCTATTGATCACAAAGTCCAATCTGTCACTGATTATAAGAATGGCAGTGCTTCATTCCATTTTATGTGGGGTTGCGTGGGGCCAACTTGGTGGCAATTTACAATAACAACCATTCAAAAGATATATGTGCCCAATATAACCCACAGATTAAGAAATTGGGTAATGCTATACTGTATAACTTCCTATTTTTTTTTTTCACAACTACATTTATATCATTTTCTTTCTTTTCAACATATGTCACAGCAGAGAGGAAAGATAAAATTTTTAAAAGAATGGAGAATGGACATTAAAATCCAGAAAAAAAATGATATATCTTTGTTCTGAACTACAAACAAATACACAAAACAGCCAAAAATTATCACGCTCACAAGCACTTCAGACTGTTACAAGAACTGTAATGGAGCCAAGGATTTACTTCTTTTCTGACAAGTAAGCAAATACTGTCATATTAACATGAACTGGACTGACAGCTACCCTCACACAATAAGAGTACACTTTCATTTCATAAACCACCTAAACTACTAAATTATTAAACAATTGAAACTTGGTTTTAAAATGGTGGGATAAAATAAAGTCACAGAAACAAAGAAGTAAGCAAATACATTCCAATAAAAAGATTTGTCAAGTTTCATGTTCATATCTCTGGACATGCTGAGAAATGTAAGTAGAAATTAATATTTAATTTAATCTTTGGGTGTCCAGTCATGATTTCCAGGAAAGAAGCCTAGACTTACAGTCATAATATTTTGTTTAAACTTTGGTAGAGTTACACAAACTTTCTAGGTGTTGTGCTTTTGCCATAGGATAGTGATCTCTGTCAGATTGTCTTGCTGTTGGGTCCTGTATGTTGCCATGATGCTAGGAGCTATGTCACTGGAATTCCTAATACTAGCATGGTCAACTATGGTAGACATGTTTCAATGGAGCTTCCAGGCTAAGAGAGAATAGGAAGAAAGGCCTAGTGATCTACTTCCAAAGATTAGCCAAAGAAAACACCATGAGGGCTATGGTTTCATGGGACATCCCAGTTAACTGGCCTAATAATGTATTTACTGCTTCCATTCTACCTCCTAGTTTGTTTAGTAATGCCTGGGGTCTTAAAAGCATCAAGCAGCAATCCAAGCCACAACAATTGGTCTTTATTAGCCTTGAACAACACAAAAAGGAGAATCAGAAAAAGGAGGAGAAAATAGAATGTTTGGCTAATTGCCTCCATGAACAACTGCCTCTTTTGTCATGAAGCCAGAAGAAACAGATGGTGCCCAGTTACTATTATTGAAAATTTTGATCAAATATTCTATAGAGGAATCCTGATCAAAGGGAAAAATGCAGAACAGAATTTCAAATCTCATGAAATCCAAACTTTCTGGATCCATGAAAGCTTTGTGAACCCATGAAACTATTGCCCTGAGATAATCTTTAAATCTTAAACCAAAATCCCCTGAAGCCTTCTTAAAACCAAATAATAATTTAGCTTAACTAGTAAAGACTTGGGAGCTCTGGTAGCATAGTGGCTAAGACACTTGCCTGCTAACCAGACAGCTGGCGGTTCAAACCCACCAGCCACTCCTCGGAAGGAAGGTTGGGCAATCCTACTTCTGTAGTGATACTGCCTTGGAAACCCAAGGAGGGGTCGCTATGAGTCGGATTTGACTCGACGGCAAACAACAACAACAGTAAAGACTATCTGCCTAGAACAATTTACTCTTTTAAGAACTTTCTACATGGGATCAAACTGACAGCTCGAGAGATTAGGTAGGAACCTTAGAAGGCAGTGAATTTATGACAATGGGGAGGAACAACTCAGAAAAAGAGAGTGAGAATGATTGTAAAATTTGAATAATGTAATCAAGGTCACTGAAGGCACTTGGTGAAACACCATGTATCCATGTTTGTCGGCTTAGATTGTATGTCTTCCCTTAATACTATTGGTCATGACCAGCAGAAGGAACCGATGATGGGGAGACATCATGAGGATGGAGCCGCGGAACTCCCTCAACAACTACTAGCTAGGAGACAGCACCCCTGCCATCATCTTCATTGGCACCTACCCCTTCCGAGTCTTTATCGATCACGTGACACCTTTCTTCCTGATCTCCTCTGTTAGTCCCAAGGTGAGCTTGCCTCATCGTCAGAACATTAGGCCTCATCACTTCTGTCCCCCCTTCCTCCTGAAATCTCACCTGATGTCCCACAAGGACAAGGTCAAGTGTAGCCACAAGGACTGGTTTGGGGCTGCCTAGAAGGGATCAGAGTGGTGGCCTGGCCTGGCTCACACTGACTCCGGACACCTCGTCGTGCCTTCAACTTCCTTCTGGCAGATGGTGGCCACAGTCTTCAGGGGTGAAGGTGGAACCGTCTTCTGAATCCACTTCAAAGGGTCCAACTCGTGAATTCCAGAGATAACATGGATACATGGTGTTTCACCAAGTGCCTGAGCACATGGCTACGATGTCAATTCCTTGACAATGGAGACCAATAGAAATTGGAACACAGGTCACCGGGCAACCAGGTGCTGGTGGCTCACGGCTGGCTCATTTCACTGAAGGCACTTGGTGAAACACCATGTATCCATGTTTGTCAGCGTAGATTGTACGTCTTCCCTTAATACTATTGGTATTTGATCATATGCCACCTCCTGAAATGGATGAACATCAACCAATTCTTTTTCGTACAGTGATTCTGTGTATTCCTTCTATCTTCTTTTGATGTTTCCT
>NW_006922073.1:2119000-2121424 GCF_000298275.1 Orycteropus afer afer | reverse complement strand
TCTAAATTCAAGAGGAATATGATCAAGGTCATATTTTGTCTCTCATGGACTTGTTTTAATTATCTTCAGCTTCAACTTTAACTTATGTGGTAGTTTTGTTTGTGTATCAACATGGCTGTGACTGGTTAAGTGTCTGGGAAGCTGGTAGTAGTTAATCCCCATGATGAGACTGGCAATCAATTCCATGGTGGGATCCACCACAAGTAGCTGAGTAGTTGCTTTGGGTATGTGGTCTGCTTCCCATATATAAGAAACAGCTTTGGGAATGGTCTCTAGCTTATGGCACACTTGGACCCTGCATGTAGCTGTGTCATTGTTCAGCACCCTGTCATGCTCTGCCAACCTGGGGACTTAAATGGACTTGAATTAATAGCCTGCCATGTGGCTTGGTAACATTGGGACTATGCCTTTTTATTTGTCAACCTTGGGCTTGGCAGCCTCAGCAGCCAGCAGCTGTCTGAGTGAAGAAATGCCTCTAGCTCCAGTGGGTCAGGCGCTGGAGGCAGAGCTGAAGCCCAAGGCTGAGGGGCTTTCATCCAGCCCCTAGAGCCTGGCACTTTGAACTTCGATTTAAAGCGTCCAAATTGTAAGAATAAACTCCTATTTGTTAAAGCGTCCCATTTGTGGTATATTCCTGTCAGAGGGGCACTAGGTAACCAGAACAACTTACATATTGATGGTCTGCCCCAGAGTCAGCTCCTGGCCTTGCTTTGGCTGAAGATATTGAGCATCAGCATTGCCTCTTTCCACAGATGTAGTCAATCTGATTCCCGTTTACTCCACCTGGTGATGTCCATGTGTATAGCTGTCACTTACGTTGTTGAAAAAAATATTTGCAATGAGTAAGTCGTTGGTCTTGCAAAATTCTCTCACATGATCTCCAGCATTATTTCTCTCACCAAGGCCATGTTTTCCAACTACCAGTGATTCTTCTTTGTTTCCAACTTTTGCATTCCAATTACCAGTGATAATCAACACATCTTGATTGCATGATCGGTCAATTTCAGACTGCAGAAGTTTGGTATAAACCTTCAATTTCTTTGTCTTTGGCTTTGGTGGTTGGTGTATAAATTTGAATAATAGTAGTATTAACTGGTCTTCCTTGTAGGTATATGGGTATTATCCTATCATTGGCAGCATTGTACTTCAGGATAGATCTTGAAATGATTTTTGTGACGATGAATGCTAGGCTGTTCCTCTTCAATTTGTCATTCCTGGAATAGTAGATCTTATAGTTGCCTGACTCAAAATGGCCAAAACCAGTCCATTTTATCTCAGTAATGTCTGGAATATTGATCTTTATGCACTCCATTCAGTTTTGACAACCTCTAATTTTCCTAGATTGATACTTCATACATTGCATGTTTTATTATTAATGGATGTTTGCAGCTGTTTCTTCCCATTTTGAGTTGTGCCACATCAGCAAATGGAGGTCCCAAAAGCTTTACTCTATCCACATCATTAAGGTCAGCTCTACTCTGAAGAGGCACTTCTTCCCCAGTCATATTTTGAGTGCCTTCCAACCTGAGAGTCTCATCTTCTTGCACTATATTGGACAACGTTTCAGGGCTATTCATAAAGTTTTCCAGTAATATATCAGTGTTTCAGTGCTATTCATAAGGTTTTCACTGGCCAATTCTTTGAGAAGTGGATGGTCTCTTCCTTCTTTCAAGTCTGTCTTAGTCTTCTCCTTGGAAAGCTGTCCACCATGGGTGACTCTGCTGATATTTGAAATACCAGCAGCATAACCTCCAGCCTCACAGCAACATGCAAACCACACAGTCTGACAAACTGACAGATGAGTGGTCTATAGGAATTGATTGAGAGATTGTAGCTATCTGTCTTGGCAGTTAAGTTAGACTGATATTCACATGACCTAGAACTCTTCTGCTTATCCAGATCACACAAAAGTTTATTATAAGTCACATCTACTTCACTTCTAGGGACATAATTGTTATACCTTCTTCATGAATTAATCTTTATATCATTATATAATATCTTCAACTCTTGTCACAGAGTTTTATTAAACTCTATATTGTGTGATATTTATATAGCTACTTCAGCTCTATTTTGGTTACTATTTGCATGGAATACATTTTCCATTCTTTCAACCAATTTGTGTTGTCAGATTTAAATGGATCTTTGTAGACATCAGGTAATTTAATTATATTTTCTTATACATTGTGACAATCTCCTTTTGATTGTAGAGGTTAATCTATTTACATTTTAAATAATCACACATAAGCAATGACTTCTTCCATTTTGTTGATTGTTATCTGTATGTCTTATACTTTTTGTCTTGCAATTTCTCTAATATTTTCAACTTTTGTAATTAAATTTTTTTTTTTTTATTAGGATTTGGGTGAAGATTTACAGAGTAAATTCACTTTTCATACAGCAGTTCACATATACTTTGTCTCATGT
>NW_006922073.1:2099751-2114285 GCF_000298275.1 Orycteropus afer afer | reverse complement strand
TGTGTCTGTGTTAATTGGTTTCCCTTTTCTTTGTTGAAGAGGGTCTGTGCAATCCTTCTGCCTAGTCCGCCATCTTGCCCCGCCTCCCTGTAATTAAATTTTTGAGGAGAATCATTTCAAATCTTGTTTTCTTTTATGTACATATTTTAGATTTTTTTTTTTTGTGATACCATGGTATTACATTTAATATCCTAAATTTACAAGAATCTAGTCTTTTTGGTTGTTGTAAATTTGGGATATTAAATGTAATAGCATGGAAGTAGATTGCCCAACCTTCCTTCCAAGGAGTGGCTGGTGGATTTGAAGCACCAGCCTTCTTGCTAACAGTCAAGTGCCTTAGGTACTACACTACCAGAGCTCCTATTTTTAAATTCATACCACCTTAACTTCTATTACCTACAAATCTATCATCCTATACTGCTTCTCCCCCCACTCTATATTGTTATTGTCACAAATTACATCTTTATACATTATGCTTAATGACATGTATTCATAATTATTTTTATCTATTTGTCTTTTAAATAATTTAGCAGAGTTACAAATGAAAAACAAAAAACAAAAAACAATTAAATCAGCTTTTATATTTCCCCATGAAATGATGTTTACCAGAGATCTTTTTTTTCCCTACCCCTTCAAATTACTGTCTAATGTTCTTTCATTTCAACCTTTAGCATTTCTTGTAGGGCATGTTTAGTGGTAACAAAAGTTCCTCTTTAGTTTATCTGAGAGTATCTTATTTTGCTGGATACAGAATTCCTGTTTTACAGTTTTTTTTTAAAGCACTTTAAATTTGACCTCCTAATGTCTTTACGGGAGCTCTGGTAGCATAGCGGCTAAGGCACTTGACTGCTAACCAGAAGGCTGGTGGTTCAAACCCACCAGCCACTCCTCGGAAGGAAGATGGGGCAATCTACTTCCATAGTGATACTGCCTCGGAAACCCAAGGAGGGGTCGCTATGAGTCGAGTCCGACTTGACGGCACATAACAACAACAACAACAATGTCTTTACGCCTCCATGGTTACTGAGGAAATACTGGCACTTAATCTTATTGAGGATCCCTTGAATACCATGATTTGCTTTTCTCTTGCTGCTTTCAAGGTTCTCTGCCTTTGGTTTTTGAGAGCTTGATTATAATGTGTCTCAGTGTGCATCTCTTTGCTATTTTCCTCTTCGGAGTTTGTTGAGCTTTTTGGTTGTTAGAATCACATCTTTCATTAAAGTTGGGAAGTTTGGGGGCATTATTTCTTTAAATATTCCTTCTGTTCTTTTCTCTTTCTCTTCTTTGTGACTTTCACTGTGCATATATTGATTGTCTTGATAGTGTCCCAGAAGTCACTTAGGCTGTTTTCACTTTTCTTCAATCTTTTTCATTTTTCTCCTCAGACTCAATAACATCAACTACATCATCAAGTCCACTGATTCTTTCTTCTGCCTGCTCAAACTACTATTGAACCCCTTTAGTGAAGTTTTCATTTCCATTAATCTACTTTTCATTTCTGCAAAAAGGGCATGGGCTCCTCTGACCTCCTATAACTTCACAAGGGGGAGATAGAATAACCATCAACAGTGCAAGGGTGATTCCTATAAGGCAAGACACACTGCCACCCTCCAACCTTTTTAACATTTCTGATACCAGCTGTCCTTCCCATAGTTTTCACTAATTTTCTGCTAGTTTTGATAATTCATTGCAATGGCCACACAGAAACCACAGACATAGTCACGATTATGGGGTTTATTATGGAAGTAACAGGCTAAAGTTTAGGTTCAGGAATGCTCAGAAAACAATTCTTCAATCAGGATAACCTTCCCTCAGCCATTCCCTCAGGCACCTCTCTTTGGTCCTTGCCACCTGTGTGGCCTCTGCCCTGCTTGGGCAAGTGTTACAAAGGTTTTTTTTTTTTTTTTTTTTGAGTGTACCCCACTCCACCAGTAAGCCTCCTGCTCAGAGGCACTCAGCATTCTCACTCCAGGGGTTGGAAAGCCCACTACTGTGTCTTGTGCTGGTCTCTCAGTTCTGCTGCCACCATCTCTCTGCCAGCCATCTCTGCTAACATTCTGCTGTCTCTCTGCCAATGAGGTTAGCACAGGGATCTCAGGTCCATGGATGTCCTCCACTCCACCTCCAGCTCTTGATGGCAGTGAGATTCCTTTTTCTCCCTCTTGGAGAGCTCATTTTAAACCTAGCAGGATAATAAAACTGACCAACCCCCACATTAGCGTTCTGTACACTTTATTTCCATTGTCCTAACTACCCCACCACCACACAAGGGTGCCATGTACCTTATTTACATTATTACCAAGCCATTCAATCTCCTTGCTGGCCATAAGCAACTTACATTTGCATAGTTCCACCCAGTAATCTAGTGGGAGTCACAAAGATGATAGCTATAAGAACCATTCCAATTAATTCACTGTACCACAATTTCCATTTTCCTGTTTTGCTCCTTTTCATAATATTCTCTTTATTGATATTTATATTTTATTCATACAACATTTCCCTGACTTCCTTTTAGTTCTTTTCCTGTTTTCCTTTAGATATTTGAGCATATTTATTATCATTTTTTAAAAGTCTCTCTCTAATGAAACCATTATCAGAGTGTCTACAAGGATGAATTCTGTTCCTTTATTTTGTTCTTTTGAATAGTCAGTCCATCAATTCCTTTCTCTTTTTATGCCTTGTAATTTTTTGTTGTTGTTGTTGAAAATGACATATAAATATTATAATATATTCGTTTTGAAAATCAGATTGTCTCCTGCAGCATTTATTGTTTGTTTTTTATTTTATTACTTTTGGTAATGGCTGAATAGTCATAATCTATTTGTTTAATCACTTCCTCTATTTTTGCAAAAGTGTCTTCTTGATTGTGTGTAGATATATAAATCTTTGTTTCTTAGCTTATGTTCAGCTAGTGTTTTGACAGAGATTTCCTTGAATGCCAGTAGAATAAACAAAAACACATTTTTAAGTCTTCGGAGTTTGGCTCTGTGGTACTGGTACTCTCTGTCAACTCTTACCCAGGCTTGTAGTGCCACTAGGAATCAACCGAAGTGGAATGATACATTCTTCTCAGATATATCCTGAGCATTCATCTTGCCCCAGTTATGTGTGAGGCATTATAAATCCCCCCATATACATGGAACTTTGGAATGGCCTGATTTCTCAAGGAAACTCTCTTGGATTCTCCTCCCAGCCTTAGTCTCCAGTTTTATGCCACGATCACATTTTTGGGCCTCAAGCAAACATAGTATTCTAGTTTTCCCGTAGTCCTGGCCCACTGTGTGAGCTCTGAAATAGTACAAATAGAGATGATTGTCTTGACTAATCCTTTAGGTAAGCTCAGATAGCATAGAGTACACACACATAATAATTTGTCAATGAGGAGCTCTGGTAGCGTAGTGCCTAAGGCACTTGACTGCTAACCAGAAGGCTGGCAGTTCAAACACACCAGCCACTCCTCGGAAGGAAGGTTGGACAATCTACTTCTGTAGTGATAACGCCTTGGAAACCCAAGGAGGGGTTGCTTTGGGTAGGGTCCGACTCAATGGCAAATAACAACAACAACAACAATTGGAGCATGAAATCAGCATTCTTCTCTGGGAATATGGGTGCCACTCATTTTTAGATGGCTGCTGAGTCAACGGGTGATGGGACAAGTGTTGTAGAAAACCAATGCTTTCCTACTGCTTAGATGTTTATTTTTTTTTTTTTTTTTGATTCAGCATTCTTTAATGTCTGTAACCCTTTGACTGGTTTCTGGATTTTTGACAAATTTGGTTCTTCCAATTTGTTGTTTTCATTTTTCTGTGTGGGGGCAGGAGCAGGGGACTGCTTATGCTGTCTCTCTTAAGCAACTGTGTCTTTTGAGACAGGTAGTACTTACTTTTCTTTTTCATTTGACTTTGACTTTTCCGATTTTCACTTTCTATTTGATTTTGGGCCCAAGAAGTTCCTTGGCAGAAAGGACACTTGGTGACCTTCTTCCTTGTTTTCCAGCATGATAGGGAACATGGTATGTCTTCTTGTCACAGACTTTATCTATCGTGGGAGCCCTGTTCAGCCTCTGACCTCTGATGACCTGAGGGCAATGTGGAGGACTGCATGCTGGGCTGGCTGTTTTGCTATCAGGGGAAGGTTGAAGGAAAGGAAGCTATTGAGCAAGTGCCTGTTTGAAGAGGAAGAGGTGAGTTTTTCTCACTATAGTGGAGGATCCACTTACTCAGGATAGAGTTGGCCAGATTATGAGGACTGGCGAGGTCTACTGGTGAACACCAGGCACTAGGTGCGGTGTGTTTGCATCATCTCAGCCTGATACTCTTTTCGTCAAGGATCTTTAATGGCTGTAACCCTTTGACAGGTTTAGAGAATTCTGATTCCTAGTTGTGCTCAGGAGCCTCAGTCAAATGCCCCTTTTAGATTGTCTGGGACAGAAGGATATATTTCAGCAAGCTTACCTTCCTCCTCAGCTGTTTCTGTGTGCCATGTATGTATTTGCTTTTCTTAAGTTGTTGAGGTCTCATTTAGCTAAATGAGTTCTTGTTTCAAAATAATACACTCTTGTCTCTTGGTCATCAAAAGGTGTTGGTAAAACAGAAAAAAGTGAAATCAGTTGTTGTCAAATTGATTCTGATGCATGGTGACCTACGTGTAGAGAATAGGACTGTACTACAAAGGGTTTCCAAGGCTCTGATCTTTTGGAAGGAGATCACCAAGCCTTTCTTCTATTGAGTTATTCTTTTAGATTTTTCTGAAGTAATATTTGCTTCTGTTTTATAAAGGTGCAGAATTTTACAGGCATGGTAATATTTTCTTCAACTTTGCAAAGATTCTCCTCTACCTTTCTGGGGTATGTGCTCTCAAAATTGCATATGGAATAAAAATGTTTCCTCTTCTCATTCCTCTTCATTAAAGATAGATATTTCTGCTGAATCTTTTGCTTCTTTCTTGCTCTTAAAGTATATTTTTTTGATTGGAGGGCAGCTTTTTTGGTTTGTAGTGTTTCTATACAGATTTTAACTATTTTCTTAAATTACTTCGGTTTCTTTAATTTATTGTACTACTGTTTTCTTTTCAGAAAGTTTATAAATCAGTGGTTAGCTTAGCCAAATAAATCAACAATTCTTTACATTTACGGTCTAAGAGTTCTCCGTTTCCTCATGTCTTTGATATATCCAATTCCATATTCCCACAATCACTATTGACATCTTCTCCCCAGTCATTCATCTTTAGGAAATGTTTAGCTGGGCCTTTATCTGACTCTGTGATTAAGCACTGGGACCATGGTCAATTTAGTGTTTTCTGAGACTTTTTTCTCTTTAATGAATCTGCCTACTTGTTCCTTTCATTTTTGAGATGTTGTGAGAGCAGATTTATGATTCTCTGAAGATTGCACTTTTCCTTCACTGCTGTCTGTAGCTGTTCTGCATTCCTCTGACGTGTTCTCAGTGGTGTTTTGGTTGGAACTACTTGGTGTTCAATTTATTTTGCTACGTCTTCAACTCTTGCTTGTAAAGTTACCCATCAGCTAAACTTTTTGTTAGTAGGTAGATGTTTTTTCTCTACATGCTTAGTATTTTAAAGCCAATAAAGTGTTGTAGTTTTCCAACTATTTATTAATTGCCTCCATGTTTACTATTTCTAAGAGTTTGTTTTTAGGTGTGACTTTCAGAATAATTGGTTTATAGTTTCTAAATTTTCTGTCAAGGTGGTGAAAATTCTCTGCAATTTAATGTATTTCCTCTAAGAGATCTGACCTTTTAGGGAGCAGTGTTTTGTCTCTGCATGCATAATTATGAAAAGATTTAATAACAAAAGCTCCTGCTATGAATAGCCTGTCATTCATTTATTTACAACTCTTTATGGGTTCCTACTTCCTCTTGAGAAATTCTAGATGCTGGGTATGGCAAGATAGCCATGTTCCCTGTGATCATGGGGCCTAAGTATAAGACAAAAACATGTGGTATATATGGCAGCAAATTATATGTGCCTGATATGTGTCCTCCAGCATCTTTGTTAGGAAACATAGACAGAAATTAAAAAAAAAAAAATGGCCATAAAATATTAAATTATAGGCAAGAAAGAATAATCTAATCAAGCCAGAATTTCCAATAATTGCATTTGTGATGAGTGAGGGTGGGTCATAACATTATTGATAAACACAACTCATATTCTGACTTTTAATTCAAAACAATACACAGAAGCTATATAAGCATTTTGTTAAACAAATTTTATACTAAACCAAACAAAACTCAACTGCCATCAAGTAGATTCTGACTCATAGTTACCCTCTTTGGGTTTCTGAGATGGTAAATCTTTACTGAAGTAGATCTTGCTTTGTAGAGAGGCTGGTGGGTTTGAACCACCAACCTTCTGGCTAGCAGTCAAATGCCTTAGGCATTGTGCCACCACACCAAACCAAACTCACTGTCATCAAGTTGATTCTGACTCATAGTGACCCCATTGGGTTTCCAAGGTGGTAAATCTTTATGGAAGTAGATTGATTGCCCCATCTTCCTTCTGTGGAATGGCTGGTGGGTTTGAACTGCCAATCTTCTGGTCATCAGGCAAATGCCTTATATACTTGCGCTCCCAGAGTTTCTAATTTTATATTAGGAGATAACATTAATCTCATAACCAAAAAGTATTGATCAGTTGTTATACAGAAATAACTGTTAAGTTTCAACTTTTCACAGTTGTGAAACTTCTCATGTAATACATTTACCTTTACCAGAGTTTAAACAGAGGCCATGTTAACAAGTAAGAACTTGTATACTATATTTCTGGATTATTTTGTATAATGACAAAAAAATACTGTAATTAATTACTTACAAATAGAATCAAATGTAACCAACTAACTTATTATTATATTTTTAAAAATTATTGTTACTTGGGTGAAATTTTACAAAGCTGATTCCTTTTATATTCAACAGTTCATACCATTTTGTTTTGTAATGCTGGTTACATTCCACTCAATGTATCAACTTTCCTCCCATTTCCTCTCTGTGGTTACTCTTTCCCTGTGTCCTTCTTGCCTGTGCATTTCTGCTTCCCTACCTTTTTCCCTGGCAAATGTTGCCCTTCTGATCTCTGATTGTGGATTTTTCTGAAAAGTGTATCTCTGCCTGTTATAGGTGCTCAGCTCGTAAACCTATATATTATTTGGCTAAGAGTTAAGCCACAGGAGTGAGTTCATTCCAGGACCAAAGGATGATTTTGGGCCATAATCTTGGGGATTAAATCAGTCTCTATCAGATGAGTAAGCCTGGTCTTTTTTATTATTTTAATTTTTCTTCTACATTTTTCTGCCTGTCTATTCAGGAACTCCAATTCTGATCCCTTTCTGAGTGGGTGGCATTGGTAGCTGGGCACCATCTAATTCTTCTGGTCTCAGGGTCCTATAAATTAAAATTCTCATGATCATTTATCCTTTGAACTATTTCCATGTGTCTTTGATTTTCTTCAATATTCTTTGCTCTAGATGAGAAGAGACCAATAGTTGCATTTTAGATGGCAGTTCACAAGCTTTTAAGACCCTAGTTGCTACTCACCAAAGTAAGATGTAGTACAATATTTTTATGTGCTATATTGTGCCAATTGAGCTTGATGTCCCCCATGAACATGGTCCCCAGTCCATAGGTCCAATGACTCATTCCCTCAAGGTGCTTAGTTGTGGCTAAGAAGTTATCCTAACTTTGCTTCTTGTTAGGTTTAAACTGCATATGGGCATTTTTATAGTACATACAAATACATATGTAGGAATATCGTCTGCCAAATTTATGTACAGTTGTGGGTATATTTCCATCTGCCTGTCTGTACTGGATCTTCTTGCTGTCTTTCTTTGTATCTACCTGTAGGTTAGTGTTTGCTGTTACTGATAATACAGTATTGCATATGCAATAATATTTGCCTTTATTATCTGTACCTCTTGTATACCTCTCCATATCTTCCTTTTCCTTAATGATATCATTAGTCATATGCTTTTGTTACATCCCTTTCTCCTTCAACTATATCAAACCTGTCTCTTAATTATCTATCTATTCTCCCTCCCTTCCCTTCCCTTCCCTTCCTCTCCAATTCCTGGTAACCAACAAAGAAAATTTCCTTCCCTGTGTAAACCTTTCCTTGTCTTTTTATATTAATGAACTCATACAATATTTATCTTTCTGTGATTGACTTATTTCACTCAGCATAATGCCCTCCAAGTTCATCTACATTATGAAGTAACTCACTGATTCTTCATTCTTCTTAATGTTGCATAGTATTCCATTGTGTGTATGAACTATTGTCTGGTTATCTGTTCATCTGTTGATGGACACTTAAGTTGTTTCTATCTCTTTGCTATTGCAAATAGTGCTGTGATGAACATGGGTGTGCACATATCTATCTGTGACCTGGATCTCACCTCTTTAGGATATATTCCTAGCAGTGGGATTGCTGGATCAAATGGTGTTTTTATATTCAACTTTTTAAGGAAATGCCATGTCATTTTCCTCAGTCGTTGTGCCATTTTAGAGTCCCACCAGCAGTCTTTGAGAGTTCTAATGTCTCCACACTCTCACCAACATTTCTTATTTTCTGTCTAGTTGAACTTTGCAATTATTGCTGGGGTGAGATGATATTTCATTGTTGTTTTGATTTGTATCTCTCTAGTGGCTAATGATCATGAGCATTTCTTCATGTTTTTGCTGGCTGCCTGAATATCTTCTTTTGTGAAGGGTCTGTTCATGTCCTTTGCCCATTTTTGAAGTGGGTTTGTTAATCAACTAACTTATAAGATTCATATTGTATAATCCTCTGTTCTAAAGTATTATACCAAAATTTATAATCATTAGAAAAAAATTTCCATAAGCATTGTCTAATTCCTTAATTGCTGTTTTTCTTAGTTGATGTTGAATTGAGTTTGACTCATGGCAACCCCATATGTGACAGAGTAGATCTGCTTTATAGGATTTATAAGGAGGAGCTCTGATAGTGTAATGCCTAAGGCACTTGACTGCTAATCAGAAGGCTGGTGGTTCAAATCCAGCAGCCACTCTTCGGAAGGAAGATGGGGCAATCTCCTTCCTTAGTGATACTGCCTTGGAAACCCAAGGAGGTGTTGCTATGGGTTGAGTCCGACTTGATGGCACATAATAACAACAACAATACAATCTTTATGTAAGTAGATCACCAGGACTTTTCTTCCATGATACTGCTATTGGGTTCCTATCACCAACCTTTAGGTTACAAGTCAATTGTGAATCATTTGTGACACCTATGGATCTACTCCCTTAATAAATTAAAAAGTAAAAGAGACAAAATAAATTATTTTGGTTTCCAGAGTCAAAAAGATTTTGCTATTGTTTTTGATGTTTCAAGTAGATCAGTGGAAGACAAATAATTTCAGAAGATGATCCACTGGTTTTTCCAGATTATGTGGACAGAGGAGGTAATCTAGAGGTTGCTGTTAAGGCAATTCTTATTGCCAGTGGAGGGTACACCTGAGCCCACCAGGATGATCTCTGAAGGAGAGGATTTTTAGGATGCTTCTTTCTTGCTTTCCAGATAGTGAGATGTCTTCTTGTTGGGAAATTCTTGTCAGCCACTGACTTCTGATGACCAGAAGACAATGTGGTGGACAGAGACAATGTGGTGGACAGAGCCTGGGCTGCCTGATCTGCTGTCAGGAGGGAGAGTTGAAGGAGAGGAAGCTGTTGAATTTCTGTCTGAATGAAGCCAAGCTCTGTCTCACTGTAATAAAGGAGCCACTGAATTGGGATGGAGTTGGACAGATTAGACATATTGTGGGATGGACAACTGGTCAGCACTGGGCACTGTATGCCCAGATTATCTGAGATCGATGCTCCTCCTACTTCAGAGACCTGGTCATTTGGATGATTCCTGATTGTGCTCTTGAGCCTCTGCCATATGTCTCATTTGGAGTGTCAGGGACAGAAGTATATACTTCAGAAACCCTTCCTCAGCCAATTTTTGTGTCATGTATGCATTTGCTTTCTTTAAGTTATTGAGATTTCACTCAGCTGTTATCCCAATATCCACATTATCTTCTCTCCTGAGCATCAAGAAGGCTTCAGTATACTGAGTTATTAGATTTCTCAGCAATTATTTCTATTTTCATTTTATAAGTAAGCAGGTCTTTACAGACATGAGTGATGTTTTCCTCAGCTTTGCAAAGATTCTTCTCTATATCTCTGGAGTATAGATTCTCTAAATTGCACATTGAATATAAATGTGTTTCTTATTCTTGTTCAGGAAGAACTTGTGCTTTTTGCTATAGCTTTTGCCTCTAGCTCTTTAATTGAGCATTTTTTGATTGGAAGAAAGCTTTCTTGATTTGGAGTACTTGCGGAGCTCTGGTAGCATCGTGGCTAAGGCACTTGACTGCTAACCAGAAGGCTGGTGGTTCAAACCCACCAGACACTCCTCGGAAGGAAGATGGGGCAATCTACTTCCATAGTGATACTGCCTCGGAAACCCAAGGTGGGGTCGCTATGAGTCGAGTCCGACTTGACGGCACATAACAACAACAACAAATTATTTTAGCTTCTTCAATTAAGTCCTCATACAGTTTTTTTGGGGACTTTGTAAATCAGTGTTTAATTCAGCCAAATAAGTCAACACTATTTAGATTCACGTCTAAGTAGTCTCCATTTCATAATATCTTCAATATATCCAAGTTTATGTTTCCATGATCCATATTAACTTTACCAAGAACAGCAGCCCAGTTGCTACATCTTTAAGAAAGTTTCAGCTGGAGCCTTAATTTGACACTGTTTATCATTAAGCTTTCATTCCATAGTCAGTTAAGGTGTTTTGAATTTTTTTTTTCCTATTTAATACATTTGACTACTCTTCCCTTTTATTTTTCAGATTACATGTGATTTATGGTTTTTTGAAAGTTGCACTTTTCCTTTGAAACTCCTGTATTAGTGCTGTCTGTATCTGTTCTCCATTCTTCTGATGTGTTCTTAGTCATGTTTTGGTAGTAGCTACTTGATGTTCGATTTGCTTTGCTACCTCTTCTAAGGACTTATTCTCGCCTGTAATGCCACTCATTTTGTAAACAGACAGATGTTCTTCTTTTGAATGTTTTGTGTAAGTATCCTTTTAAGGCCAAGTAAAAAGTTGTAGCTTTCTAGTTCTTTATTTATGGTCTCCAGGTTAACTATTTCTGATAGTATGTTTTTGACTTTGATTTTTAGAATAGTTGGTTTATGGCTCCTAAATTTTCTATCTATATGGTGAAACTTCTAAACAATTTGATGTATTTCCTCCAGATCTGACCTTTTAATGACCAGTGTTTTTGTCTTGCCTTGCATGGTTATGAAAAGATTTAATAACAAAAGACCTGCTTTGTTCTTGAGTCTTTCCCATATGCCCATTTGGAGTGTCAAGGACAGAAGTATGTATTTCAGGAACTCTTCCTCAGCCAATTTTTGTGCCATGTACTCATTTGCTTTCCTTAAGTTATTGAGATTTCACTCAGCTAGCTGTTAACCCAATCTCTGCATTGTTCTCTCCTGAGCATCAAGAAGGCTTCATTAATACTGAGTTGTTAGGTTTTTCAGTAATTATTTCTATTTTCATTTCATAAGTATGCAGGTCTTTACAGGGGTGAGAGAGGAGGGGAGGGAACATTGCTAGATAGGTAGAGACAAGTATTGATTTGGGTGAAGGGAAGGGCAATGCACCAAATATGAGGGATCAACATTGAGGAAGAGGAATACATAGAGACATAGAGAGGTGCATGGGAGGTACAGACAACAATGATGAACCATTTTACACATACAGTACTGTGTTGTCAGTGAAGGCAAACTTTGATCTACGGGTGGATAGATGGGTGGACAGTCTGAACTATTAGGTATGTCTACACAAGGGAGAGTGTGCCCATGACCAGGTATAGGGTTGGCAGACAATGTTTCTATGAGTGTATTTATATGTTCTGTAAGAATTCCTAGGTATATAATAGACCTGACAAGGGACAAGGTTGTAGTCAGTTCTTGGCCACAGCCAGCTACCTAGAGGGAGTGAGTAGTTGGACTATGGGCTTGGGACCATAGTCACAGGGGACATCAAGCTCAATTGGCATAAAATACTACACAAAAACATTGTTCCACATCTTATTTTGGTGAGTAGTGACTGGGATTTTAAAAACTGGCAAGCAGCCATCTAGGTGTAATGATCGGTCTCTCCTCATCCAGAGTAAAGAAGAATGAAGAAAACCAAAGATGCATGGAAACAATTAGTATAAGCTACTAGTACACCATGTGATCCTCAGCCTACATGACTATGAGACCAGAAGACCTAGATGGTGCCTGGCTACCACTGTCAACCACTTGGAGGGGGATCTATGTAGGAGTTCCTAGACAGAATGGGAGAACAATGTGGAACAAAATTCAAAGTCATTAAAAGTGAAAGAGAGAGAGAGAGAGAGAAAGGGACCAGCTTGCTAAGCTGATAGAGCCTGGTGGAACCACTGAGACTATGGCCCCTAGCTGCCCTTCAGGTCTGGAATTGAACCCACTCCTGTGGTTTCCAGCCAAACAAAAGACAGGCATATGAGCTGACCATTTACATTAGGCAGATACACTCCTTGGAGATATCAATCATGGGAGAATGGAAGGGCTGTGTATGCATAAAGAGATAGCTCGGGGTCGGGGGGAGGAGTGCTTGGGAGGGAAAGGACACAGGGAAAAGGTAACTGTGGGGAGGAGGTGAGGGAAAGCTGTTGCATTGTGGGAAATTGCAGTCAATGTCATGAAACAAAGTGAATGTGAGCTGCTGTATGGAAAGTGAATTTGCTCTGTGAACTTTCACCCAAATCACAATAGAAATTAAAAATAAATACATAAATAACAAAAGCCCCCACTAAAATCATCATTTTCCTCAGTATTCATTGAAAATAGGATCCTAACATATGGTCCCCTGCTAGTGCTGTCTCAGTGTGGCACAGGACCTCCAGGATGCTTGTGGAGCATCAAGACCATCAGCGGGCTGAGTTTAACAATAAATGCCACTCTAGCAGCCATCAACATTCTTTCTGAACACTAAGAGGCCTGGTAATTAGGGTAGACCTCAGAAGAAGTAGGGTAGGGAATATGTATAACTGTAACCCCCAACTTTCCCATCATTTGGCCCCTAAAGTCAATGATTATATCATATACACCTGGGAATCTGGGATAATCTGTGTAGGCTCAAGGGGATGGCCTATTGTTTGAAGATTCGGGGCACAGACAAATATAAAACATCATTTATATGTTGCCTTTTCCTTTTTTTATTTTAAATTCAGAATTCAGTCAGTTGATGTAATCCTTTGAGTGGTTTCCAGAGTTTTGACAAAGTTGGTTCTGCCAGTTCCTGATTTTATTTGTTTGTTTTATTATATATATAGTGTATAGTGAAGTTGCTCCCATTACTGTCCTGCCCTGGAGGTATCATGTCTTACCTGGGTAAGAGAATTTTAAAACCAAAACTTATCCAAGATGCTGTCCCATCATTTTAGATTTTCAAAGGAGATGTAATCTGACTCCCCACCCCACCCCACTCCCCCACCACTAAAGCTTGGGACAGCTACAAATAGTTTTATTATTTTGTTGAGTGTGTGAGTATATTTTCATTCTAAGGTACTTTTCACTGAGTGTGAAATATTTTGAGGCTCCCAATGTTATGCAAAGGTTTTAATTCCAAGTTCTTCATTTGTGTGGACCCAAGGCCTAGTTTCCTATCAACTACCCAAGGTCCAGGGGACCTGCTTGTTAGTATATTTACTTACCTCTAGTTTTCCACTCTCTTTTCTTAGGCTCCCAATCCTGCATTTAAGTGAATTTTATCCAGCATTTATAGGTGTTTGTATTGGATAATTTTTAGCTTATCATGTTTTACTATCTTTGCAGAATATGTCATGTAGCTATTAATGACTAATTCCTCATTACTCAAAGAGTCAGATGAAACTTTTAAAATAATTCTTAGGGAAAATCGTATTTTCTTCTTTGGCATCTCTCTGGAAGCGAGTATGGTTTAAGTACAAATACAAGTTGCTAATTCTTCTAATATATTCTGTGTTTTAATTATGTAATTTTATTTAACCTTTACAAAAAAGCCTAAAGGTTAGGTTTATGTTCATTTTATGTATGAGAAAACTGGGTCATAGGGAGGATAAATTACTTGCCTGAGGTCACATAGGAGGGAAGTACTAAAAGCAGGACGTCAGTGAAAGTCATTAGATGCAAGAGCCCTTGCTCTGAAATATCTACATGCCCACTTTATTAGTTTCCTAAGAGTCTCTGGGTGACACAAATAGTTAAGTGCCTTGACTACTAACTGAAAATTTAGTGGTTCAAACTTATCTAGAAGCTCCTGGGAAAAAAGGCCAGGTGATCTGCTTCTGAAAGGTCGTAGCCTTGAAAACTCTATGGAGCATAATTCTTCTCTGCAATACATAGATTTGCCATGAGTTGAAGTCCACTTCACAGCAACTGAGTTCCTTAATTATTTTCCTAGCACTATAACAAATTGGGAGCTCTGGTAGCATAGTG
>NW_006922073.1:2095300-2099651 GCF_000298275.1 Orycteropus afer afer | reverse complement strand
TGGCGGTTCAAACCCACCAGCCACTCCTCGGAAGGAAGGTTGGGCAATCCTACTTCCGTAGTGATACTGCCTCGGAAACCCAAGGAGAGGTCGCTATGAGTCAGGGCCGACTCGACGGCACATAACAACAACAATAACAAATTACCATATAGTGGGTGGCTTCAAAGAACAGAAATGTATTCTCTTGCATTTCTGGAGGCTAAAAATCATAATTCAGATTGTTGGCTGGGCCATTCTCTTTTTATATATACTCTAGAGGAAGGTTTTTGCTTCTGTCATCCAGATTTTTGCCCCAGGTATTCTTGTCTGTGGGAACATAACTCCAGTTTCTGACTGTGTAGTTACATGGTTTTCTTTTCCGTGTGTCTCTGTCTTTTCTCTGCCTATTGCATTAGGGTCCACCCTACTCCAGTATGACTTCATGTTGTCGTTGTTGTTGTTAGGTGCTGTCATGTCAGTTTCTACTTGCAGCAACTTTATGTGCAACAGCATGAAACACTGCCTGGTTCTTCATCATCCTCACAATCATTGCCATGCTTGAGCCCATTACTTCAACCACTGTATCAGTCCATCTTGTTGAGGGTCTTCCCCTTTTTCTCTGACCCTCTAATTTACCTAGGATGATATCTTTCTCCAGGGACTGGTCCCTTATGACAAAACAAAGTATGTGACATGAAGTCTCGCCATTCTTACTTTTAAGATGCATTCCAGCTCTACTTCCTCGGAGATTTCATATTAACTTAACTACATCTGTAAATACCTTGTTTCTGAATAAGTTTGGAGTCACTGGTACCTGGGTTAGGATTTTAACATATCTGTTTTTGGGGACACATTCAAGACATAACAACGACTGAAGTTACCACTTTCAAATGAAAACACTATTTGATGTACATTTTCTGATATGTCGGCTTACAGAAAGTTTTACACCATTTTATATTTGGCTTTAAAATATACTATACACACACACATTCATGTATTTGTTTATTTAATCACTGATCTCTTCCTGTTAATGCTTGCCTTTATGATGAACTTTATGATAAAGAATGTTCTCCCTACCAACATTCCCTAGGCAGATACTAGAATCATTCAATGCATATTTATCACAAATGATAATTCACTAAGTACTTTATAAATATATACTTTCATTTACTTTATAAATATATTCTTTCATCTACCCATATCACAAGGCAATGCTGGTGGTGATTTGGCAACTCACAGTTGCTTACAGTATAATTTGTACAGTTTTTAGCCTGTCACTCAAAGGCTCTAGGTAATAACTCCCACCTCATCACTACTAAATATCCCAAATACTGCTCCATGCTTTTGGAGTGAGAAGTAAGGCCAAAAACAAAACAAAACAAAACAAAAAAACAGGCCATAAGCATGCCTCCCAAGATGATCATTTAAGAAATTAGATGGATTGGGGTCCTTTCTGAGATTGAGAAGGCAGGTGGTGATCAGGATCATGGACAGGAGGAGAAAACAAATTTAGTGTTGTACATAATGAGTTTTAGCTATGGGTGAAACATGTTAGTGAGATGTGTAGAGGGCAGTTTGTTCTAGAGAAAATAGAGAGTGTTGGGCTTTTATTTTCTCCATTACAGTAAATTCTTGGACATCAGGCACTAAATTTATTTATTATAATTCTCTAGGGCAGTGACTTACTCAATATTTGAATGTTTGAAGTAATTTAGTTGTATTTTACTTCCATGTACTCCCAGAACACCTTGTTTACCTATATTTTAGCTCTTATCCTCAGAAGGAAGATTGGGAAATCTATTTCCGTAGAGATACAGCCTCAGAAACCCAAGGAAGGGTTGCTATGAGTTTCCACAAGTCCACAGCAGTGAGTTTGTTTCTGTCTTCTCTGTCTCTCTCTCTTTTTTTATTAGCTCTTATCACATTGTCTACTTTACTTATTATCTTATCACACTTTTAAACAAAAATGGTTTAATTGCTAAGATAAAAATGGTTCAATTACACCTGTGGCTAAATGCATATTCATGGGATAAACTAATAAATACTTTTAAATTATATTTCTAAATCAATATGGTATTACAAAAGCACATCAGATAAGGAAGGAAGCCAGACACTTGTTATGGAGAAATGAATAGCTAAAAAATAAGGGCATTGTCTATTGAGTAGTCTTGGAGGAAAGCGCCATGAAATGATAAGCCCTTGTGAAATGTACTTCTTTGGAATTATTTCTTACTATTTAGCCTGGGAATGAACTGGAGTGAGCATGCTTATTTCTGCTTTATTATGCTTTAGTGCTGTGCACACTCCAGTTCCTTATTCATTTTTCACAAGGTTAAAAGGGTTATTTGGAATTGTACAGAATGTTCTTCCATTGCTATGAAAGGAATGTGTTTTGGTAATAACACTCATCAGCATTTATCAAAGTTTGTATGTACCTAAACAAAATGTTTCAAATTAAACTTTTTTTTTTAATCATGTTTGTCATTAATAGTTCCACTATTTAAATGATAAGATAAGTTACATGCTTTAAAACTATATTAGTTGCTTAAAAATGTCAAGAAAAGTAAAGTTTATGTAGCCTGTCACCTGCTTAGTGCCTGTAAAATCATTTCTGTTGGAGATACTGAATTGTTTTCCATTATATTAGCATTGCATGAATAAAAATCCCAAGCTTTTAAAGCACACGTTTCATAAGGAGTTGATTGGCCTGGAGCAGGATAAATTCAGACAAATATTTATGGTGCCAAGAGTTGTGTATATAAATATTCTTCCTTAAAAATGTTTCTAGTGTGCTGTTAAACTGCCAAGGTGATATAATTTAACAGGTAAAGCAGTGAATACAGAGCCAGGGGTCACTGAGTTTGAATTCCTTTTCTATTCTCACTTAATGTATGATCCCAAACCATTTGTTTTTTTCCAAAGTCAAAAACAGACTTTTTCAAATGGGAGAAAATCTACCATACAGTTATTGGAGTTTGGGAGCAAAATTTATGGTTATGAAACTTTGAGGTTATAGAATTATTATTAAAATTTAGAAACTAATAAGATTGCCATTAATAGGAAAATTAGTTTGCATTTATTCTTAATCATCATAATGCATTTTCAAACTAACTACCACTCCTTGATTATTTGCTGTTATCCAGAAATTGTCCTCAGTGCTTTATATACCCTGTTTATACCTTGCAACACACTTTTTTTTTTTAAGATTTTTATTGTGATTTGGGTGAAAGTTTACAGAGCAAATTCACTTTCTGTATAGCAGTTCACATACACTTTGTCTCATGACATTGACTACAATATACCACAATGCAACAGCTCCCCTACCACTTCCTCCCCATAGTTAACCTCTTCCCTGTGTCCGTCCCTACATGTGATCCTGCCCTGTGAGCTGTGTCTCCCTGTGCATACACAGCCCTTCTATTCTTCCATGATTGTTCTCTCCAAGGAGTGTATCTACCTCATGTAAATGTTCACCTCATATACCTGTCTTTTGTTTGGTTGGAAGCCACATAAATGGGTTCAATTCCACACCTGAAGGGCAGCTAGGGGCCATAGTCTCAGTGGTTCCATCAAGCTCTATCAGACCAGCAAACCTGGTCCCCCTTTTTTTGTCAAATGATTTTGAATTTTGTTCCACATTGTTCTCCCACTCTTTCCAGGATCTTCTAGATAGATCTCCCTCTGAGTGGTTGACAGTGGTAGCCAGGCGCCATCTAGTTCTTTTGGTCTCATAGTCATATAGGCTGAGGATGGCATCGTGTACCTGTCCCTTGGACTAATTGTTTCCATATGTCTTTGGTTTTCTTCATTCTTCTTTGCTCTGGATGAGGAGACACCTACCAACCTTGCAACACACTTTTGAAGAAGGTATTATTATTCTAGTATTACTGATATATTGTGCTCAAAGATGACAGAACCAGGATTCAAACTTATATGATTCTGAAGCCAGAAAACTAGGTTCTTATACTCCCGGCTGCATGGTCTCACACTTTGCAGATGAGGTAACCAAGATTTAGAAAGATCAAGCAATTTGCTGAAGAGCACAAGCTAACAGACTGGACTAGAATCAAAACCCAGATGTGTTTTACAAGAGCCTTAGCTATTTTTTATTGTTGTTGTTGTTGTTGTTGTTTGCCGTCGAGTCGGCCCCGACTCATAGCAACCCCTCCTTGGGTTTCCAAGGCAGTATCACTAGGGAAGTAGATTGCCCCATCTTCCTTCCGAGGAGTGGCTGGTGGATTTGAACCGCCAGCCTTCTGGTTAGCAGTCAAGTGCCGTAGCCACTATGCTACCAGAGCTCCCCCACTCCGCCCTGTTGTTGTTGTTGTCATGTGCCATGAGTCAAACCCGACTCATAGCGACCCCTCCTTGG
>NW_006922073.1:2083901-2095200 GCF_000298275.1 Orycteropus afer afer | reverse complement strand
CCAGCCTTCTGGTTAGCAGTCAAGTGCCGTAGCCACTATGCTACCAGAGCTTTTCTAATATTAATATACCTGGTAATTTATGCACCACATTTCTTTATTGAATTACCAGGATAATTGGAGTCAGTGCCTTGATCTCTCTGATCTCAAAAATCCAAACTTGCTAATGAATTCTCCTATAATGGGCATAAAGTTGCCTAAGCATCAAAGATGGAACCAGTTGAATTTAAATCTTTTATAATTTAATTCTTTATTTGTTTAAATGAGGAGGTAGGATGGTAGAGTCTCTAACAAAATTCTTTGAGGTCAGTATACATATTATATCATCTGTTGGGTTTCTGGTGTGTAAGTTAGTATCTGGATATCCCCAAAAGCATTATTTTAGGTGTTCCAAAATTATTTTTTAACTTTTAATGAACTTGTCTTAAATTCTTTGATTCTAACACTAAGTCAAAGGGATTTTCCATCCTATTTCAATGCTTATTAAAATGGCACATATGTTATTTCCTTCATAAGATGGAGATATTTAAATTTAGTGGTAAATGATTTACTTGAATTATTTATTCTGTATTTGTTCATGAGACAAGAAGCATGAGATAGCATTGGTAGCATGACCAAACTAGTTAAGAAGATTCATTTTGAATCATCCAAATGCTTTATCTACATGAAGCAATCCAAATCACTTATGCCTTGCTAAGCCTCTTCAGAAGAACATACAATGTTCTGCAGTCTAGTGACACAACTATTATTTGAAACCAGGTCAATTTGGAATCAAAACTCACAGTGGTTCTGCTAACTATGTAGAAACAAAATGTTAGAATTAATTTCCTTCACTAGAGAGAGTTCAGTGGTAATGAAGTTCATGTAAAACAGAAATTGTCATGAAAGATCTTTAGTTATTTTAGCAATTAAACCATTTTAGCATAGAACTTGGTATATTACAGGCTCTCAATACATAGCAATTGAATGAATGATTGATAATTATTGATAATTGCAGTGGTGAGATATAAATAGATATTATTATATTCCACAACATACATTATACTATATATTAAAAACAAAAACAAAAAAAAAACCTCACTGCCGTAGAGTTGACTCCAACTCATAGCGACCCCTCCTTAGGTTTCTGAGGCAGTATCACTATGGAAGTAGATTGCCTGGTCTGCCTTCTGAGCAGGGGCTGGTAGGTTTGAACCACCAGCCTTCTGGTTAGCAGTCAAATGCCTTAGGCACTATGGCACTATGTGTATAAACCACTGCTTTCAAGTTGATTCCAACTCCTAGAGACCCTATAGGAGAGAATAGAACTGCCCTATAGGGTTTCCAAGGCTGCAAGTCTTTACAGAAGCAGACTGCATCATCTTTCTCCCACAAAGTGGCTAAACCAAAAAAACCAAATTCACTGCCCTGGAGTCAATTCCCACTCATAGCGACCCCTCCTTGGGTTTCTGAGGCAGTATCTCTATGGAAGTAGATTGTCTATTCTCCTTTCCAAGGTGTGGCTAATGGGTTTGAACCAGAAGCCTTCTGGTTAGAAAACTAAGACAGTCTCACTGAACATGGTCAGTCAGATGCCTTAAGCATACACCACCAGAGCTCTTACTGAATGGCTAGTGGGTTTGAGTTGCCCACAATTTGGTTAGCAGATGAATGCCATAATCATTGCACCACCAGAGCTCCTATATTTAGGTAAAAGTACGAGTATTTTTTTTTCCCACAGTAAAAATGGCACAGAGATGTTACTCTATGCCACCAAAATCAAGGATTCTAACAGGTTTCTTCTGTATTTATAAAGTTAGAATTTTTATAATTACATATTATTTTTTAAGAAGTTATTTGTTGTACTTAGTATTTTATTTTTATATTTAACATCAGTGATAATGGTATATTTAATCAGGCACAGAGATTAAAGCCATGAGAATCTGTAAACATTTATGAGGCATGCATGTGATTTCTCATTAAGTTATAAAAGAAAAAACATTACTGAACAATTTAAAGGAAATTAAATGACCATTGTTTTCCAGGTCTCTCATTTTATTTTTAAAATGTCTAGTAAAATTGAGAAGACAAGAGTTCTAATTAAGCCATAAGGTTTTCATATGAAAAAAATGTTCACTAATATTTGAAGGCAAATAAATGTAGGAATATTAGTGCAATGCTATTTATTATTTTACCTTTACTTCATTATTATTCCATCTTTTAAATGATTGCTAGATGCTTTGAGGAAGAAAGTAGATGCTAATGAAACTTTAATTTTACAAGGCCATCAGTTAAAACTAAATAGCTCCAATGGGTTACTAAATAAGAACTGAACTCTTCAAAGAACCAAAATAACCTTTTACTCCCCATTTCCTTCCAAGTCTTTTGTGCAAGTTCCAATAAAATCTCCCAAGTAAAAACAGTGATGTGTTTTATTAATTATAAGAGTAGTTCTCATCCCTTTCTTAAAATACCAAATGTTAATATTTGACAACAGAATAATCATAGGAAATGGAGAGCATTGTCTTGCATTTAGCAAAAATTTATTGAGTATATATGAGCAAGATAGCCAACTAGGCACTAAAGGAATTTAAAAGTTACTTAATTTTAATAATGAAATGTTTTTTCATGTTAAAACTTTAATAGAGTTATTTTAACATAATTATACACATATAAATATATTTATGAATATAATGTAATATATATCATTATACATAATTACATATATAATGTGTTGGTTTCTAGTTAAAAAGTAAATATAAATTGGCATTGAAGGCTAAGAGCATAATACATGTGTGCTACATATCACAACAATCTATATTGTGGCCGTTGTTGTTGTTATATGACATCGAGTCGGACCCTACTCATAGCGACCCCTCCTTGGGTTTCTGACGCGGTATCACTACGGAAGTAGATTGCGTACCCTTCCTTCTGAGGGGTGGCTGGTGGGTTGTGGCATATATCAAATATCTTGATTCACCAGTTCAGACATTGGGTAACTTGACTAGATAGTCTCAGTCATGGGGCTGTGAGTAGGTAGTAAAATGGGGAACTTTTATATAGGAATATCCAAGGTTAAGTTGGGGAATTTAAGTGAAGAATCAGTCATGGAACCCAATGAGATCCATGGAGTACTCAGAAGGTGGTAATCAAAATGGAAATGAGGCTTGACGCATGAAGAGAGGGATTTGAACATGAGGTCAGGTAACACTTCCACACACTGGTGGCCAAGAAGGAAAGATTTAGAATTAGGCATGAAGACCAGAACTGGAGCCCATGAGGAAGCTAAATGTTTTGGCAGCTAGTGGCTAATTAAATTTGCCTCTCTCTTCTCCTTTCCTTTCCGTCTCTAAGGAACAATTATTTTTCTGCCTTTTCAGGGGGATCTCCTTCTATGTGAGCCCCAGATTCTAACTACTTCAGCATCTCTGGAACATTGTTTATAGCTATCTCCTCTCTTTTGCCATCTTTTTCCTTATTCTCACTTTTACCTCCTGTTGCTTGGTTATGTCTGAGTCAAGCCTACCCATGAAAACTCTTCCATAAACCTTCATGCTAATTTTAATAGGGATATAGTTGATTTATTTTTCAGTCTTATAGATTCTTTCATTGCCTGCAAATATCCAAATACATTTGACTCAAAATGCTTTATTAATCTCGAACTTTTTTGCATAAACTCTAAAATAAAATAGTGACTGCATTAAGTATGTGTTTACATTTAGCTATCCTTGGTTTCTTTGAAAGAAATGCATCTATTTTTAATTCTTGATCTTAAAATAACTCACTTTGAAATTCTGTAAAATCTTAATGAGTATCTAAATTCATATAAATTATTTAAGCTATAATTTCTTGTACTAAACAGTCATTAGATTAACATACAGCCTCAGATCTCTTCCCAGCTGTACCAAATTAGCTTTTTTGAGTAGCTTTCATTTATGATTTGAGGCAACACAGAAAGTATTGCTATTCTAAGTTGTATACTAAGGTTACAAACAGCAATTTGACTTTAAAATGCCATTTAGAATGTTTCTTTCAGTTAGTGTTCATGCAATAAAAACTCAGTTTTTCTTTAAGAATTATTGAATTTTAAAATATAGTTTGATCATCTCATTTTACAGTAAGGAGACTGAGACAGAAAATTTGGATGAAGTGGTCAGAGTTTCAAAAGGGAGTACCTTGTGCTGTCTCTCTCCTTTCTTCTTTTATCTTTCTACTAAGAAAACAAGTGTAATAAAACTCATATAATTTTGGACATTAATTATGACTATAAAAAAACTACCAAGGAGTTCACATGATGACATTTAAAAAGGAAAATATTACTTTAAATATTTATTTTATTTTTGCAGTGTTTCTTCCCCTCCCCTTCCACTCCTGGTAACCAACAAAGAAAGTTTCCTTCCATATATAATAAATTTTTGTTTTATTAAACGAAGATATATTTAAGAATATAAATATTGGTATATATTTGCCAGGGTATTTCTGAATTTCATTCATTACTACAGTTTTCTTTCCCCCCTGAAATGATTCAACCTCTAGAAGACAGCACAACTCAGAAGAAACATCTTCATTAGTTCTGGCAAACATATTTTCCTTTTTCATATTGTTTCTGTCTAGCCTCTGGATTTGGACTTTATGTCTTTCTGTTTCTATTTCACATCTCTTTGAGATTCTTTTCACACACTACACTCTGGCAGTTATTAACATCTCCTTCCTGGCATTCTTTTTTTCCCCCTCTGCTCTTATTGAAAGGGAAACCCTGCTGCTGTCATTATTTTTCTTTAGATTTCCTTTGTTGTTGTTGTTGTTATGTGCCGTCGAGTCGGCCCCGACTCATAGCGACCCCTCCTTGGGTTTCCGAGGCAGTATCACTACGGAAGTAGGATTGCCCAACCTTCCTTCCGAGGAGTGGCTGGTGGGTTTGAACCGCCAGCCGTCTGGTTAGCAGGCAAGTGTCTTAGCCACTATGCTACCAGAGCTCCCTAGATTTCCTTTAGATCTCCCCTTTTACCAGCTACCCAATTCCTAGTTTGCAGGGAACCTGCTAATGGCAATATTTCTTCTTTCCTATTTTTTTTTTTTTAATTCAAAACACTTAAAATATTGTTGGAATAATAGTGATGATAGGTTTATTGTATTTATAAGTTGCCCTTACTCTGGTGTCTCAACATAATTTATGTTCATGAATTCGTTAGTAGGTACAATTTTCCCATGATGCAGTTGACTTGTGTTTTTTTCTTATTAAATGGACAAAGGACAAAGGGAAACCACGATTTGGGACTAGTATTATCTAATAGGGTGATGCTGGGGCAATGTTTAATAGAACACGTATGTGTGAAAATTTAGAAAATAAGGGACAAAGAAAGCATAGAAAACATGCAGAACATAAACAGCAAAATAGCATAAATAAGTCAGTCTGTCTTTATCAGTAATTACTTTCATTGTGAATGGATAGAACTCTCCAAACAAAAGGCATGAATTTACAGAACAGATCAAAATAAACAAATAAATAAATAAAACATTACCCAACTATTTGTTATGTACAAGAGACCAAAGGTTGGAAAAGAATATTTCATGCTGATAGAAACTAAAAGAGACCTGGGTAGCTATATTAACATCAGACAAAATAGACTTTAAGTCAAACCTGTTATACGAGCCAACCAAACAAAACAAACCAGTTGCCATTGAGTTGATTTCAACTTGTGGAGATACTATGTATATCAGACGAGAACTGTACACAGTAGGGTTTTCAACTGGTCATATTTCAGAAGAAGACTGCCAGGCTTTTCTTTTGAGTTGCCTCTGGGTGGACTTGAACCTCCAAGTTTTCAATTACCAGCCAAGGGTGTTAAGTCTTACATCACCCTTGGGCTCCATAAGAGAAAAGAAAGATATTACATAATGATAAAAAAAATCAATTCATCAAGAAGAGATGAAAATTATGTATACACATAAAAATAGAATGCCAAAATGGGTGAAACAAACATTGACAGAACTGAATAAACCGTTGTATGATAATTTTTGGAGACTTCAACACACTACTTTCAATAATAGATAGAATATTCACACAGAAGATTATCAAAGAATTAGAGAACCTGAACAACACTATAACCAACAAGACCTAACAGACAGTTATAGAGCACTCCAACCAATTATAACAGGAGATACATCCTTCCCCAGTGCACATGACTCTTTATCCAGGATAAATATACGTAAGGTCACAAAGCAACCCTCAAGAAATTGAAAAAGATTCAAATCATACAAAGTATCATCTTGGATCCTAGTGGAAAGAAATTATCAATCAATTAGGAAAACAAGAAATTCTACAAAAATATGGAAATTAAACATACTATTAAACCACTAATGAATCAAAGAACAAATAATAAGGAAAATCAGGAAATACTTAGAGATGAATGAAAATTAAAGCACAATATACCAAAACCTATGGGATGTTTTGAAGCCAGTACAAGAAGAAGAACGAAAAGTAGCCAATTAGTAATTTACCTTCATACCTTGAGATCTGGTGGCACAGTGCCTAAGGCATTTGATTACTAACCAGAAGTCTGGCAGTTCAAACACACCAGCCACTCCTCGGAAGGAAGACTGAGCAGTCTACTTCAATAGAGATACTGCCTTGGAAACCTAAGGAGGGGTCGCTATGAGTAGAATGGACTCCACAACAGTCAGTTGTTTTGTTTTTGGATTTTCATACCTTGAGAAACTAGAAAAGGAAGAAACTAGATTGTAACAAAGGTAAATGAAAAAACACAGAATAGAACAATAGAGAAAATAAATGAAAACAAAAGTTGACTCTTTTGCAATTTTCAATAGAATTGACAAACTCTTAGCTTGACTGTGAATGAAAACAAGATAGAAGATGCTAGTAACTAATTCGCAGGTATCAGCCCAGCTTACAGACTGAGACAGACTAGGAAGAAGGAAGAGGCTGTCCACTTCTCAAAGAACTGGCCAGGAAAAACCTATGAATAGCAAAGAAACACTGTTTAATACATTACCGCACAACTTTATGAATCATCCAGTTAGGTTAGAAGGCTCTCAAAATAGGGAAAGAGCTGCATCATCTGAGTAAACTCAGCATTACTCATATGGATAAGGTAAAGCTTTCAAGACTTCCATTTGCTGATGTGGTGCCACTCAAATTGAATAGAAACAGCTGCAGACATCTATTAATCATCAGAACATGGAATGTACGAAGTATGAATCTAGGAAAATTGGAAGTTGTCAAAAATGAAATAGAACGCATAAAGATTGAGATACTTGGCATTAGTGGGCTGAAATGGACTGGTTTTGGCGACTCTAAATCAGACAACCCTGTGATCTACTATGCCGGGAATGACAGTTTGAAGAGGAATGGTGTGGCATTAATCATCACAAAGGATGTTTCAAGATCTGTCCTGAAGTACAATGCTGTCAGTGATAGGATAATATCCATATGTCTACAAGGAAGACCCATTAATACTACTATTATTCAAATTTATGCACCAACCACCAAAGCCAAAGATAAGGAAATTGAAGATTTTTATCAACTTCTGCAGTCTGAAATTGACTGAACATGCAATCAAGATGTGTTGTTTATCACTGGTGATTGCAATGCAAAAGTTGGAAACAAAAAATAATCACCGGTAGTTGGAAAATTTGGCCTTGGTGAGAGAAATAACGCTGGAGGTTGCATGATAGAGTTTTGCAGGACCAATGACTTATTCATTGCAAATATCTTTTTTCAACAACACAAATGGCAGCTATACATGTAGACTTTGGCAGATGGAGTACACAGGAATCAGCTTGACTACATCTGTGGCAAGAAGAGATGGAAAAGCTCAATATCTTCAGCCAAAACGAGGCCAGGAGCTGACTGTGGAACAGACCATCAACTGCTCATATGCAAGTTCAACTTGAAGTTGAAGACAATTAAGACAAGTCACGAGAGCCAAAATATGACCTTGAATGTATTCCTCTTGAATTTAGAGACAATCTAAAGAATAGACTTGATGTATTGAACACCAAGGACCAAAAACGAGAAGAACTGTGGCTTGACATCAAGAGCATCATCCATGAAGAAAGCAAAAGGTCATTGAAAATATGAGAAAGAAAGAAAAGACCAAAATGGATGTCAGAAGAGACTCTGAAACTTGACCTTGAGTGAAGAGTAGCTAAAGCAAATGGAAGAAATGACAAGATAAAAGAGCTGAACAGAAAATTTCAAAGAGCAGCTCAAGCAGACAAAGCCAATTATTATCATGAAATGTGAAAAGACCTGGAGTTAGAAAACTAAAAAGGAATAACACGCTCAGCATTTCTCAAGCTGAAAGAACTGAGGGAAAAATTTAAGCCTCAAGTTGCCATATTGAAAGATTAGATGGGCAAAATATTGAATGATGCAGGAAGCATCAAAAGAAGATGGAAGGAATACATAGAGTCACTGTACCAAAAAGAACTGGTTGATGTTCATCCATTTCAGGACATGGCATATGTTCAAGAACCAGAACCAGTGGTATTGAAGGAAGAAGTCGAAGCTGCACAGAAGGAATTGGCGAAGAACAAGACTCCAGGAATTGACAGAATACCCATTGAGATGTTTCAACAAAAGGATGCCCTGCTGGAGGCACTCACTTGTTTATGCCAAGAGATTTGGAAGATAGCTACCTGGCCAATTGACTGGAAGAGATCTATATTTATACCCATTTCAAAGAAAGGTGATCCCACAGAATGTGGAAATTATCTAACAATATCATTAGTAGCACAGAAAAGTAAGATCTTATTAAAGATAATTCAAAACAGCTGAAACAATATATTGACAGAGAACTTCCAGAAATGCAAGCTGGATTCAGAAGAGGACATGGAATGAGGGATATCATTGCAGATGTCAGATGGATCTTGCCTGAATGCAAAGAATACCAGAAAGATGTTTACTTGTGCTTTACTGACTATTCAAAAGCATTTGAATGTGTGGATCATAACAAATTGTGGATAACGTTGAGAGGAATGGGAATTCCAGAACACTTAATTGTATTCATGAGGAACCTGTACATAGACCAGGAAGCTGTCATTCAAACAGAAAAAGGGAATCCTGAATGGTTTAAAATCAAGAAAGGAATGTGTCAGGGTTGTATCCTTTCTCCATGCTTATTCAATCTGTATGCTGAGAAAATAATCCAAGAAGCTGGGCTATGTGAAGAAGAACATGGCATCAAAATTGGAGGAAGAATCATTAACAACCTGCGATACACTGATGACACAACTTTGCTTGCTGAAAGTGAGGATGACTTGAAGCACTTACTGATGAAGACTGAAGAATACAGTCTGCAGTATGGATTACATCTCAATATAAAGAAAACAAAAATCCTCACAACTGGACCTATAAGCAGCATTATGATAAATGGAGAAAAGATTGAAAGTCAAAGACTTCACATTGCTTGGTTCTACAATCGACGCCAATGGAAACAGCAGTCAGGACATCAGATGGCATATAGCACTGGGCAAATGGACTGCAGAGGACCTCTTTCAAGTGCTGAGGAGCAAGGATATCTCATTGAGGACTAAGGTGCGCGTGACACAAGCTATGGTATTTTCAATCACCTCATGTGCATGTGAGAGCATGACAATGATTAAGGAAGACTGAAGAAGAATTGATGCTTTTGAGTTGTGGTGTTGGTGAAGAATGCTGAAAGTATTGTGGACTGCTAAAAGAAATAACAGGTCTGTCCTGGAGGATGTGCAGCCAGAATGCTCTTTGGAGGCCAGAATGGCCAGACTTTGTCTCACAAACTTTGGTCATGTTATCAGAAGGGACCACTCCCTGGAAAAGGATGTCATGCTTGGTAAGGTGGAGGGTCGATGAAAGAGGGGAAGGCCCTCAACAAGGTGGATTGACAGGGTGGCAGCAGTGATAGGCTCAAGTATAGCAAGAATCATGGAGCTGGCTCAGGACTGGGCGGTGTTTCATTCTGCTGTGCATATGGTCTCTATAAGTGGAAGACCAATTGACGCCACCTAACAAAAATGGCAATCATTTTCTGAAATGCCTACTTCCCTATTTTAAACAAATTTTAATATGAAAATACCAAATTGAAAGCTTTATTTCTTATATCTATTATATATGGTGTTATGGTATAGAAGCACTCATTGAGCAAGCAGTGAGGCCTGAGGTAAACAATCTAAAATCATAATGAAAAGCTAAATTTGAAGAACTTCATTGTAAGGCCAGTTATTTACTATAAGTCTCACTAGGATATGACATTAGGACAAAGGTATGAAAATGAAGTATGTGATATTTCTTGAATACTGCCTTTCAAACATTTTTAAAATTTTGATTGAAAGTGCCACTATAAGGTCTAGAGCACTGTGTTTATAGATGTAATGATTATGAATTTATTATCTATTACATGTCAGTAATTATTTAAAGTACTATACAAGTATTTATTTTAATCTTTACATACTCACAAAGTACTATTATTATTTCCATTTTATAGATGACGTGTTTGAGGCAAGGAAAAGTCACACAACTAGTAAGAAATAGAGGAAAAATTTGAATCTGGATAGCAGAAACCATACTATGTCAAAATTCTGAACCCAAGAACATCACTTAGCAGTTCTATGACTCTGATCAAATCACAAAACTCACTGAGCCTCAATTCTATCACTGAATAATAGCAATAATGATACCTACCTCCATGAATTGTTTACACCATCCAGGGGATGATATATAAAAGAGCCCTGGACTTGAGTAAGTAGAAGAATAAGTCAATAAGGCATTTGCTTCCCAATCCAGTAAGAGAATTTACAATTTACCATAATTAGAAATTCATACAATTGGATATCAAAATATATACTTTTCTGAAATGTTGCAACCCGTCAAAAAACAAATCGATCACTGCCGAGCTGATCCCAACTCATAGAGATCCTTTAGGACAGAGTAGAACTGCCCCATAGGGTTTCTTAGGCTGTCATCTTTACAAAAGCTTACTTCCACATCTTTCTCCTTCAGAGTGGCTGGTGGGTTCAAACAACAGACCTTTCAATTAGCAGCTGAGCACTTAACCACTGCACTACCAGGGCTCCTTATTTAGTAACCAGAAAATTTTTCATAATTACAGAAATTCCTAGGAAAGTAGTGTGTATGGAAATGAAGGTGCTCTACCTTTGCCTCTAGTTTTTTTTTTTTTTAACTCACTTGTTCAGAAACTTATCTAGGAACCTATCTTTCAAGATCTTGGATCTACACAGCCTGTTTCATGTCATTTTCAAAATCTTCTATTTCCTTTGATTCTAAGAGCTCTAGTGGCACAGTGGTTAAGGCATTCAGTTG
>NW_006922073.1:2059745-2064633 GCF_000298275.1 Orycteropus afer afer | reverse complement strand
AGTCCTACCACCACAGGAATCTGTGAGAGCACTGTCTTTTTAAATATCCAAAATAGTCAAGCCACTTTTTAAACCTACAAAATGGCGGCACCCTCTGGACTGGCAAATGTCCACAACTCAGTCCACCTTTCTCTTCACCTTCTCTGATTGTTCACCAGCCACTGTGCACAGTCAGTGCAGTCCCTGGCTAGCAGGGTGTTTTTTAGGTTAATTCTTAATTCCTACCACCAGTTGGAAATCTCCAAACCACCTGCACCATCAGGGTTGCTCAGGGCGCTGTCAGACCACAACTCTGTATGTCTCCTTTTTTTGGTATTTTCACTCAAATTCTTCTGCTAGTTGGGGTTTAGTCCACTTCTGTATCCTTCCCTTCAAGGCTCAGGGGTCCAATATTATCTTCTGTGTCTGTGTTAATTGGTTTCCCTTTTCTTTGTTGGAGAGGGTCTGTGCAGTCCTTCTGCCTAGTCCGCCATCTTGCCAGAAGTCCCTCATTGATTCTTCTTAGGGTAACCTGTATGTATAGTTTTTACTTGACATTTATTGACACCTTTAATTCTCATCATTTGTTTCTTGAACAAATACTTATTAAGTAACTAAGATAAGGAAAACTATGCATTGCCGTGGGAAATAAAAAGATTTATAGGACACAAACCCAATCCGAGCTTTCAAAGAGCTTTACAACAAAAAAATAGGCATTTCCAGCCTGTATACTATAGACTTCCAACCACTACAGGGATGCAAATTACATAATCTGTAAATTGAATAACATGGTTTACCAATTATACATGTATTTATTCTTGATTATGTGTGTGTGTAGATATTTCTATGACTAATAAAATCCAAAGTTGTGAATATGTAGTTTTTTTTTTTTTTGTCATATAGTTTCACTTGATATTGATGGAGGAGATAGTCCACCACAGGGCCTGAATACACCTCATACAACTGAGTGTGCTAGACAGAAAGGCTCAACCATCTCTTGAACCTGTACCATTTCACAGCTAGTCACAAAAGTAACTAGTAGGTCAAGGGTATCACAGCCTGACTCCCTTATAATGGCTTGCTTCATTCAGGGAGGAGGACTGACTATTTGTGGCTTGCCACAATGTTTTCTACTTGCAAAAAAACCTCATGGACCATCACTCATCTGTGTTGCCAACCCATCACATAGATAACATCTGTCTGAACTCATCACCTTGCCCTGATTAGAATGCAAGGAGGCTGAACAGCTACACATATGCTCATGCTCATGCTGTTTACTGTGAATAAACAATAAAGGAATAAGAAGTCATTTGCCTCTGATCTAGGAGTCTTCTGTCTTCTGCCTGCATCTACCAAACAGTGACAGGCTAACATATCAGTTCTAAATATGTTAGAATCTCAGACATTTTACCACCATGATAGACAAAGGCATCTTTAACATTTAAATTATTACTTTTTAACATTAAAATGATCTCTAGTAATTAATTAGCTAAGAATCATTGGTCTTAGGTCTTAAAAAATAAAACACTATTAATTAATAGATTTAAATTTATATAAGTTTCAAAGAGGAAACACATTGACAAAAAAGAGAATGATCATGAGCAAAGGTATAAGGTAAAAGAAATGTGATTACAGTATGGAATGAAGGAAAAGCAATTGAGTGTGAAAGAGAATGCTGAAAAAGTCAGCTGGGGCAACACTTTTGTAGCACGATGAGTGTCAAGCAATGTGGAACCCTGGAAGATTTTCTAGCAAGATAATTACATAATTAGCTTTTCTCTAAGACAATTCATGTATTTGTAGGGAGAAACTGAAAATGAGGAGAGCAGTTAGGAAGATTTTAAAAATAGTTTAGTTAACAGTTCTAAACTATTAGTGAAACAGAAATAAAAAGAGAGGGACAGATGAAGGCAATCTATGAAAAAATAAGGGAAGGCATTGGAACTGATTACCTCTTAATGGTTGGAAGAAGAAGGAGGAGACTAAGATTTTAGCATGGGAGTGGGAGACAGTGGTAACTTTGAAAAATGTAGAGCACTCCAGAGAAGGTTCAGGTGTAGGGGGAAAACACTTTTATTCAGTTTCTATATGAGACTTCCTTCTTGTTTTCTTGCTTCCTCTTTTCTTCCCTCCCTTTCTTCTTTCCATCTATCCATCTATAATAAGTATTTAATTTGTGCCAGTTATGTGTTAAGACTTGGGGTTAGAAATATAAATAAGTCACAACCTGAAAGTTAAATACCAAAAAAAAAAAAAAAAGCCAAACTCAGTGCCATTGAGTCAACTCCAACTCATAGCGACCCCTCCATGGGTTTCTGAGGTGGTATCTCAACAGAAGTAGATTGCCCAGTCTTCCTTCCAAGGAGTGGCTGGTGGGTTTGAATAGCCAGCCTTCTGATTAACAGTCAAATGCCTTAGGCACTCCAATCACCAGAAAAAAATAATAACAATTTGAGCAGAAATAAATGAAACAAAAAATAAGAAAAGAATAGAAAAAATCAAGACTGGAAGTTGGTTCTTTGAAAAGACTGATAAAATTGACAAACCACTTACAAACAATAAAGGAAAAGAAGATGCAAATAATAAATAATAAATGAATTGGGAAATGTCACAATAGAACCATCTGAAATCAAAAGAATAATATCAGGATTCTATGAAGAACTATACTCCAACAAATTTGAAAACCTAGAAGAAATGGACATATTTCTAAAAACACTATTTACCTAAACTTATACAGACTGAGGAAGATAACTTGTACAGTCCCATAACAAAAGAAGAAATTGAACTGCTCATAAAAAAAAATACCAACAGAAAGTCCTCAGCCCAGATAGTTTCACTAGAGAATTTTGCCGAACATTGGGGGAAGAATTGAAACCAATCTACTTGAACTATTCTAGAATATGGAAAAGTATCAAATCCTCCCAAATTCATTCTATGAAGCAAGCATAACCCTGATATCAAAAGCAGGCAAAGACACCACTAGAAAAGAAAATTACAGATCACTATCTCTCATGAATGTAGATACAAATATCTTCAACAAAATCCTAGCCAATAGACTCCAACAACATACCAAAATATAATACATCATGATCAAATGGGATTCATACCAGTTATGCAAGGATGATACAATATTAGAAAAATAATCATTGTCATCAATCACATAAGTAAAATAAAGGAAAAGAAGCACATGATCATATCAATAAAAGAAGCAAAGGCATTTGATAAAATCCAACCCTCATCCTGATAAACTCTCAGAAAAAAAGGAAAGGAAGGTAAATTCGTCAACATAATAAAGGGTATGTATGCAAAACCAACAACTACCGTTATTCTCAATGGAGAGAGACTGAAACTATTCCGCTTTATAAGGAACCAGACAAGGATGGCCTCTATCACTGCTTCTATCAACACTGTATTGAAAGTCCTAGCCAGGGCAATAAGGCAAGAAAGGAAAATCAAAGATATCTAAATTGGTAAGGAAGAAGTAAAACTATCCTTATTTGCAGATGATATGATCGTATACATAGAAATCTCAAGAGATTCAGCAACAAAACTACTGGAACTTATTGAAAGATTTAGTATAGTGGTAGGATACAAGATCAACACACAAAAATTAGTTGGATTCCTCCACACCAGCTAAAAGATCTCTGAAAAGGAAATAAGGAAATCAATATCATTTACAATAGCTACCAAAAAAAGATAAGATACTTGGGAATAAATCTTACCAGGAACACAAAAGACTTATACAAATAAAACTACAAAACACTACTTCAAGAAATCATAAGAGATATACATAAATGGAAGAACATATTATGCTCATGATAGAAAGATTGAACATTGTGAAAATATACCAATACTACCCAAGGCAATCTGTATATTCAATGTAATCCTGATTCAGATCCCATCAACATTCTTTAAAGACATGGAAAAACCAATCACTAATTTTATATGGAAAGGAAAGAGACCTTGGATAAGCAAAGCATTACTGAAGAAGAACAAAGATGGAGGCCTCACACTTCCAGACCTCAAAACCTACTGTACAATCGTACTACCACAGAATTCAAAACAGCCTTTTATTCATACAGTGACCAGACACGAGACCAGTGGAATAGAATTGAGAACCCAGAAATAGACCCATTTATCTACATACAGTCAGCTGATGTTTAACAAAGGGTTGAAAACCATTAAATGCATAAGACATAGTTTCTTTAAAAAATGGTGCTGGCAAAACGAGATATGCATTTGCAGAAATCTGAAACAAGATTCATACCTCTCACCATAAAACAAAACAAAACAAAACAAAACAAAACAAAATTAACTCCAGATGCGTCAGACTTAAATATGAAAACTAAAACTATAAAGCTCATCAAAGAATAAATAAGGGCAGCATAGGGTCCCTAATTTATGGCATAAATAGACTATCAAGTGCAACCCAAGACACACAAACAGCAAAAGATAAACTAGATGATAAAGATCTTCTAAAAATTAAATTGTTAGGTGCTTCAAAAGACTTCTCCAAAAGACTAAAAAGGGAACCTACAGATTAGGAAAAAATATTCATCAATGACATACCTGACACAGCACTTATCTCTAAAATTAGAGAAAACTCCAACACTTCATCATTTAAAAGATAAACAATTCAATTAAAAAATGGGCAGAAGACATGAACAGACACTTCACCAAAGATATTCAAGCAGACAACAAACACTTGAAGAAATGTTCATGATCATTAGCCATTGTTGTTGTTGTTGTTGTTAAGTGTCGTCGAGTCGTTTCCGACTCATAGCGACCCCATGCACAGCAGAACGAAACACTGCCCAATCCCGCGCCAGCCCCACAATCCCTGCTATACTTGAGCTCATCATTGCAGCCACCGTGTCAATCCATCCCGTTGAAGGCCTTTCCCTCCTTC
>NW_006922073.1:2048003-2056009 GCF_000298275.1 Orycteropus afer afer | reverse complement strand
AACTGGGTCCCTGTGGCTGACTGTACCTCTGTCTGGCTTCCTGGCTTTTAATCCCCTTTCTCCTGCTCTTCTGCCCTGCTGTTTTGTGCGTCCCTGAGTTGTCCCTGGGGCTGATTAGCCATTAGAGAGATGCAAATAGAAACAACAACGATATACTATTTCATCCCAGCACTAAGAGCAAAGTTTAATGAGACAGAAAATAAATGCTGCTGAGGCTTTGTAGAGATTGGACTGTCATACACTGCTGGTGGGTTTGTAAAATGGCACAACCACTGTGGAAATTGATATATTGAATTTTTAAAAAGGAAATAGAAATATCATTTGATCTAGCAATCCCATTACTAGGTATATATCCCAAAGAAGTGAGAGCCAGGATACAAATAGATACATGCATCCCCATGTTCATATCAGCGCTATTCACAATGGCAAAGAGATGGAAACAACTTAAGTGCCGATCAGTGGAGGAATAGATAGCCAAACAGTGGTACATGCACATGATGGATTACTATGCAACTAAAGAATAATGTAGAATCTGTGAAACACCACATAATGTGGATGAACTTGGAGGACATTATGCTGAGTAAAATTATCCAATCACAGAAAGACAAATATTGTGTTAGTCCACTACTGTAAAAAGTCAAGGAAAGGTTTATATATGGAAGGAAATTTTCTTTGTTGGTTACCAAGGATGGGAGAGGAGAGGAGGAAAAATCCCTAGATAATTTGAAAAAACAAAACAAAACAAAAACAGAAAGCAAAGATTATTAGTGGTTGCAAGAGGAAGGGAGGGGGGAAAGGGAAGATTTTGCTTGCAGGGCATTGAGTTTATGGTATTGGAGGTGGAATATTTTGGAAAAAGATAACAATAATGGTGACACAACATGAGAAATGTCATCAGTGCCCCGAGTGGTAAATGTGGAAGCTTGTCATGTTGGTGACTATCTTGTTGTGTATATTTTCATTACAATAAAAGTAAAAGAAAAAAAAGTTTCAAATGTCTCAGAAACAATAGACAACTTCAATGCAAGCAAAGAAACAAGACAAGACAGCACAAGTGACCTAAATAAAGAACTCTCAGAGAAAGTACAGGTAATAGAATTATAAGGAATTCAAGAGTCTATGTGTGTGTGTGTGTGTATATATATATATATATATATATACACACACACACATATATATATATATACACACATACACATATATATACTTATATGAGCTCAAGGAATCCACAAATAAAATCAAGGAAAAGATAAACAATACCTTAGAAGAATTCAGGAGAACAATACAAGAACAAAATGACAAATAAATAGAAAATTACACAAATCATATAAAAACAGCAATTAGAAACTCAGAAGATTAACACTAAAATTACGGAGATAGATACATTAGAAACACCAAACAGTAGAATAAAAGCAACTGAAAAATGGATTAACCAATTAGAAGAGAAACTCCTTGACACTAGTTTTTGAAAGGAAAAATTCAGAAAAAATAATGATGAAAAATGAAGAAAACCTAATGGCTTTGTGAGATAAATCAAGAGAAATAATCTACATGTGACTGGAATCCCAGAAAGAGGAGGCAAAACAAACAAACAAACAAACAAAGAACCCACAAACACAGAGGAAATAGTTGAAGACTTGCAAGCAGAAAATGTCCCTTATATTATGAAAAATGGCAAACTTTCCATCCAAGAAGGTCCACGAACTCCATGCATTATAGACTCAAAAGAAAGTCACCAAGTCATATCATTATCATACAATCCAAAATCAAAGATAAGGAAAGAATCTTGAGAACAGCACAGGAAAATTGAAATGTTCCTTACAATTGGCAACCCATAAGATCAATCTCTGATTACTCAGCAGAAACCCCACAGGGAGGAAAGGAAAAGGATGGTATATATAAAACCTTGAAAGGATAAAATTACCAACCAAGAATTATATATCGAGTAAAACTTTTCCTCAAATATGATGCGATAGTTGGGACATTTCCCGATAAACAGAAATTAAGGGATTTTTTTAAAAACCATATAAAACTTACAAGGGAATCCTTCTGATAGAAAACCAACAATAGATGACTAGAAAGTAAGATTAAGACACATGACAATGTCACTTAGAAACCAATGAAGAAAAACAATTCTCAAAATTAAAATAAGCTTACAAGCCTGAAAATGGAGAACCAGAGGCATCAATCGGTAAAAGACAACTACAAAGCAAAAAGAGGAAATAAATTTTATAATTAGATACTTCCAAATGGAGAAGAAATCAAGATGATATCAATATAGAACAGACTATTTCAGACTTAGGAAGATAAAAGTTAACTACAGGGTAACCACAAAGAAAATTAATAAGCTGTGTAACCAAAATAAGAAAGAAGAAAAGCAAAAAGTAAATAAAAAATCAGTAACAATGAAGAAGATGAAAAAAATAATCTGATAACAAAATGAACTCAACACACAAAAGAAATTCAGAACAAAGGATCCATCGACACCACGATAAAAAACACAAGATAATGACAGCAATAGATTCATGTCTATCATTAATTGCACAAATGTGAATGCATTACATGCACCAGTCAAAAGAATGAATGGCAGCATGGATATGAGAAGTAGACTCAGAATATGATGTCTACAAGACTCAATTGAGACATAAAGACAAAAATAAATTAAAAATCAAAGAATGGGGAAAAAAAAATCAAACTAATGGCAACCAAGAAAGAGCAGATGTGGCAATATTAATTTCTGATAAAATAGACTTTAAGGTCAAAACCAGTATGACAGACAAAGAAGGACATGATATGATGATAAAGGGTCAATCCAGCAAAGTGACATAAGCATAATAAATATCTCATAGTGCAGAAGGCATTTGACTGCTAGCAAGAAGGCTGGCAGTTCAAACCCACCAGCCACTCCTTGGAAGAAAGATTGACGAATCTACTTCTGTAGTGATACCACCTCAGAAACTCAAGGAGCGGTCACTATGAGTTGGATCCAACTCGACAGCAGTGAGTTAGGGACCCAATGAAATACCGCTAAATATATAAAGCAAATTTTAACATAATTGAAAAGATAAATAGACAGTTCTGCAATAGTAATTGGATTATTTAACACATCCCTTTTAGTGAATGACCAAACTGGAATGAAACTCAACAAAGAAGCAGAAGATCTACACAACACAATCAACCAACTTGACCTTGCAGACAAATACAGAGCACTCCATTCACAAAAAAACAAAAAACAAAAACAAAAACCAATACTTATTCTTTTCCAGTGCACATGGATCATTCTCCAGAAAAGGTTATGTGTTAGGCCACAATGCAAGTCTCAAGAAATTTAAAAACACCAAAATACTGTGAAGTGTCTTCTCAGATCATAATGCTATAAAATTAGAAATCAGTGATAGGAAGATCAGGAGAGAAAAAAAAAAAATCAAATACATGGAAACTGAATATCACCCTGCTCAAAAAATAATGGGTAACAGAGGAAGTAAAATGTGAAATACAAAAATTCCTGGAATCAAACAAGAATGATAACAAAATATACCAAACTTTTGTGATATAGCCAAAGCAGTATGTAAAAAAAAAAAGAAACTCACTGCCATTGAGTCATTTCCAACTCATAGCAAATCCCACTGGGATTCTGAGACTGTAGATCTTTATGGAAGTAGATCACCCAGTACTTAGAAGTCAATTTATAACAATAAATATACAAATCAAAAAAGAAAAACAAACCAAAATTAATACACTGCCCCAGTAACTCCAACAATTAGAAAAAGAATAACCAAAGAACTCTATAATCTCCTGAAGAAAGGAAATGATAAAAATCAGGGTAGAAATAAATGAAACAGAAAAATAATAGAAAGAGTCACTAAGAATAGAAGTTGGTTCTTTGAAAAGATTAACAAAATTTATAAAGCACTGGCAAATTTAACTAAAGAAAGAGAAGATGAAAATAACATGGATAAGAAATGAAATGGGCTGCATCACAACAGAACAACATGAAATGAAAACAAAAATAACACAATACTATGAAGAATTATATACTCCAACAAATTTGGGAACTTAGAGGAAATGGGCAAATTTCTAGAAATACATGACCTATCTAAACTAACACAGACTGAGGTAGAAAATTTGAACAGACCCATACATAACAAAAGAAAAAATTGAACAGGTCATAAAAAAATTCCCAACAAAAAAAGTCCTGGCCCAGACAGCTTTCCTGAAGAATTATACCAAACATTCAGAGAAAAGCTGACATCAATTCCATGCAAACTACTCCAGAACATAGAAAGGGATACAATAAACCGAAATTCATTTTATGAAGCAAGCATAACACGCATATTAAAGTTATACAAAGACATCACTAAAAAAGAAAATTATAAACCAATATCCTTCATGAGCATAGATATAAAAAACTTCAACAAAATCCTAGATTATAGAATCAACAATATTAAAAAAAGAATGCATCATGACCAAGTGAAATTCTTACAAGGTTTGCAAGGATGGTTCAACATTAGACACACAAGCAACAAAATCCACTACATAAATAATGCAAAGGAAAAAAGAAAAAAACAACATGATCACATGTTGTAACAACAACATGCAAGGATGGTTCAACATTAGACAAACAAGCAACATAATCCACTACATAAATGAGGCAAAGGAAAACAAACAAACAAACAAACACACGATCACATCAATTGATGCAGAAAAGGCATTTGGTAAAATCCAATATCCATTCCTAATAAGAACTCTTAGGAAAATACAAATAGAAGGGACATTCTTCAATTTACTTAAGGACATTTACTCAAAACCTCACTGCTGTGGAATCAATCCCGGCTCATAGCAACCCTTCCTTGGGTTTCCGAGGCAGTATCTCTACAAAAGTAGATTGCCAGTCTTCCTTCTGAGGAGTGGTTGGTGGGTTTGAACCTCCAGCCTTCTGGTTAGCAGTCAAGTGCCTTAGGCATCGTGCCACCAGAGCTCCTCTCAAAACCAATGGCCAACATTGTTCCCAGCTGAGAGAGATTGTGAACAGGAACCAGACAAAGATGTCTTCTATCACCACTCCTATTAAACATTGAACTGGAAGTCTTAGACAGGGCAATAAGGCAAGAAAGAGAAATAAACACATCCAAATTCATAAGGAAGCAGTATATAACTACCATTATTTGCAGATGATATGATCCTATACATAGAAAACCCTAGAGACTTAGCAAGAAAACTACTGCAACTAATTGAGATATAGCAAAGTGGCAGGGTACATGATCATATAAAACTCAGTTGAATACCTCTACATTAACAGAGATCTCTTAAAAGAAAACAAGGAAAACAATACTATTTACAACAGCTACCAAAAAGATAAAATACTTAGGAATAAATGTTACCAGACACACAAAAGATGTATATAAAGAGAACTATAATGAATGTCTACAAGAAATTAAAAGAGACTTACATAAGTGGCAGAATATACCATGCTTATGAATAAGAAGACTGAATATTGTGAAAATGTCAAAATTACTCAAAGTAATCTATACATACAAAGCAATCCTGGTCCAGATTCCATCAACATTCTTTAAAGAAATGGAAAAACTAGTCACTGATTTTATATGGAAAGGAAGGAGACCTCAGATAAATAAAGCACAATTGAAGAAGAAGAATGAAGTAGGAGCTTTCACACTCCCCAATCTCAAAACCTTGTATACAACCACAGGAGTCAAAATAGCCTGGTATCAATACAATGACAGACATGTAGACCAGAGGAACAGAACTCAGAACCCAGAACCCAGGAAAAGATCCATTCACCTATGGATAGCTGATCTTTGGAAAATAGTTGAAATCCATTAAATGGGGAAAAGTCAGTGTCTTTAACAAATAGTGCTGGGAAAAGTGGTTATCCATTTGCAGAAAACTGAAACAAGATCCATACCTCACACCATATAGAAAAGCTTACTCAAAATGGATCAAAGGCCTACATGCAAAATCTAAAATTATAAAGATCATTGACCCGGCCGCAGGTCAATCAACGGAGACCCTGAGGGAGGGAGTGAGGAAGATGGGACAGAAGACACGAGAAATGGAGACAAGACAGGAATTCTGATCAAGTCTCAGCTTTATTAGATTCAGAGCAAAGTATATATACTAAAAGTGACGTTTTTCAAAAGGCAGTTACATAAGGTGGTGTTGGACGTTAATGATTGGTACAAAAGGCAGGTTTAAAAATAACAGGTGTCTAATAGGTAGAAAAAGGGCGCGCGTACAGATCTGGCAAAAGCTGATTGGTGAGGTTTTGGGACTTTCCAGTTTCTTCTAAAGGGGAAGTCCCTCCTTGAGCCTTTGTAGTCCTCTAACAAAGAGGGCTTCTCTGATTGGTGCTGGAAAGCTCACAATGCATCTTTTGAAAGATTAAGGTGTGGGTAGTGCAGTAAGGGTCAGGGCGGAAAGTAAAGGAAAGATTTAAGTAAAGGCCTTCTTGTTTGTCAAAGACTGCTGTCTCCAAGATAAGCAACTCATGGGGCATAAATCCTGGCTCCCCACAGATCATCAAACAAAAAATAGGGGAAAATTTAGGGGCTCTAATTTTTGGCATAAATAGTCAAACATAACCAAAAAATGTGCAAACATCAAAAGAAACTAGATGACTGGGACCTTCTAAAAATTAAATTCTTGTGCACATCAAAAGTCTACTCCCAAAAAACTAAAAAGAAAACCTATAAAAAACCAAACATACTGCCGTTGAGTTGGACCCTGACTCATAGCGACCCCTTCTCGGGTTTCCGAGGTGGTATCACTACAGAAGTAGATTGCCCAACCTTCCTTCCAAGGAGTGGCTTGTGGTCTGAACCACCAGCCCTCTGGTTAGCAGTCAAATGCCTTAGGGGCTACACCACCAGAGCTCCTAAAAAAAGACAACCTATAGGTTGTCCCTAGTCTTTTCCTAGGGAAACATATTTGGCAACGACATATTTGACGAAGGATGTATCTGTAAAAGGTGTAGAAAACGTCAACACCTCAATATCAAAACAATAAACAATTGAATTGTTTTGATAAACAATTCAGTTGAAAAATGGGCAGAGGACATGAAAAAACACTCCACCAAAGAAGATACTCAAGTGGCTAACATATACATGAACAAATGCTCGTGATTATTAGCCATTAAACTCCAAACCAAACTCACTGCCATTGAGTTGATTCCAACTCATAGTGACCCCCTTTGGGCTTCTGAGGTGGTAAATCTTTACAGAAATAGATTACCCAGTCTTTCTTCTGCAGAGTGGCTGGTGGGTTTGACCCACCAACCTTCTGGTTAGCAGAAAAATGCCTTAGGCAACATGCCCCCAGAGCTCCTAGAGAGATACAAATTTAAAAAATGATATATCTTCTCACCCCAGCAATAATAGTGAATTTCAACAAGACAGAAAACAACAAATGCTGTTGAAGCTTTAGAGAGATTGAAAGTCTCATACACTAATGGTGGGACTGAAAAATGGTGCAACTACTGTGGAAAATGGTATGGCACTTCCTCAAAAATTTGGAAATAGAAATACCACTTGATCCAGCAATTCCACTACTAGTCTATATCCTAAAGTAGTGAAAGCCAGGGCGTGCATAGATATATGCACACCCATGTTCACTGCAGCACTATTCATAATAGCAAAGAGTTGAAAACAACCTAAATACCCATCAACAGATGAATGAATAACCAAATTATGGTACATGCACACGATGAAATACTATGCAACATTAAAGAATAATGTAAAACCTGTAAAACACCTGGTCATGATGGAAACAACTTAGATGTCCATCAACTGAGGAATGGATAATCAAACTATGGTACATACACACAATGGAATACTATGCAATGCTAAAGAATAATGTAGAATCTGAAAAACACCACATAACATGGATAAACTTGGAGGACATTGTGCTGAGTGAAATAAGTCAATCATAAAAGGACAAATATTGTATTAGTCCATTATTGTAAAAGTTAAGGAAAGGTTTATCTAGGAAAT
>NW_006922073.1:2036759-2047903 GCF_000298275.1 Orycteropus afer afer | reverse complement strand
AACAATCAACAGTAAAAGATCTAAATGGCAATATTTGCACAGGGAGATAATTCAGAGTACAGGAATGAGGATTGCAAGCAATGTCATGAAACAAAATGTATATCGACTGTGGAATAGAAAATGAATTTGCTCTGTAAAGTTTCACCCAAATCACAATTTAAACAATAAATAAATAAATAAAATAAAAATAAAACAACCCACAAAACACCTGGTCATGAATTGAATTGTGTTGTTCCAAAACTTGTGTCAACTTTGTTGTGCCATGATTCTCAGTGGTTTATAAGTTACATAATAATGTAGCTTGGCAGATATGTAATGATACCCCACAATGTGATCTGATGGGATAAGCCTGTCAGGTATAAAAGGATTAAGATTAAAGGTAGGTTGCAACCCCCTTAGTCACATCATAGCCTTGAACCATTGTAAGGGGAGCTTCTCTGGAATGTGGCCTGCCAGAGATAAAACAAAAGAGGAGGACAGAAAAGGAGGACTGTATACCACCACAAGAGGAACCAGGGTGGAGTGTGTTCTTTGGATGTAGGGTCCCTGGGCTGGGATCCTCTGAGAAACAAAAGACACAGAGAAAGTGTTTTCCTAGAGCTGGCAATCTGAACTCGGACTTCTAGCCTCCCCAAATGTAAGAGAATAAATTTCTGTTTATTAAAACCATCCATTTGTGGTATTTCTGTTGTAGCAGCACTAAATAACTAAGGCATGCCTCACAATATGGATAAACATGGAGGACATTATATTGGGTGAAATAAGTCAATTACTAAAGGACAAACATTGCTTGAGTCCATGTCTTGGGCTGGGTTCTCTAGAGAAGCAAAATGAATAAAGCTTGTGTATGTGTGTGTATACACACACACATATGTGTAATGTGATATATATAAATTTATCTTAGGAAATGACTCATGACTCACAGAGTTATAGAGCCTAACAAGTCCCAAATTCCTGGATCAAACATCAAGCTGGAGGCTTTTCCCAAATCACACAGATACAGGGGTGGACGAGCTTGATTGGCAGGCCATATGACAGGCTGCTTACTTCAGTGGATGATGAATCTAAGACCAGCAGGCAAAATGGTGGACTGTTGGCTCACAGGACAGTTGTAGGCAGCATGACAGGATCCAGATTCACAGAAAGTTACTGAATTTTCCTAGGGTGTCCATATATATATTGGAAGCAGGTCACACCCCTAAGGAAACTCCCTTCCAGCTGATTGGCTGCTCAAAGCATATACATCAGATCTTATCATGGGAATGACCACACCCCAGAACTGCTTAAACCACTCAGAATCATGGTCCAGCCAAGTTGACACACAACCTTAACTATCACAGTCCACTATTATAAAAGTCCAGGAAGGGTTTGCACACTGAAAGAAACATTCTTCGATGGTTACTAGGGATAATAGGGTAGGGGAGGGAAAGTTATTAACTAGATAAGAAACAAGTGTTCATTTGGGTGAAGGGAAAGGTAATACAAAGTAGTAGGTGACTAGTACAATATCATTAAGGAAAAGGAAGGCATGGAGAGGTGCCTAAGAATTACAGACAACAAAGCTAAGCACTATTACATACACAATCTTGCATTATCAATAATAAAGAACATTAATCAATGAGTGGATATATAGTAGACAGACAAAGATGTTCAAGTATGGCTAGGGGAACAGGACTATACCTATGGCCATGTATAGGTTTGGCAGATGATATTACTACATATATCTTTGTATGTGATATAAAAATGTCCATACACAAAGCAGAGCTAACAGGGGGCAAAGTTATGAAAACTTCTTAGCCATAACCAAACATGAGAAAGTGAGAAACTGGGCCTGTGGGCTTGGACCATAATCATGAGGGACACCAAGGTCAATTGACCTCACATGTTACATAAAAATGTTTTACATCCTACTAGTGTCTTACTTAGGAGCTCTGGTAGCATAGTGGCTAAAGCACTTGACTGCTAACCGGAAGGCTGGCGGTTCAAACCCACCAGCCACTCCTCGGAAGGAAGGTTGGGCAATCCTACTTCTATAGTGATACTGCCTCGGAAACCCAAGGAGGGGTCGCTATGGGTCGGGGCCCACTCGACGGCACATAACAACAACAACAGTGTCCTACTTTGGCGAGTAGCTCCTGGGGTCTTAAAAAGTGGCAGCAGGCATCTAAAGCGCAACTATTTATTGATTTCTCTTCACCTGGAGCAAAGAAGAATGGAGAAAATCACAGATGCATAGAAACAATTGGTCTAAGGGACTAATGGACCACATTAACCTTAGCCACCATAACCCTGAGATCAGAAGAACTAGATGGCTGCAACTGCCAACCAGTTTAAAAAGGATCAAATTTGGAGATCATATGGACAGGGAGGAAAATGTGGAAAAAAACTCAAAATAATGAAAAAGATCAGGCTTACTGGTCTGATAGTGACTAGTGGAATCCCTGAGAATATGTTCTTTAATCACTTATAAAGCCTGGAACTGAGATCACTCCCATGGCTCAACTTTTACCCAAACATTATTGTTGTTAGGTGATGTCAAGTTGGCTTGGACCATAGTGACCCTATGTACAACAGAACAAAACACTGCCCAGTCCTCTGTCAGCATCACAATCCTTGCTATACTTGATCCTGTCATTGCAGCCATTGTGTCAATCCATCTCATTGAGGGTCTTCCCCTTTTTTGCTGACCCTCCACTTTACCAAGCTTGATATCCTTCTCTAGGGAATGGTCCCTTCTGACAACATAACCAAAGTAGGGGAGACAAAGTCTGGCTATTCTCTTTTCCAAGGAGCATTCTGTCTGCCCTACTTCTGGGACAGATTTGTTCGTTCTTCTGGCAGTCTGTATTTTCACTATTCTTTGCCAACACCACAGCTTGAAAATATCACCTCTTCTTAGGTTTTCCTTATTCATTGTTTGGCTTTCACATTCATCTGAGGCAGTTGAAAATACCAAGGGTGGGTTAGCCACCGCTTGGTCTTCAAAGAGACATCTTTGCTCTTCAGCACTTTAAAAAGGTCTTTTGTAGCACATTTGCCCAGTGAAATATGTTGTCTTATTTCTTCACTCCTGCTTCCATTGGTTTTGATTGTGGAACCAAGTAATAGGAAATCTTTGACAACTTCAATCTTTTCTCCACTTATCATGATGCTGTTTATCAGTCCAGTTGCAAAGATTTTAGTTTTCTTTATGTTGAGGTGTAATCTATACTGAAGACTGTAGTGTTTAATCTTCATCAGTAAGTGCTTCAAGTCATCTTCACTTTCATCAAACAAGGTTGTGTCTTCTGCATATTACAGGTTGTTAATAAGTCTTCTTCCAATCCTGATGTCATGTTCTTTTTTATATAGTCCAGTTTCTTGGATTATTTGCTCAGCATACAATTTGAATAAGTATGGTAAAAGATACAACCAGCACACACTCCCTTCCTGACTTTAAGCAGTGTGGTATCCCTTTATTCATTCGAATGCAACTTCCTGGTCTGTGTACAAGTTCCTCATGAGCACAATTAAGTTTTCCAGAATATCTATTTCTCTCAACATTATCCATAATTTGTTATGATCCACACAGTCAAATGCTTTTTCATACTCAATAAAACATAAGTAAACATCTTTCTGGTATTCTTTGCTTTCAGCCAAGATCCATCCGACATCAGCATTGACATCCTTCCTTCCACATCCTCTTCTGAATCTAGCTTGTGTTTCTGGAAACTCCCTGTCAATATACTGCTGCCATGGTTTTTTAATTATCTTCAGTAAGATTTTACTTAAGTGCAATATTAATAGTATTGTTTAATAATTACCACATTCTGTGAGATCAATTTTCTTTGGAAAAGGTACAAATATGAGTCTTTTCCAGTTGGCCAGGTAGCTCTCTTCCAAATCTTGGCACAGACAACTAAGTGCTTTCAGAGTGGCATCCATTTGTTGACACTTCTCAGTGGGTATTCCCATCAATTCCTGGAGCCTTGCTTTTCTCCAATTCCTTCATTGCAGCTTCAAATTCTTTACCTACAATATCATTGGTTCTTGATCATATGCCAACTCCTAAAATAGATGAACATTGACCAGTTCTTTTTTGTAGAGACTCCATGTATTACTTCCACCTTCTTTTGATGTTTCCTGTACCAGTCAGTATTTTCCTCATAGAACTTTTCAATAGTGCATTGTTGAGCATATGGTTGTCTGATTCACAATGTCTTATATCAGTCCATTTCAGCTCACTAATATCTAGGATATTGATCTTTATGCATTCCATTTCATTTTTGACAGCTTCCAATTTTTCTAGATTTATATTTGGTACATTCCATGTTCTGATTCCTAAAGGATGTTTGCAGTTGTTTCTTCCCATTTTGAGCCATGCCATATCAGCAAATGGAAATCCTGAAAGCCTTACTCCATCTACATCATTAAGGGAGACTACTTTGAGGAAGCAGCTTTTCCCTAGTTGTATTTTGAGTGCTTCTGACCTGAGGGGCTCATCTTTCGGCACTATATTGGACAATGTTTCAGGGCTATTCATAAAGTTTTCCAGTAATACATGAGACAATGTTTCACTGCTATTCATAAGGTTTTCATTGGACAATTCTTTGAGAAGTGGATGACCCCTTCCTTCTTCCAAGTCTGTTTTAGTCTGGAATCTCCACTGAAACCTGTCTACCTTGAGTGACCGTGCTAGTATTTGAAATAATGATGGCATAGCCTCCAGCCTCACAGCAACATGCAAGCCACCGCAATATGACAAACTGACAGGCCAGATGTGGAATCAAGCTATCAGCAGACCTATAAGGTAAAGAGTAACACCAGGGTGGTATGCATTCCTTAGAACAATTAACCATGAATGATCAAATGGGCAGCATTTGCCCACAGACACATCTCAAAAGGCAGGAATATGGATAGGAAAGAAGAAAAAAGGAAATGACAGCTACAGGGAGGAAATGGGAAGAGTGCTATACATTGTGGGGATTGCAATCAATGTCAAGAAACAAAATGTGTATGAACTATTGAATGGAAAATGAATTTGCTCTGTAAACTTTTAATTACAGTAAAAACTTAAAAGAAGAATAGAGCTTATACGTGCATGACAGCATAAAAGGAGCAACTAACTTTATCCAAGCAAATTGGGGAAGCCTTCCCATGGAGGTGATGATATTGAGTTACATATTAAATAATGAGTAGAAGACTCATTAACTATCTGTTATATGCAAATGACACACCTTTGCTTGCTGAAAGTAATGAAGATTTGAAGCACTTACTGATGAAGATCAAAGAATACAGTCTTTAGTATGGATTACACCTCAACATAAAGAAAACAAAAATCCTCACAAGTGGACCAATAAGCAACAGCATGATAAATGGAGAAAAGGTTGAAGTTGTCAAGGGATTTATTTCACGTGGTTCCACAATCAACACCCATGGAAGCAGCATTCAAGAGATCAAATGACATATTGCATTAGGCAAATCTGCTGCAAAAGGCTTCTTTAAAGTGTTGAAGAGCAAAGATGTCACTTTGAAGAGTAAGGTGCACCTGAACCAAGCCATGTTATTTTCAATAGCCTCATATCAAACCCACCAGCCACTCCTCGGAAGGAAGATGGGGCAATCTACTTCCATAGTGATACTGCCTTGGAAACCCAAGGAGGGGTCGTTATGAGTTGGGTCCGACTCGACAGCACATAACAACAACAACAACATATGCATATGAGAGCTGAACAATGAATAAGGAAGACTGGAGAAGACTTGATGCCTTTGAATTATGAGGGGGACAAAGAATATTATAAATACCATGGACTGACAGAAGAACGATCAAATCTGTCTTGGAGGAAGTATAGCTGGAATGCTCCTTAAAAGCAAGAATGGCCAGACTTCGTGTAACATACTTTGATAAAGTTGTCAAAAGAGACCAGTCCCTGGAGAAAGATATCATACTGGGTAAGAGAGAGGGTCAGTGAAAAATGGGAAAAACCTGAATGAGATGGATTGACAAAGTGGGTGCATCAATGGGCTCAGGCATAGCAAAGATTGTGAGGATGATGCAAGACTGGGCAGTGTTATGTTGTGTTGTACATAGTGTCACTATGAGTTGGAGCCAACTAAATGGCACTTAACAACAACAGACTTATTACGAGGAAAAATGCTGTGGAGAAATGGACCAGTTTGGGGAGAGGGTTTAGAGAATATTATGCCCATGAGGAACTCAAACCAAAAAAAAACCAAACTCACTGCTGTCAAGTTGGATCTGACTCATAGCAACCCCTCCTTGGGTTTCTGAGGTGGTATCACTATGGAAGTAAATTGCCCCATCTTCCTTCTGAGGAGTGGCTGGTGGGTTTGAACCTGTAGCCTTCTGGTTAGCAGTCAAATGCCTTAGGTACTATGCTCAGGAAAAATACACAAGAGGCTGGCTATGTAGAATTAGAAAAATAGCTTGGATTGTCATTCTTTGAGAATGTACTGACTCTAAGTTGGATATAATGATAATAACTTATATTTGCTATCTGATTACTATATGTCAGTAGTCCCTGGATGGCACAGTTAAGTGTAATACTACTACCTGAAAATTGGCAGTTGAAACCTTCCTGGGGCATCTAAGAAGACAAGCTTGGTGATCTGCTTTTGAAAAATCACAGCCTTGAAAACTCTGTGGAGCCATTCTACTTGGCACATATGGAAACATCATAAGTCAGAGTCAACTTTAAGGCTACTGCCAACATCAATAGATACTCCAGGCTCTCTTTGCTTCAGTATTATGTAGTCATTCACCTTTGTAATATTCAAAACAGTACTGTAGGGTTCCAGATAAAGAAACTAAGACAAGAATTTGAACAAGATCATGAAGCTTATGAGAGGTGATATTGGGATTTGAACCCCTCCAGGGCTGTACCCGGCATGGGGCTGTACTTGGCAACCTTGAATCATTCTAGCTTGGTTCTTGATTGCTCTTAATCATTATATTATACATCATCACATTACTACTAAACTGAAGAAAGCCTTGGTGAAGTTCCTGAAATTACATGCAGTGAAGGCACAAGTGTGTGAATTTTTTTTCTTCTGCAGAGAACATCAAATTCTCAAAGGAGCATGTAACTACTACTCCTAGTATTCCTACAAAGATTAGAAACCCTTTATATAAATGGTACACTTTGATTATTGGATAGGTATTTTTATTTTTTAGGAGAAAAAAAGTCAAGGCCACAAAATGGTAGGAGGTAATTTTCTCAAAACTTGGGCAATCTTTACTTACATAAAACTTAAATGAACATTTCAGTTAATGTAAATGATTCAGGTGAGCAGACCATTTCAAGTTAGCTATACTTTGGTTTCTCCTCTTTCATGAAGGCCATACAGTGAATGGGCTTGCAAAGCCACTGACGGCCATTGAAATTCTCTAGCAAGAACAGGCACAATATTGGTACAGGTTGTTTTTTGCTTTATTCTTTCCTATATTTTCCACATTATTTTTGAAGCTGCATTGAATGCAATGCTGATTTTTTTTTTCTCATTTGAGTGTGGATTTTCAATATTCCAACCACAAAGTAAGGAACATCCTAGATGGTAAAAGCATTAGCTTGCAAGATTTTTTTTTTTCTTTTTGCACTTTTCACATTAAGCCTGTGATAAAAAGCCCACTTGAGGGCTCTGTTCAGTGCCTAAAGTGAATGCTTTAAATTTAATGATACAATCAAAATAAATTTTCCCTAGTAACTACTATTGTGCTCATTTGAGTAGATTCCAGCACAGTTGTTTTTCCTTTTACCTTATGCTTTGTATATAAATATAAGTGAGATGGTTTAGTTCATGCACAATAAGTATCCAGCTAATAATTTACTTCACCCTGTTATTTCTCTCTGTCAGGATGAATGTCTGCTTCTTTCCTATCTTTGGTTCATAGCCATTATTCCAATAATATTAATTCTGTGTTTTAAGAAGTCCATATAGAGTTGCTGAAAATTGCTTAGAAGTGCTTCATACCAGAAGGTTAAGTCTCAAAGAATTTTGGTCTTGCATCTAGCAAGCTTAATTGCTCCTAGCAACATTATATTAATTAGTGTCAGGTCAAGCTGTTTCCTTTTCTTTGTGCTCAGTTCCAAGTATCCCAGCAAGTGATTTCAGCTCTGAGTACCACAAACTGGTTAGAACAGTAGAGGTTGAATGGACTCGAACCACTTGCTGTTCTGAAAATAGCTAATTAGTTACAAATTTGACAACAATTTTATGTCACTTCAGAATTACTTTTAAGAATAAACCAACTCTCTTCTGAAAAAGAAAAAAAAAAATCTAGTTTAAAACTGCATAGATACCGTCTTTTCTTATTTTCCCTAGATATGTGTGTAAAGGTCAGAGGACATAATTGATCTGCATCTAGAGATAAGTTTAGCCTGGATGATTTTCTGTCCCTCCGAAACAGTAATTGTGCTTTTTTGTCAACATTAGAAGGACAGCAAGGGAGTAAGATTTGAGGGCAAAAGGGAGAAGAAGGTGCTATATGGATAAACTAGGTAGTGAAGGTCATTTACTTCCTACCTATGGATCATTTGTGCTGTCCCTGAAATTCTGCCCTATCAGTGATGTATGTCCTACCCTTTTTGATGCCTCATGGGCTCTGTGGACCCATATTTCAGGCTCACTCACAGTGTGAAGGGTACCTTTATGGAACTGATTAGCCAGTGGTTTACCTGTGGTTATTACACTAATAGCACTATTCATGCTTTAGGCAAGTTGGAAGATCAAATAAATTTTAGGTCATTAATTAAATTCCTCTAGATGTAAAATAGGTGTGGCGATTATAACTATAAGGAGCCCTGGTTGCACAGTGGTTAAGCACTTGGCTGGTAACTGGAAGGTCAACAGTTCAAATCCACTAGCTGCTCCATGGGAAAAAGATGTGGCTCTGGAAACTCAACTGGGAAGTTCTACTCCAACCTAAAGTTTCGTTGTGAGTTGGAATTGACTCCACGACAAAGAGATTATAGTGAGTCTCTGGCTGGCACAAACAGCTAAGTGATGGACTACTAATCAAAAGGTTGGGGGTTCAAAGCCACCCAGAGGCGCTTTGGAAGACAGTGGTTTGCTTCTGAAACCCTATGGAAGTTCCACTCTGCATACATGGAGTTATCTTGAGTTAGAATCAACTCCAGGGCAACTAATGGCAACAATGTAAGAATTACTCAAGCATGTTGAAAAGAATGAGGATGTAATTGTTGGAAGTCATATTAAAGGAATACCATTAACTAGGATTTAGAGTATAAAAATGTAGTATCTGATCTTATCCTCATACTTTTGGTTTTCTTTGGCTTCTTCATTATCTTTTAGGATATTACTAAAGGCCAGCAGGGGAAATGTTTTATAAATACACTTTTCTAGAAGAAGCAAGGGAGGTAAACTGTAGATTTAATAGAAACCAGAATACATATTGGCTATATTAACAGAGTTTTCCTGCCACTCATTTGTCTTTGAGATTTTTCTTTCCTGTATAAAGTGAAAGTGTATAACAAAATCTTCCTTTAGGTTTTCAAGTGGTCATTCAAGGCATGAAAATTGGTTTCTATTCACCTGGAGTGACAGAGGAAGAAGGAGAGTCAGAAATAGGAGAAGGAAATGGAATGGGTGGCTAATTGTCTCCATGAACAACTTCTTCTTTTGCCATGAGACTTGAAGAAATAGAATAGCCTACTTATTATTACTGAACATTTTGGTCAAAGATTCTATAAAAGAATCCTGATCAAAAGTGGGAAAATGCAGAACAGAATTTCAAATTCTCACGGACTCCAGACTTTCGGGAGCCATGGAAACTGGATGAACCTCCACAACTATTGTCCTGAGATAATCTGTAAACCTTAAATCACAAATATTCCTTGAAGTCTTACTCAAACCAAACAATAGTTTAGATTAACTAGTAAAGAACCTTTCAAGATCTATATATATGGGATCAAATTGCCAAAACACCTTGAAAGATTAGATTGGAATCTTAGGGGGCAGTTAATTTATATTAATATGGGAGGAACAACTCAGAGAAGAGGGTGAGAATAGTCACGTAACTGGAACAATGAAATCAGTGTCACTGAATTGAACATGTAGAAACTGCTGAATTGGTATATGTTCTGCTGTGTATATTCTCGGTCACAAAAGAAATAGAATTTTTAAAAATCAGCTTTTTTAATATTGAACATGTCCCCATACTTGAAACCAAAGGTACCTAAAGCTGGACTGCAGTGTTGAAGAGGCTGAGCTCACTCCTTGCTTTCTAAAATACTTCAAATGATCTATGCTGTTGTAAGACTCTAGCTGATTATACAATTTGTGCTGCCATTTCTGTTAGTAATTTTGGAGGATAGCACTAGGACATATTTGGAGTTTAAACTAAATTTGGATTTCTCCATTAGGCATTAGATGGCAGTATTAATCAAGACATTCATAGCTGACTTATACTGCAGCTGTTTCTAAAGATACCCATAATTCTTCTAAGAATGTTTCATGAAACAGTTATTTATCTTACATTTTCTACTTCTGCAAAAGGAAAACATAAAATACACTGCAGATCCAATTTTGTAATCTTTTACATCTTGTATTTACTCTTCTTTTAGGGAAGCTGCTAAAAGACAAGTGAATTTATTGGGTTATTTCTAATGTTAAATGCCGAAAATTCTTTTTATTTTTTTTATGTATATAGAAGTATATATGCTAATATATATATATATAGAAGCATATATAGAAGTATATATTTTAATGATTAAATTTTCAGTTATATAATGACAAGTATAAAGTATTATTTGTGATGGCCATCTGAAAATTTTCTGTTAATGTAAGTGGAGTGTATCCTGTAGCACCCGACGGTTAGCTGGGCCTGAAGGCTAGCTTTGCCACTTATTAGCCGAGTCCATGGGCAAGCAACTTAACACCTTTGTGCCTCAGATTCTTCATCTATAAAATGGTGACATACTAGTTCCTGTCTCAGAGCTTTATTGTTGAGAACTAAGTGATTTACTATACAGAAAGGGTTAAGGAAAATGCCTTACATCTAGCACCCCACCCACCAGCCACTCTGTGGGAGAAAGGCTGGGCAATCTACTTCCCTAAAGATTTACTGCTTCGGAAATCCAAAGGGGATTGCTATGAGTGGGAATCCACTCGAAGGCAGTGAGGGT
>NW_006922073.1:2021419-2028239 GCF_000298275.1 Orycteropus afer afer | reverse complement strand
AAAAAAAAAAAAAAAAAGTATTGTGCTCTGCACACAGTCTCAGGAGAGAAATTCTTAAAAAGTGAAGTCTCTTAATGGCTGCTTCCAGAAAGGTTAATGTTCAGTGGAGCTAGATAGGCGATATCATGGCTTATATGCCACACAATGGAGGATTCTTTTCAGTAATGACCGAGCATGGAGGTGATTCTTCTTACCAGAAATCTTATGGAATCATGTTCCTTCCATCTCGGCAGCAGGGCAGAATACAGGACACAGATCTGGCAGCACATAGAGGTGTCAGGCACTGAGTCTTGGGAGAGAAGCAGGAGGGTGCAAGGTGCACACTTTGAGAGAGAAGTCATTTTCAGAGACATGAGTAATCGTTGGCAGGCATTCAGATGAGCACTTTGGAGGAGAGTGTGAGGATCATTTACCATGGTAGACAAAGACATGGATATTGAAATGTGAACTTCTGAGATATTGAAGATAACATCTAAGAATTCTCAGCCCTGGTGCTGGGAGGCATATGACCTCCTTGAAGGGCGGAATAAGAACATTGTGAGGGACTCAGAAGATGGTAAGCAGAACCCAGACAACAGAAAAGAAGAAACGTAGATCAGATCTTTAACATCACACATGGTTAATGATTTTCATCAATTCTCCCTGAAAAGACAATACATTATCTATGATTTGCAATCATTAAAAGAAAAAACAAGCTTTTTAAAAAAAACAAAGCCATACACAGCACTTTATTTGAATTTTTTAATGTAATCCACAATAACTGTAAGATATTTTTTTTCTAAATGAGAAAATGGAAGGAAAGAGAAGTTAAGTAACTTATCCAAAGTAACTTAGTGTCAGTGCTTACCCGGTTAGAAAACCTAATATAAGTCTTTAACTATGTCAGTTCAAGCATTCTTTATTAATTCTTTTATTATTTAAAAAGCTGTAAATTACAGAAACACTCTAGATAATTTTGTAGATATCTTTGGATTATTATATATACAATAAGAAGGATTTTACCTGGTGATCTCAGTAAAGCTTCCCAAAATATGTAAAAAAATAAGTAGCCTTTTTATAGAGTAATGTCTTAATAGAGCTTATTCATATATATATATATATATATATATATATGTGACTGTACATATGTCTTTACATATGCATATGGAATGAGCCTGATATTTCATCTAATAGAAATTAAATGTAGGGCAATTTTCATCATTCAGGAGAATGTCAGTGGCTCTGAATGGCTTAGTGTCTTATATTGTTTAATTGTGCAAGATGTAACAATCATTTTGATGTTTAAATTTCACCTTGTCTGCTCTCATTAGTCCTATCCATCCACATTGTCAAATGGAGCAACATCACATTGTAATGCTTGCATCTATTAATGAAAAATCAGGGTTTTTTTTATTTAAACGTTCTAAGATTAACCTTCCTTTTAGGGAGTCAAGCAGCCCATTTAGAAATACATATAGTTAGATTTTTTATTTTTTAACTTTAAGTGGTCTGAATGGAAGTGTCATTTTAGTCTCTCTCACATCCTCTTTCCGCTTATATTTCATAAAATTTATCATCTTTCATTTATGTTGCCAGTGAAGTCTTTTTTCCCTTGTGCTTGCATCTGACACTAAAGAGAAAAAAATGTGACTCATCTGACGCAGTGGTTGGATATAATGTCTGAAACCACTGTTTACAAGGTCCATTAGTGTTTACCGCCCTGACACTTTCCTTCATGGTCTGCAAAGCATTTTAGTTCAGACTGAGTTATTTTTTCATAGCAACCAATTTTCTATAGTATAGATATCTCTTCAATGTTGAAAACTCCAAAGGGAGTTCTGGTGCCTTCTTTGTGAAGATCAGGCAATATATTAGTGTTCCAGTGTAGCAGAGCCTAGTATATTGTGATTTGTTTGTAGTGTAAGTGGAACTGTGAATTTTGAACTCTAAAGTCAAAATGGTATCAGAATGACAATGTCCAGTGTCTACCAAATAGTTCAAAAGCTTTTTTTTTTTCTGTCAACAATTCTGTTTCTCTTTAACAATTCCTGCTGTCATTGTCACTTCTGATCCTCTAGTCCAGCAACACTTCATGCCCTTCATATGCAAACATTAGACAAAGCATTTGTTTTGGAGGGACACACACTTTGGGCTGAAAACAATATATATAAAATAAATAAAATAATACTTAATACTTGCTTGGTGTCAAGCAAGGCCAGGACTAGAGTGAAGCAAGCGAGATGTCTGCAGAGTAGGCACTTGCATGACCATAAAGGTGAGTGACTTCTTAAATTTTGTGCGTTAAGTATCCCTTTGTCCTCCCACTAGTTCCAGCCCTAGTGTCAAGAACTATAAAGAGGCTGAGATTTTATCCTGCTTGCAAGGTTGTTACCTTGTTAGTTAGCTTGCTGCAGTTTCATGGATACTGGCAGAAGACAAAAGACTGCGAGGTCAGAGCAGTGTTGAATTACTCAATAAGCAAGGTAAGATTAGTAAGGAAGCACAAGTAACCTGTGCTTACCTTGTTTATTGGGTGTTCTGCCCCAGGTCAAAGATTAAGTACTTTAGTACTGTTATTATGATAATGGCATATCAAGCAGCATGAGTTTTATGTTCATGTTAGTTTCCCTTGCTGAGCAGCCCAGGTGGATACTGCACACAAAGTGGGTTTGTATCAGAGCTCAGGAATCTTGAGTTACTTGGACATTTTATAATGAACTGAAACCTATCCTGTTGGAGCTTTGTCCTAAAAGGAGACACTATCTTTACTATACTGAATAGTGTGGGGGGGAGGGTGCAAAAAAAAGCCAAATACATGCTCATCTCTACATTTAAAGGCTGTTCAGTATACAAAGATAATCCAGAACAAAAGCTGGTTATGCCTCAGCTTGTAAGAGTTTAGAATCATGGAAGACCTATGGAGAATTGTCTCCTAACATACAAGGTTTATGAAGATTAAATGAGACAAAGTTTGTAAAGCACTCAGTCCAAATCTGTAAACAAAGTAATCTCACTGCCATAGAGTTGATTTTTACTCATAGCAATCCTCTTTGGGCTTTCAAGGCAATAAATTTTACAGAAATAGATTGCCCCATCGTCCTTCCACAGAGTGGCTAGGGAATTTGAACCACTAACCTTCTGGTTATGAGTCAAATGCCTTAAGCATTATGCTACCAGAGCTTCTTTGGTTAAAAAAAAAAAAAAAAGCAGGAGCTCAATAAATGATAGTTGATGTGATGGTTAATGTTATGTGTCAATTTCGCTAGGTCAAGATTCTCAGTATTATGCAACTGCCCTCCATTTTGTGATCTAATATAAGGGGAGTTCGTGGGGGTGTGGCCTGTATACAATATATATGACATTTTGGCAAAGTTCTCTCTCTCGACCCTGCATCTGACTCATCATCTTCTGACCTCTGGTTCTTGAGATGTGAACTAGTGGCCTTCCACCTGACCTGCTGATTTTGGCTCTTTCAGCCCTTGCAACCACATGAGTCAGGAAAAGCCTCCAGCCTGATGCTTGACCTATAGATTTGAGACTTGCTAGCATCTACAACTGCTTTAGCCACTTGCTTGAAATAAATCTCTCTACATGTATTTATCTTTGGTAAAATGGAGGGTCGGAGAAAAAGGAAAGACCTTCAATGAGATGGATTAACACAGTGGCTACAATATGGACTCAAGCATCATCATTGTGACTGTGAGGATTGTGAGGACAGTGCAGGACCAGGGAGTGCTTCATTCTGCTGTACATAGGGTCACTATGAGTTGGAATCGATTAATAGCACCTAACAACAACAACAACATATGTATTTATCTATATATGGTTCACTGGTTTTGCTGATCTAGAGAATCCAGCCTAAGATTCTGGACTTTTTATTCCTTCCTCTCCATTCTGAAGCATAAGTTCATTTATATCATTTCCACAAAGCCAGAGGGATACTTGGGAGCTCTAGTAGCATAGTGCCTAAGGCACTTGATTGCTAACCAGAAGGCTGGTGGTTCAAACCCACCAGCCACTCCTTGGAAGGAAGGTTGGGCAATCTACTTCCATAGTGATACTGCCTGTGCAACCCAAGAAGGGGTCGCTGTGAGTCGGGTCCAACTTGACGGCACATAACAACGACAATACTTGAAGGGAGGAATCAATTTTGGTGCTTCTACTATTTATATTTTAAAAAAAAAAAGCATAAAGAAACAAAAATACAAAATGCATTGTCATAGAGTGGATTCTGAATCATGGCAACCTTATAGGACAGGGTAGAACTGCCCTATAGGGTTTCTAAGGTTGTAAATCTTTTAAGGAAGCATACTACCACATCTTTCCCCCATGGAACCACTGATAGGTTAGAATCTCTGACCTTCAGTTTAGCAGCTGAGTGCTTAACCACTATGTTACCAAGACTCTTTCACTATGTTGATGGAAAAATATTTTCAGATAGTTTCTGGCTTTTTTTCATCTAAATCCAATCAAAATCAAACCACTCCCTCCACCTGCCATGACTGAGTTTATGTGAATTGTCAATATGCTCCACTTCAAGTCCAGGCCTATGTAGGTCCTGTTTTAGTCCTTGCCAAAGCAGGCCCTGTTTTAGTGAACTTGGACTACCAGGCTTACTGATGCAGATCTAGCAAAAAGTATGGGTGACTTGACTGCTGGGGTACTAGTCAATCCACTGCTCTCAAGTCCATTCCACACTCTTCCCATGCTCTTCTGTGGGACTCACCCCTGCAAACTACATTTCCTCAACCCACTTGTCATCTGGCTTGGCCAAGGGGAGATAGAAAAAAGAGATAGAAGAAGAGAAGGAGGGTAGAAGTCTAAGCATTTCTCCCCAACTTTCCATATTTGGATTGACTTCTGACTATAGTTGCATCTCTTCCATAATTCCTGTTTTGCCAACACCTCTCTATGATCCCACTACTGATGTACAGCTTCAATGCTTATGTTTTATTCACACTATCACCTCCTTCTAGTTATCCAAGACCACAGGTGTTAGTATCCTCCCTATTAACGTTTCACTGCTAACCAGAAGGCTGATGGTTCAAACTCACCAGCCACTTCTAGGAAGGAAGGTTGAACAATCTACTTCCGTAGTGATACCACCTCGGAAACCCAAGGAGGGGTTGTTATGAGTTGGATCTGACGTGATGGCAGTGAGTTTGACTAAAGCTTGGGTTGCCTTTCCTACCCATACTATTCCTTTGTCTCTCTAGGGAACTACTTAGCATGGGTTCTGCTTCTTGATTGGTCCTTGAGGGATATATTTCTATCACTCATTCATCTTCCCAATAATACCTTGATAATAGCAAGTGTAAGCCCAGTCTTTGATCATGATTCTATCTTGAATTCTATATTCCCTTGTAATTATTTGGTTGTGGAAAACAGAAAGGGACTCAAGCTTGCTTCAGTAAAGTGGGATATCTATATATAAGGATATTAGAGACTTTCCCCAAAATGTAGGTAAGGAAAAGCAGTCAGTATGCCTTATTTGTTGTAAATATCTGACTTTCTTGAAAGAGGGATGGATTTGGTTCCTTGGGACTTCTTTTGAGGAAGAGGTCCAAAAGCAAGGAAATTCTCCAACCTCAGACGTTTGTGACCATTCAGAAAAGCTGCAACAAGAAGTCAAATCAGTACTGTCACTGGGTGGACATTTGTAGGGCCAACATGAAGCAACTTTAGGAGGCTGTGGTAGTTAAATTTGTGTATCAACTTGGCGAGGCCTGGTTGAGTGGTTGGGCAGCTGGATGTAGTATTCCCTATGATGAGACTGGTAATCAACTCCATGATGGGATCTACCTCAAACAGCTGAGTAGCTACTTTAGGGATACAGTTTGTTTCCTGTACATAAGTAGCAGCTTTGGGAATGGTCTCTAGCTTATGGTATGCTTGAACTCTGTAGCCTCGTTGTTGTTTAGCAGCCTGCCATGTTCTACTGACCTTGGGACTTTCAATGGTCTTGAATGAATGGCCTGCTGTGTGGTTTGGTAACATCGGGACTGTGCCATTTTATTTGTCAACCTTGGGCTTGTTAGCCTTAGCAGCCAGTAGCTGCCAGAGTGAAGAGATGCCTCTAGCTTCAGTGGGCTGGAAGCAAGAGGCAGAGCTGAAGCACAGGTTGAGGGGCTTTCACACTATCCCTAGAGGCTGGCATTTTGAACTCAGACTTCTAACCTCTGAACTACAAGAGAATAAACTCTTGTTTGTTAAGGCCATCCCATTTATGGTATATCTTCTGTCAAAGTGGCACTAGGTAACCAGAACAGAGACTCAACTTGCTAAGCAAATCTGATTCTGAGAGCTGGTGGCCTTAAGCTGTGGAAACCCTTACCTTAATAACCTGGACCTCCAGATGGCCCTTATGGACTCTTAGGAACATTTAAAAAACTAATACTTACAAGGATATTAGTGTGATATTAGTGCTTCAAATACTCAAGAGTAGATGTTGTTGTTGTTATGTACTGTTGAGTCGGACCCAACTCATAGTGACCCGTCCTTGGGTTTCCGAGGCAGTATCACTATGCAAGTAGATTGCCCAATATTCCTTCTGAGGAGTGACTGGTGAGTTTGAACAGCCAGCCTTCTAGTTAGCAATCGAGTGCCTTAGGCACTAAGCTACCAGAGCTCCCCAAGAATAGAGAGTGACTGATAAAATAGTATGAAGTGTAGAACTAGGTCTAGATTGACCATGGGGCATGCTCCTTTTTTTTTTTTTTTTAAGTATATCTTTCCTTTCACCAGATTTTTTTTTCTCTTTTCCTAATTTACCTCTTTCTTAGAACAATATGGTTGCAAACATGCAGCAAAACAACATAGGTTTTTATTTGTTGTTGTTGTT
>NW_006922073.1:1982776-2020769 GCF_000298275.1 Orycteropus afer afer | reverse complement strand
TTTTTTTTTTTTTTTTTTAATAATTTGAATTTCATCTCACATTTTTCTCCCACTCTATCCAGGATCTCCTATTTTGATCTCTTTCTGAGTGATTGACAGTGATAGCTGGGCACCATCTAATTCTTCTGGTCTCAGGGTCATGTAGCCTGAGGTTTGCATGGTCCACTTGTCCCTTGGAATAATTATTCCCATGTGTCATTGGTTTTCTTCATTCTTCTTTGTTCTGGATGAAAAGAGAACAATTGTTGCATCTTAGATAGCTGCTTGCAAGCTTTTAAGACCACAGTTGCTACTCACCAAAGTGGGATGTAGAACAATGTTTTTATGTAGTATATAATGCCAAACTGAGCTTGATGTCCCCACAACCATGGTCCTGAGTACATGGACCCAGTGACTCACACCCTCAGGATATTTAGCTGTTTTGTAGTCATCTAAATATGTACTTGGCAGTTCAAACCCACCAGCCAGTCTGCAGAAGAAAGATTGAGCAATCTACTTCCATAAAGATTTCCCACCTCGGAAACCCAAAGTAGGTCGCTATGAGTTAGAATTGACTCAATAGCAGTAAGTTCGGTTTTTTTTAAATGTGTACTATTTCATCATTTATAAACACTTCAAACTCCTAGGCAGCTTCATGAATTCATATTAATTTCATGAGAAGATATTGCCATATTTTAGATTATTTTTAATTACTTGTGTTAAAGAGATAAATCAAAGTTATGTTTTTAAAAGTATATGCAAAAATGAGGTTTCATATGGTGGCTGCTTCCAATCAGATTTATCTAGGTACTTGACATTTAGAAATGGTGAATTTCTAGGTCTTAAATAATGATGGCTTTGCCAGATTATGCTGGTGTTTCCACATCTGTTCTTAATTTAATGGCAAGTTAGGTGTCTGGATGACAGGAAGTGACCCTGAAACATGATCATTAATTCCAGTGGGATTAAATTTGATGAAACAAACATTTGCTTGTGAATCCATTAAATTTTCATTTTTCTTTTACAGAAAAAAGCTACCCAAACCCAAATGATTGTCTTTTCCCAAAAATACAATATGACATTTGGCAAGAAAAATTAATTTATTAAAATATATAATAATGTGCTGAAATGCTATAATTTTATATTAACTCTAGATTAAAAGTCTCACATATTTTTAAACAGATTGAATGCTAAATGAAAATGACTTGTGAACATATCTGTTATTTAGGATATTTTCTTTTAATAGAATTCATTTTAGCTTCACCACAGCCAAGGAGTATGAGTAATGGCTGTCAGCCATGACTTAGAAATAGCATCATTTAAAAGAAATGAATGTTATAGTTCTAGTCTTTAAAATTGAAATTTATGTGTACATATTTAGTTTGCTAACCTTATGAAGAATGGTGAGCAGGGAGGTGGTGAATACTAGGTAAAAAAAAAACAATAATAATAACACTAACAATATTACCAACAATAAAGTTTTCCAACACAATATTTATTTTGAGTGGTTAAAGATTTACTTCAAATTTATGTAGGGATATCGTAGTATATCAAAGACAGACATTTTTTCCTTTAAAAATAAATAATACATATTGTTGTTGTTGTTATATGCTGTTGAGTCAGACCCGACTCATAGCGACCCGTCCTTGGGTTTCAGAGGCGGTATCACTATGGAAGTAGTTTCCCCCATCTTCCTTCCGAGGAATGGCTGGTGGGTTTGAACTGCCAGCCTTCTGGTTAGCAGTCAAGTGCCTTTGGCGCTATGTTACCAGAGCTCCTAAATAATACATATCATTCACATATCATTCACTATTCTAGATGCTTTAGAACCTTCAGTTTTTCAACCACCTCCCTATCTGACAAGAAGCTCTCATGGTGCAATATTCAAGCACTCAGCTGCTAGCTGAGAAAAGGTTGGTGGTTGGAACCCACCCAGTGGCTCACAAGAGAAAGACCTGTGGATGTGCTTCTGTAAAGATTACAGCCTAGAACACTCTATGGGCAGTTCTACTCTGTCACACAGGGTCACTTTGTGTTTAAATTGACTTAGCAGCACCTAATGACAACAATAACCCTATATGACAGCTTTTACGATTTCACAAAGTATCTATAGTGCACATATATGGACATAAGGCACTATACCTTGGAAAACCACATACTAGCATTTATTTAAACAAATGTTTATTGCTACATACATATTTAAGTACTTACTGTGTGCCTATCACTGTACCTCATGGTGAATCAATTTTACAAAGATATTTAAGGCCTGTTTTCTTTCTTCAAACAGCTGAAGGGCACCTAGGAAAGCAAACTGCACACTGCTTTGTGTGGAGACAGGGTGATGAGTATAGGCTAAACATGATATTAGCCTGCTTCAGATTCTACCTGAAAGGCTCATATGTACCATACTAAAGTCCAATATCTGTTTAATGATGCAATTACACACCTATAAAAAAGAGGCCATGTCTTGTCTTTCAGTTTATTGTACTGTGGTGGCTTGTGTGTCTGTGTGAGGCTGGAGGCTATGCCACCCCACTGGTATTTCCAATGCCAGGAAGGTCAACCATAGTGGACAAATTGCAGTGGAGCTTCCAGATGAAAAAAGTGGGAAGAAGGACAGGGCCATCTACTCTGAAAAAAAACGGCAATTGAAAACCTTATAAATAGCAGTGAAACAGTGTCTGATATATTACTGGAAAACTTTATGAATAGCATTGAAACATTGTCTGATATAGTGCCTGAAGATGACTCCCTCAGGTTGGAAGGCACTCAAACTACGACAAGGGAAGAACTGTCTCCCCAAAGCTGAGTCGACCTTTATGACGTGGATGGAGTAAATCTTTTGAGACCTCCATCTGCTGTTGTGGCACAACTCCAACTGGGGGAAAAAAAAAAAAAACAGGTGCAAATAGTCATTAAAATCAGAACGTGGAATGTATGAAGTATGAATCTAGGAAAAGTGAAAGTTCTCAAAAAATGAAATGGAACACTTGTTCTGGTTACCTAGTACCACTCAGACAGGAATATACCACAAAGGGGATGTCTTGAACAAATAGGAGTCTATTCTCTTACAGTTTGGAGGCTTTAAGTCCAAGTTCAAAGTTCTAGGCTCTAGGAGCTGGGTGAAAGCCCCTCAGCCTTGGGCTTCAGCTCTGCCTCCCGCTCCCGGCCCACTAAAGCTAGAGGCTTTTCTTCACTCAGACAGCTGTTGATTGCTAAGACTGACAAGCCCAAGGTTGACAAGTAAAAAGACACAGTCCTGATGTTACTAAATCATAGGCAGGCTATAATTCAAGTCCACTGAAAGTCCCAAGGTTGGCAAAGCATGGCAGGCTGTTGAACAACGGCACACCTACATGCAGGGTTCAAGCATGTCATAAGTCAGAGACCATTCCCAATGCTGCTTCTTATATAAGGGAAGCAGACTATATCTCTAAAGGAGTTACTCAGCTGCTCTAATACATTCCATCATGGAGTTAATTATCAATCTTACCATGGGGAATAAGTACATTCAGCTGCCCAACCACTCAACCAAACCTAGCCAAGTTGACACACAAAATTAATTACCACAACATTTAAAATTAATATCCTAGGCATTAGTGAGCTGAAATGGACTGGTTTGGGCCATTTTGAAACAGACAATCATATGACCTAGTATGCTGGAAATGACAAGTTGAAGAGGAAAGGCAATGCATTCATCATCAAAAAGAACATCTCAAGATCTGTTCTGCAGTACAATGTTGTCAATAAAAGGATAATATCCATATGTCTACATGGAAGACCAGTTACTACTACTATTATTCAAATTTACACACCTACTACTAAAGCCAAAGATAAAGAAATGGAAGATTTTTATCATCTTCTGTAGTTTGAATTGACCAAACATACAATAAAGATGTACTGATAATTATTGGTGATTAGGAGGAGAAAGTTCAAAACAAAGAAGAATCATCAGCAGTTGGAAAATATGGTCTTGGTGACAGAAATGATGCTGGAGATTGCATGATGGAACTTTGCAAGACCAATGACTTATTCATTGCAAATATATTTCTTCAACAACATAAATGACAACTATACACATGGAGCTTGCCAGATGGAATTCACAAATATCAGATTAACTACATCTGTGGAAAGGGCCAATGGAGAAGCTCAATATCATAGGTCAAAGTGAGGCTAGGAGCTGACTGTGGAACAGACCATCAATTGCTCATATGCAAGCTCAAGCTGAAGCTGCAAAAAACTAAAACAAATCCAAAAAGAGCCAATATAATGACCTTGGTTATATCCCACCTGAATTTAGAGACCACTGAAGAATAGGTTTGACACACTGATCCCCAATGATTGAAAACCTGATGAGTTGTGGGATGACATCAAGAACATCATACATTTAGAAAGCAAAAGGTCATTAAAAAGACAGAAGAGTAAGAAAAGACCAAAATGGATGTCAGAAAAGATTCTGAAAGTTGCTCTCAAATGTACAGTAGCGAAAACAAAAGGAAGAAATGCTGAAATAAAAGAACTGAATAGAAGATTTCAAAGGGTGGCTCAAGAACACAAAGTAAAGTATTATAAGGAAATGTGCAAAGGGAACATGCTCAGCATTTCTCAAGCTGAAAGAACTTAAAGAAAAAATTTAATCTTTGAGTTGCAGTACTGAAGGAGTCTATGGGCAAAATACTGAAAGATGTAGGAAGCATCAAAGGAAGATGGAAGGAATACACAGAATCATTGTATCAAAAAGAATTGGTCAATGTCCAACTATTTCAGGAGGTAGCATAGGATCAAGAACTAATGGTATTTAAGGAAGAAGTCCAAACTACACTGAAGGAATTGGTGTAAAACTAGGCTCCTGGAATTGATGGAATACCCATTGAGATGTTTCAGCAAATGCATGCAACACTAGATGTGCCTATTCGTTTATGCCAAGAAATATGGAAGATAGCTACCTGGTCAACTGACTGGAAGGGATCCATATCTGCCCATTCCAAAGAGAGGTGATCCAACACAATGTGGAAATTATAAAACAATATCATTATTATCATCACAGGCAAGTAAAATCTTGCTAAAGATAATTCAAAACCAGTTGTATCAGTATACTGACAATGAACTTCTAGAAATGCAAGCTGGATTAGAAGAGGACAGGGAATAAGGGATATGATTGCTGATGTCAGATGAATCCCAGCTGAAGCAAAAAATACCAGAAAGATGCTTACCTTTGTTTTATTGACTATGCAAATGCCTCTGACTATGTGGATCATAACAAATTATGGATAACATTGTGAAGAATGGAAATTCCAGAACACTTAATTGTGCTCATGAGAAACCTGTACATTGACCAAGAGGCTGTTGTTCAAATAGAACAAGAGGATACTGCATAATTTAAAAGAGGAAAGGTGTGTGTAAGGGTTGTATCCTTTCACCATACTTATTCAATCAGTATACTGAGCAAATAATCCAAGAAACTGGACTATACGAGAACACGACATAAGGATAGGAAAAACAGTCATTTACTACCTGAAATATGCAGATGACACAACCTTGCTTACTGAAAGGGATGAGGACATGAAAAGCAATTAATGATGTAGATTAAAGACAGCCTTCAGTACGGATTACACTTCAACATAAAAGAAAAAAAAACCCTCACAATGGATCAATAAGCAAAATTATAACCAGAGAAATATTGAATTTGTCAATGATTTCATTTTACTTCGATACACAATCAACGTCCATGGAAGTAGCAATCAAGAAACCAAAGGATGTATTGCATTGGGCAAATCTGCTGCAAGATACCACTTCAAAGAGTTCAAAAGCAAACATGCCACTTTTAGGACTAAGATATGCATGACCCAAGTCATGGTATTTTCAATCATTTCATATGCATATGAAAACTGGATAATGAATAAGGAAGACCAAAGAAGAAATGATGCCTTTGAATTATGATTTTGGTGAAGAATACTAAATATACCATGGACTTCCAAAATAATGAACAAACGTGTCCTGGAAGAAATATAGCCAGGCTGCTCCTTAGAAAAGAGGACAGTGAGTCTTTATCTCAAGTACTTTGGATTAGTCTCTGGAGAAGGATATCATGTTTGATAAGTAGAGGGTCAACAAAAAAGAAGACAATTCACAAGGAGTGGATGGACACAGTTGCTGCATCAATGAGTTCAAACCTCACACTGATTGTGAGGATTGCTCAGGACCTGGGCAGTGTTTCATTCTGTTGTACACAGAGTTAGCATGAGCTGGGACTGACTTGATGGTACCGAAAAACACCACCACCACCAAAACTGCATCATGTTACTGAGGGCCCCTCTTCCTCTAAAAGATATATTCCGAATACCCTTTCCCCAAGAACTCAGTGCTGTGTGCCAGGTAATACATAATGAAGTGAGACTGGTTTTAAATTATAGCTATGCATTTTAACCTCTATTACCAGAGAGTCATTCTTACACCCTTCAATACACAGGTATGCTGTTACCAAGACCTTAAGGCCATAAATAGTTCCTAGGAGAAATAATGACATTAATAACATATATTTGACAATTCTATGGTTATGAGACAGCATTGAGGCCCAATTTTATTTATCTTTGGCATAAAATAGTTACATTGGGATAAAATTATAAGAACTACTTTTCACATGTGTAAATCGACAGACATATCCACTAGGGGACAGACGTATGGCAGAAACTCGGAGCAAAGGAAAGGAGAAACATTGCAGGACCCACAACCAAGAAAAGCAATATGCTTTAGTCCAGATGGAGGTGGAGCCGGATATATTCCAGTCACCTAGCAGGACCCTGGCAAAATGAGGCAGAGCAGCAAGAGTCTGGTGAAGAGAGACACAGCGCATGAAATGCTCCTGCAGGGAGAGGCTGGGTGCCACAGAGGGCCAGTGCCTGCTTGGGAGTTTGTGTGTATATGTGTTCACAGAAAAAGGGCATTTATTTAGTCTACTTGATAATTTTGCCCAGCTCTGGGGATTCTTTTGGACTGCGTTTCAGGGGTGCAGTGGGGTGGGGGTAGGGGCGGGGGCACAGGGATTGCCAAAATAATTACCGTAAATCCTTTCCAGAGGCATGATCCTTTGCTTTTCCTCTTATAACCTAGCTGGGAAGGTGGTTCCAGGAAAGTGCAAGGTCAATTGTGAAGAACAGCAGTTGCCTTCCCCCCCCACCACAAAGACACACACACACACACACACACACAGTTAAAAAGAGTTACTGAGAGGATAGCTGCACAACGATCGAGTAAAGAAGGAAAGAGAGAAAGTGAAAGCAGTGGGCAAGAGGTGGGATGGCAGAGAGGGATTAGGGCCAAAGAGGCAGAGAGGTGCCTGCAGTCACTTCCTTTTTCCCCTCTGTGCCTCGTGGAAAATGGAGCCGGAGCTGGGCTGGATCTCGGAAGCGAGGGCCACCGGCGCCGAAGGTCGCGCTCTCCTCCCCGCCCAGGAGGATATATCAAACTCCAAGACCTAGTTCTGAATGCTGATTGTCCCTCCCCGGACTAAGGGCTCGGTCCACCATTTTCTGGACGCGCGCGACTCGGGGGGTGGTCACTGTGCTCTCTCGGAGGACGTGCTGGCAGGGGCGACAGAGGCGCGCAGGGTCGCCGGAGGGAAAGCGATCCAGGGCGGAGGGAGAGGAGGCGCAGTATTCCGGAAGCTTCTTTCTGTGGAAAGCAGCAGAAAATCGGCTGTTTGGCTTGTTTCTCGCTTCACGTTTACTTTTTCCTTCTTTCCTGACTTGTGCTGGAGCAGCTGAGCTTTGCGGACAAGGTGCCTGGAGATGGGTCTGCATGATACATAACCTCGGCTTCTGCTAGAGGTGGGGGTGCAGGAGAGGGGTAGGTGGGACGAACCAGCTGGGTGACTGTTAGAATCTGCCTAGGTTTGGTGTCTTCTTTGAGTTCTGTGTGTGGAGAGTGAAGCCAAAGCCTTTAAATTCCGCAAGACTTGACTAAATCAACTCTTGGGAAAGACACTGGGAGTGGGGTGGAGGTAGACGGATCCAAAACAAAAAACAAAAACTAAGGTAGTGGAACTTTCACCAGATGATTGAAATGAAAGTGAACACAGGATATTTTGAGTCATAATAGTTTCTTTCTCTGGACCTTTATGTTGTTTTTGGGTGCCATTGAGTAGATTCCATCTCATGGTGATCCCAGAACTGCCTCATATGGTTTTCTTGGTTGTAATCTTTACAAGGGCAGATCACTAGGTCTTTCTGCCACTGGATGGGTTGGAACACCAACCTAGGTAGCCGAGCCTTAACAGTTGTACCATCACCATTCCATTGAACCTTTATCCAAACCATCGTTTTGATTCCAACTTATAGTAACTCTTTAGGACAGGTAGAACTATCACATAGGGTTTACGAGGCTGCCAATCTTTAGGGAAGCAGATTCCCTTATCTTTACTCCACAGAGAAGATGGTGGGTTCTAACCACAGAGCTTTTGGTTAGCAGCCAGATGCTTTAGCCACTATGCCATTAGAACTCTTTTAAACCTTTATAGGAAGGACATTGTTAATCTTTCATAACAACACTTACCACCCTGGATTTGAATTTTTCACTTTCATTTCCTCTTTATATGCAAAGTGATTAAACAGGCCAAAACCAAACCAAACTAACTGCTGTGGAGTGGGTCCACTCACAGTGACCACTCCTCGAGTTTCAAAGGCATTATCTCTAAGGAAGTAGATTGCCCAGTCTTCCTTCCGAGGAGTGGCTGGTGGGTTTGAACCACCAGTCTTCTGGTTAGCAGTCAAATACCCTAGGCACTATGCCACCAGGAGAGGCTATCAAAAACATCTTGGAATGACTATTCTCATGCAGTAGTTCTCAAACTTAAGAATAAGTCAGAATCTCTTCTAGGGCTTATTATCATAGATTCCTGGACCCTCCTTAGAGTTTCTGATTCAGTAGGTTTAGGGTAAAACCGAAACCAAACTCACTGCTGTCAAGTTGGATCCAACTCATAGTGATCCATCCTTGGGTTTCCTAGGCGGTATCACTATGGAAGTAGATTATCCAATCTTCCTTCTGAGGAGTGGCTGGTGGGTTTGAATCTCCAGCCTTCTGGTTAGCAGTCAAATGCCTTAGGCACTATGCCACCAGAACTCCCAGGTTTAGGGTTGTTGTCCGTTGTTGTTATGTGCCGTGGAGTCGGCCCCAACTCATAGTGACCCCTCCTTGGGTTTCCGAGGCAGTATCACTACAGAAGTAGATTGCCCAGCCTTCCTTCAGAGGAGTGGCTGATGGGTTTGAACTGCCAGACCTGAGAATTTGCATTTCTAACAAGTTACCAGGTGATGCTCATGCTGCTGATCTGGGGATTACATTTTGAGAACCACTGTTCTAGGGATTGATTCTTCATCCTCCCTGAACTTCAGCATTAGATTACCTCTGGAGCTTGAAAACAAAACAAACAGAACAAAATAAAAAAAGTATGCCCAAGCCCCACTGTCAGATATGCTGAATTAATTGGTTTGGAATGAGATCTGGCTGTTGATATGGTTCAAAAGTATCTAGGTGATTCTACTCTGCAGTCAGGGCTGTGAAACTGTGCTGCCCAAAAACCAAACCCACTGTTATCAAGTCAATTCCAACTCAGTGGCCATACAGGAGAGAGCAGAACTGTTTCATAGTGTTTCCATGGTTGTGATCTTTACAGAAACAGACTGTCACACATTTTTCTTCTGTGGAACTGCTGGTGGGTTTGAACCACCAAACCTTCAGTTAGCAGGCAAACTCTCTAACCACTGTACCACCTTGGTGCCGTATCCATGCAACAGTGCCTTTGAAGACCATCATTAGAGTCACCTGTTTAAGATTAAGACATTACCACCCCCTCGTTAGTAGGGATCAGTTTGATTGATTTGCTTATCCTGAGAAAACTGGAAATGAGATAAATGCAGTCTCATAGAGGGAAATACTGTGAAAATAAGCCAGGAAGGAGTGTCTATATTGCAGACAGAAGATCTAGAGAGAGCCGAAAGAAGAGAGAAGAACATTTAAGACAAAGGTGACATGATGTAGTTATGTGGGCTTGAAACTTCTCCCACTACACCCCTATCCCTCCAGTAGTTTTTTCTCTAATTAGCTCAGAAGCCTTCTTTATTTAGTTGTGATTTAGTTCTAACAAAATTCATTATTTGATAATGGGTGGTATTTTCCCAATATCTTATGTGTGCAATTGTATTTAAAGATATGAGCATCAGAAGGACCATCTAGAATCCCAGACATGAACAAAGTGACAGGTAACTGGGTTTGACTTAAGGCACATCAAATGAATCCCTGAGAATTAGAAAACGTGGGGAATTTAGAGATCTTTTAGGCCTGTGGTATAGATGTCCCTAATGTGGTGTAGTGCCTAAGGCCTTTGACTGCTAACCAGAAGGTTGGTGGTTCAAACCCACCAGCCACTCCATGGAAGGAAAGTGGGGCAATCTACTTTCGTAAAGATTTATTGCCTTGGAAACCCAAAGAGGATCACTATGAGTTGGAATCAACTTGATGGCAATGAGTTTGGTTTTGGTTTTAATGTGGCATAAGTTTAAATGAGAGGAGGGTTTCATAAATATTATTGCATATTTGTTCTTCCAGTCTGCAAGTTCCTTTGCTAGTTAGATGTGCTAGAGAAGTCTCATAGCTGAAACATGTTGTTCTTTGTAGCTTCTGCCGAGTCTGGCCCAAAGGAAGGAAATGCTGCCCAGTTCAGTATCCCCATAATCAGTGTGAAGGAGATTATTATTATCCATAGGGTTTTCATCGGTAGATTTTCAGAAGTAGATATCTAGGCTGCTTAGACTGGAAGTTCTGCTGAAACCTGTTTAGCATCATAGCAACACTCAGCCTCTACTGGCAGATAGACAGTGGTTGCACATGAGGTATTATGGTGCAGTGAATTACTTGGTATTGCTCTTCTAGCCATGGATTTTGTGATTCCCACCAGAAGACTGGATGGGACTATGTAAATGTGGGGTGCTGATGGTCTACCAAGGGTATAGAATAGCTTGCTAATAATGTAAATAAGGTACATGGTACCTTTGTGGGGGTAGAACCATGCCAATAAGGTGTATGGAACCCTAATGTGGGGATTGGTTAGTTTTGCCATTGCACTATGTTTAAAATGATCCCTTCCAGAGGCAGAAGGGGGGATCTCACTACCATCAAGACAGACAAAAGCTGAAAGTGGAGAGCATCCTTGAATCCAAGATCCCTGCTCAGAGAGACTGCAGAGAGACTAGCAGAGAGATGGTAGTGGCGGAATTGAGAGACCGGCATGAGACAAAGTGGTGGGCTTGCTGGCCCACAAAGCAAAAACGCTGAGTTCCTTTGACCAGGAGCTTGCTATTAGAGTGGGGTTCACTTAGATACACCTATTGGCAGCTAAAAGAGCTTTGTAATATTTGCCTGAGAAAGGCAGGGGCCAGGCTGAGAGGCCAAGGGCCAAAGAGAGATGAACCATTGGGTATAGCCGAGGGGAGGCTGTCCTGATTGAAGAATTGTATTCTGAGTGTTCCTAAACCTGAATTGTAACCTGACACTTTCCTAATAAACTCCTTAATCCTGAATGTTGTCTGTGAGTTCTGTGTGGCCATTGCACGGAATTATATAATCAAGCAAAGTAGAGAGTGCTGTGGGAGTGGACGGTTGGTGTCAGACTGGCAGAAAGGTTGGAGGGTGGTGGCATGTCTTATGACTTCCCCCTTATGGAAATCAGCCTTGGGCTGATGCTAATGGTGGTGGATCTGCCTCCCACTTGTGAAGTTAAAAGAGGCTGGAAGATGCTGCCCCCATGTTCCGTTTGCAGGTACATTGGTGTGGAATTGATCTTAGGTCTCCCTGATGGCAGGTGGCAATTCTATTACTGAACCACCAATTCATCATAGTTGAAATATAGTCCCTCATATTTGTTTTAATTTGTTCTTTGAATTGCTGGTGAAGCTGAACAGTTTTGGCTATATGGACTACAGAATGTCTTAGAAGATGTACTGGGATAAAGCTAATTTTCAAAAGGCAAAGGCTGGAAGAGTATATGAGATGGTTTGTTCTTCAGGTAATATTTCCAGATCAACTAGGGCAACTTGGGTCCTCAAATCAAATTTATTTAGGACCCAGGTTTCTACCAATTTCATGCTCCCACATCCCCCAGGGCAATCATGTGCTTGATAGATGCTGGATTCTTGCTCTGTCTGGGTCACAGCAGGTAGGAAGGGGAGAGAGAACATGGAGTTAAACTCATGGTTTTAAAACCCACTGACATGGAGTTGACTCCAATAGTGACCCTGTAGGACAGAGTAGAACTGTACCATAGGGTTTCTAAGTCTGTAAATCTTGCAGAAGCAACCTGCCTTATCTTTCTCCTGCTTTACTTTGTCCTGGCTGGTGGGTTTGAACTGTGAACATGTTTGGTTAGCAGCAGAATGCATTACCGTTTTAAGGCACAGAATTTTTCACTTGGAGGCTGAAATGGCATCCATCACTGTCTTTATTTTGTTGCCAAGAACATAGTCATACAGGCCTACCTAACTCTAAGTAAACCTAGGCAACATAGTCCCTGGCTAGGACGGGACTTGGTCAATATGACTGTCTATGTAGTGTAAGGAGGAAGGTCAGATTCTGGTGGTCAGCTTGGAGTTACAGTGCAGAGAGCAAACAAGCAGTTTTGGCCTGCTGTTCATCTGATTTGAGCTTTTGAAAATGAGTTCCTCCTTAACCCATGAGTCTGTCCTGTCCTGGGATTTCATGTAAATGAAGGATCAGTCCTAGCCAGACCATATCCCCCTTACCTGCTCTACTTTTTCTCATTCTTGTTTTCCTGGTTCTTTGACTTTGTCTCATTTTGTTCTGATCCTGAGGTCTCTGTTCTCCACTTAGTCTCTTAGATAGCATGCAAGATTTCCATTTTTTATTCTTATAGAATTTGGCATCTCTTTCTTCACTTTCCACCCTACACATGTCTTTGAGATCCCAACCCTCTGATTTCATTTCCATTTTGAAGAAACAAGAGTTAGCTCTTTACAGTGTTAAGGAGTAAATATATTACTTTGAAGGCTAAAGTGTACCTAAACCAAGCCAAGGTATTTTTAGTCAGTCCATATGCATGTGAAAGCTGACAAAGAATAAGGAAGACCTAAGAAGAGTTGATTCCTTTGAATTGTGGTGTTGGTGAGAATACTGAAAATACCTTGGATTGCCAGAAAAACAACAAAAAGTTGTCCAGGAAGAAGGGCAGCTGGAATGCTTCTTGGAAGTGAGAATGGCCAGACTTAGTCTCACTTACTTTGGTCATGTTGTCAGAAGGGACCATTCCCTGGAGAAGAATTTCATGAATGGTGAAGTGGAGGGTCAGAGAAAAAGAGGAAGACCCTCAACAAGATGGACTGACACAATGGCTGTAATGATGGGCTCAAGCATAGCAGAGATTGTGAGGATGGTGCAGGACAGGGTAGTGTTTTCTTCTGTTGTTGCTATAAGTCGGAATCGACTTGATGGCACCAAACAACAACAGCAACACTATGCCTCTAAAACAAACTGATCACCTTAATTTCTTATTTCCCGTGCTTCTTATCAATGTTGCAAACAGCAAAAGCCTATTCATTACTTTGCCAAGCCATAGCTGATTTTGCTGTCTCTTCTTAACATGAGTAATTGGAGGAGCAACTGTATAACAACTTGAGAGTGGATAATAAAAATTGGCCAGGATTATTTGGAGTGAGAGCCTTCCATTTCTCCACAACTAGTGAAATCATTGGAGTGATTGTATTGGCTATGATGGGTTTGTCCATCTAGCATTTCTGAACTCCTTTTCTGCGTTCTCCATGTCTGCATTATCCTTCCTGATGACCAGGCAGTGACTGGAAAGGGCAGTGTCTATCTGAAGTCTCAGCCCAGTCCTATCTTTGCTGAAAAATCTAGTATGCTAAGAGCTAGTATTTTGGTTAAAAGCACTAAATCTCCTTTTGTTTGTGTGACTGGCGTTTGAGATGATTTCTTTCATATTTAATAAGCCCATAACAGGAAAAGCAAACCCACATGGTCTGGCGCTAAATAAGAAGGCCATTTACTAAGTTTTAGACCTAATCTGTTAGCAGCCAAGCCACAACTGGTTATAGATTTAAACTTCATTTTTATTCATTAGAAGTACCATGCTTACTGTTACGTTTATAAGCAAAGATTTATAGCTATTTAGGAATGTAATAGGAGCTCTGGTGGTGTAGTGCCTAAGGCATTTGACTGCTAACCAGAAGGCTGGCGGTTCAAATCCACCAGTCACTCCTCGGAAGGAAGGTTGGACAATCTACGTCTGTAGTGATACTGCCTTAGAAACTCAAGGAGGGGTCGCTATGAGTCGGATCCAACTCCATGGCAGTGGGTTTGGTTTTGGTTTGGTTCTCTATTTATTAAGGAGCTCTAGTGGTGCTGTAGTTAAAGAATTGGACTGCTAACCAAAAGTTGGTGGTTCCAGCCCACCAGCAACTGCGTGAGAGAAAGATGAGGCAATCTACTTCCCTAAAACTTTACAATCTTGGAAACCCTATGGGGGCAGTTCTACTCTGTTCAGTGGGGTCACTATGAGTCAAAATTGGTAGTAGGTTTGTGTGTGTGTGTGTGTGTTTGTGTGTGTGTGTCACTATCTTCAAATCTTTCAAAACTTATCTCCAATACTTTTTTCCCTCATAAAGCCTTTCTGATAACTATCCAGGTATTTCTTTTTTCCTTGAGGTTATTCATTCTTAAGGTTTCTCTTATACATTTTTATACTTAATTTCATGTATAATTTAGCACATTTTTACAATTTCTTATATTCATTGATTTTCTGTTTCATTATAACTCTTAACTACACCAGAAATTTCTGACAGCTGGTACTATGTCGTTATTCTTCTTTTATATGCTTCAAGAAACATAGCCAACTCTATCAAGCACACACAATGCCCTTAATCAAAAAATGCTCAGATAATTGAAAGGAATGATATTGATTTATTTGAATGTAATTGATTTTTGCTATTGCTTCCAATTCAATGTGCGTCTCTCTATACTATTACCATTAAACCAATATATCACAATTGTCTGTACATATATACACACTTCCACAAATACACATTTGCACATATACACACATACTACAGAAGTAGTAGTCTGTTGGAGGATTAATTGTAGAAGGTTTGTCATCCTGTGCAAAAAAAAAAAAAAAAAAAAGAGGGAAGTAATTCATTGTAATCCTCACTCATCTTCCCAACAATGGGAAGCCCTTGTATTATGGATTGTCTTGTGTTCTCCCAAAATATCTGCTGAAGCCCTGATGCCTATACTTGTGAATGCAGTCAGTTTGGGAGTAGAGTCCTCTTTGTTATGTTAATGAGGCCATTTCTGTGTAGGGTGTGTCCTAAACCTAATCACTTCTGAGAGAGATAAGCATTGACTCAACAGCAGTGAGTATAGACACAAACTAAAAAAAACAAGAGCACCTATAAGGATCACTCCTGGCACATTGGTGAAGGCATCTGACTCTAACCAGAAGGGTGGTAGTTCAAACCTACCAGCCACTACTCGGAACAAAGAGGGGGCAATCTACTTCCGTAAAGATTTACAGCCTTGGAAACCCAATGGGGTCACAATGAGTCAGAAATGACTCCATGGCAGTGGGCAAGGAGACAAGGAGTTATACAAGGGTTATACAAGCTGAAACAAGGCTCTTCTTCAAGAAACAATGGGGAGCGAGTCTTCCTCTACAGCTGGTGCCCTGAATTCAGACTTCTTGCTTCCTAAACTATGAGAAAATAAATTTCTCTTCTTTAAGGCCACCCAGTTGTGGTATTTCTGTTACAGTAGCACTAGGAAACTAAGACACCTCATAAACAGTTTCAACGGCCCATTGACTCCTTCAGCCTTGGGCAGGGCTTTGTGGTTAAAAGTTTCCCTGAGTTTAATGGCTGCCATTTATGAATGGTATTATCTTGGGCAAATTACAGAACCTCTCTGATCCTAATTTTCTCTTTGTAAAATGAGGATAATTACACCACCCTTTCATGGCCACTATTGGGATTAGCAATAATGCCTATGTTGTTGTTGTTGTTATGTGGCATCGAGTTGTCCCTGACTCATAGCGACCCCTCCTTGGGTTTCCAAGGCAGTGTCACTACAGAAGTAGATTGCCCAACCTTCCTTCCGAGGAGTGGCTGGTGGGTTTGAACCGTCAGCCCTCTGGTTAGCAGTCAAATGCCTTAGGCACTATGCTACCAGACCTCCTAATAATGCCTATACGAGTCACCAATTATGGAGATTACAATGTGCCTGGCATTAGGCTCTGAATATAAATTTTCTACTTTAATCATAACAATATCTTTGGCATATGCTAGATGCTCTGTAACAGTGGCTATTATATTTCATACCTTGGCTTAAATGTACTTTGGGTCAAATTGGAGATTGCCAAAGATTTATTTATTTATGTCTTTTCCCAGGACTGAAAAAAGTTCAATAAAGTCAGGCTGCCTCCAGGTGCTTGTAGCCAAAAGCCAGTGTAATGATTGTTCTGAGTGGAGGCCAAAATGATGGATTATACTATCCCATCCCTGCAATGGGTCTTGGGTTAAGAAGGCTTGCTCTCCTAACAAAATCTAGATTAAGAGACAAGAGGAGTGCTGCTCTGAGTGACTTGTGGGCTGATTCATGTTATAGTCCAGTAGAAACATACATCACTTCATTAAGCACCAAAGGAGCTACCATTATGTTTTTAGGTGCCGTTGAGATGGTTCCGACTCTTAGCAACTTTATGTACAACAGAACTGTTCAATCCTGCCTTGTCCTCACAATAATTGCTTTCTTTGAGTCAATTCTAGCAGCCACTGTGTCAGTCCATCTCACTGAGGGTCTTCCTCTTTTTCACTGACCTCTACTTTACCAAGCATGATGTCCAGGGGTGGGTCCCTCCTAATAACATGTTCAAAGTATGTGAAGAAAACATCTTGTCATCGTCACTTCTAAGGAGCTTCCTGGCTATAATTCTTCTAAGACAGCTTTGTTTGTTCTTTTCGGAGTCCATGGTATATGCAATTTTCTTTGCCAACACCATAATTCAAAGACATCAATTCTTCTTCGGTCTTCCTTATTCATTGCCCAGCTTTCACATGCATATGAAGTGATTGAAAATAGCATGGCTTGGGTCCTCAAAATGACATCTTTACTCTTTAATACTTTAAAGAGGTCCTTTGCAGCACATTTGCCCAATGAAATACATTGTTTGGTTTCCTGACTGTGACTTCCATGGAAATGCCCTAGATGAACTCAAACGATAACTCCTCAGGCTATATTTCCTTTTCTCTCCTTTCTTTTCTAAAATAAAATTATGTTATAAACTATGTTCTTTCCTTTTCCCCTGATTACCCATTAGAATCACTCAAGGAGCTTTAAAATAATTCAGTACCGAGGCCTACTTCAGATCTCTAGGTGGGGCCTGTAGATTGGTGTTTTCAAAAAAGTTCTGCAAATGATTCCGTTGTGTAGTCAGATTTGGGACTGCCACCTGGGTAGAATGTACCTCAACATTGGGAATTGGTGGGTTTGACCATGACATTGTCTCTGACTTCAACTTTGTGATTGGATCTTCCATTATGATCCAGATGGTCCTGGCTGAAGTAGAAGAAGGGTCTCCTCACTGATATATAAAATTCTTGAATGGAGACTCTCACTGTTACATCTCCTATTAACTTCATTCTGCAACCTCTCACGAGAAAATCAGGGCAGGTTGTAGGGTCTTATCTATACAATATCCTACCATAAGCTTCGACCTACTCACAGTTAAGCACATACATTGAGATAATAATGAAAGCCATCTTTTATGTACCAAAACCTCCATTATCTTCATTATACAGATGATGTCAGTGAAGTCCAGAGAGATTTAGCAACTTGTCTAAGGTCACACAACTTGTGAGGGTAGAGCTGGATTTGAAATCAAGTCTGTCAGATTTCCTAGTTCATATTCATGGTAGTAGGAACATGTTCATGGTAGTAGGAATTAAAGTCAATGCACTAGGGAGCTAAAGGTTTGTGATGAAGTGGTTGGCAAGACAGAAGACTAAGAAAGTGTTGCTATTGGGATTGTTTTTAATATTAAAAAAAAAAAAAAATCTAAAGAGGAACTCAGGAACACAGACAAAGGCAGAATTTCTTTTATTCATAAGTAGCAGCCTGAGGAGATTGAGGCTCAAGATAAAGGGGATGACTAGACAAGCTCAGAAAGTAGTCACGTTACTGGATGCAGAAGCCTTAGATCAGGATTCTTCTTAGCTCTGGGAGGACAAGGAATGAAATAATTAAGATTCCACTCAGAGTAGCTGCCTTTATAATCTATGTGTTGGCATCACTGTGGGAGGGAAGTGCATCCAGGCAACCAAAGTGGTAATAGTTGCTGATGTTTTATGAACACTTGCTATGTTCCAGGTAACAGTAAGCAATAGGCATGTGTTGTCTCATTCCATCCTCTGAATCAGTCTATGAGGTGAATAGCATTTTCATTCTTGTTTTAATAATCACCAGTATAAGGCTGTAGCAAATTTATTCCAGTTCAAAGATAGCAAGAAATTTAGATCCTGTCTTGGAGCCTATACTCTTAACCATGTCATTAGTGCCCCCTGTCATGGACTGAATTGTGTCCTTCCCAAAATTCGCTTGCTGAAAGTGAGGATGACTTGAGGCATTTACTGATGAAGATTAAAGACAAGTCTGCAGTATGGATCAATATAAAGAAAACAGAAATCCTTGCAATTGGTCCAATAAACAGCTGTACAATGGATGGAGAAAAGATTGAAATTGTGAAGGACTTCATATTACTTGGCTCTACATCAACACCAAGGGAAGCAGCAGTCAGGACATCAGACAACATACTGCATGGGCAACTCTGCTGCAAAAGATATTGAATGGCTGAGTTTTTTGGAAGCAGATTACCAATCTTTTCTTTTGAGATGCATGTGGCATCTAGCCTCCAACCTTTCAGTTAGCAGCCATTGAACATTTGTGCAGTGATTCCCCCATCTTCCTATTCATGCTTTTTTTTATTTTTGAAGGGAAGATCAATCAAGAAAATGAAATTCTAGCTTTTTTCATTAATTAATACAACTAAGTTAAATTGATAGCACTGCAACACATTTAGTATTTATGGTGGCCATTTGATGTATTTTACTTGGGGAATGGGGTGGGTAGAGAAACAGCTTCCATCTTTGAAGATATCTCCCCATAGCCTGTGAACTGTGGTAAGAGACATAGCTATTTACTCTCTCTCCTGCTCCCTAGAAGTGGTCATGAAATACAGGCTCAACCAACCAGAAGGTCTTGCCTGGGCCTTTGCACCTTTGAATTTCAAGGGAAAAAAGTGATGGGTAAGACATTTTTCACAGTGGTGATGGAAGCATCAGGAGCGTGTTGAGTGCCCAAGTAGCAGTGCTGTTAATAAGAGAGTCTTGACCAGGCAGTGCATTAGTGAGAATTTAGCTACCTCCCTTGTTTCTCCAACCTCATTTTCTGGTACACCCAGTCAAGTCTCGGAGCTACTGGATATCCTTCAGTGCTCTTATTTTTTCTTTCCTTTTCTGGATTAAGTTAAAATGGATTTCTTTTACTTTCCACCATGAACCCATATTGATTCTAAATACCAACCTTTAGAACAAATAATTAAGACTAATTATATACAGGAAATATATAGACTCTTGATACATATTGGTATTTTTACTTAACTGTGGTCTTACGTTTTAGTTTTCTCAAATTGTGTCCATACTGTCATAAAGGTTTTTTTTTCTCTCTTTTAATTCACTTATATTATCTCATTCTCAAACTTTCTTTCTGATCTAGTTTTCTGATTTATTCACTTGACTGCTTCTCCAGATTTCTTTCCTAGCCAGGTGGGCCACATATGGAGTCTTTAATACTTCCATCAGCTCTCTCTCGCTGGGTGTTCTACACCTCAGGTTCCTAATCATAACCATGATTGCCTCATAGTTTTACAAGCCATTCTCTTATTTAATTTATTTAGTGCACTGTTACGTTAGTGACTTAGTCACAGACTCCTTAAAGTTTCTGCATCTCTACAACTTGGAAATAGAAAAAGAGATTTTTTTTTTCTTTTTTTAAAATCAATGAGCTGGTTTTTATTGAAGCAAAAAATGAATGTTTTAATTCTTTTATCACTGTTTTGTCTCATCTGACCCCAGGTGCAGTTGTTAAAACCTTTTTCCGTGGCAACAGCACTTCTATAGCTTAAGGGTATTCAAGGGCTATCTTTGGTTATAATGACCCTAATCTGAAGGACTGCATTAGCTCTTGTTAAAAAAGTAAAATGGCAGGGAGGAAAACAACAGGTTAGTTAAACTTATAAATAAAATAGCTGTTTAGGCTCCAAAGAAAGTGGTGTGATTTTTCTCTGCAGACTTTTAAGAAAATAATAGTCCAACCTTGGGAGCTAATGACTACATGATTTGAAAAGACACTAAAACAGAAAATTGGTGAATTGGCTGTGAGTAAAATGAATAGAATTGGAAGGCGGAGAGCTGTAGAGAAGTATTGAAAGGACCAGTTAAGCCCTGAATTTGTCTGTCCAAGTATACGAATTTATTTTTATTTTTTTTAATTTGCTGTCGAGTTGGCCCTCACTCATAGCGACCACTCCTTGGCTTTCCAAGCTGGTATCACTAAGGAAGTAGATTGCCCAACCTTCCTTCCAAGGAGTGGCCGGTGGGTTTGAACCGCTAACCTTCTGGTTAGCAGTCAAGTGCCTTAGGTACTACGCTACCAGAAATCCTAAATACAGGAATACTCAGTCATAATACTATCAAGGTGGGGATATGCTGAGGGACATTTAAGGTTGGAATATCTAATATTTAATTTTAAGTGGTTTGTTCCAATGCTCTGGTAAGGAATGTTACACATACCCTGGATTTAATGATTTTTTTGGGGGATGAGGGAATGATGGTGATTGGAAACCAAAGGAGTTGAGATTCTAGATGGGGTAAATACATTTGTACAGTGTTGAAATGGCTCAGTAGTGAACATGGAGAAGCTTCTCTGTCCCCAAACATGCCAGAGGAAGGAGAACTCTGGAGGAGGATGAGGGTAGCCTGGGGGCACTTGGATTGTAATTGTTACTACACAGCATAATTTTAGGCAAAGATACTGACCAGAATGGAGGTGTATGATTCAGGTTGACAGAAGCAGAAAGGGAGATACTAGAGCAGTTACAGCAAAAGAAGGATTAGTCTTATAATTAAAAGCACAAAGAAGAACTGAAGCTTCTTCTGTTTTACTTTCTTTCACAATGCTGAAAAATGGCAGGGCTGATTACCCTTCCATTTCTGGAAGTTCTCTTCAATATACTTCTGCAACCATTTTAGAATTATCTTCAGCCAACTTTTACTTGTGTGTGATATTAATGTTATTGTTTGATAATTTCCACATTCTTTTGATCACCTTTCATTGGAATGGGCAGAAATATTGATCTCTTCCTGTCAGTTGGGCAGGTAGTTGTCTTCCAAATTTCTTGGCACAAACAAGTAAGTGCCTTCAGTGCTGCATACATTTGTTGAAGCATCTCAGTGAGTATTCCATCACTTCTTGGAGCCTTGTTTTTAATTAATTCCTTCAGTGCAACTTGGACTTCTTCCTTCAATACAATTGGCTCTCGATCATATATTACCTCCTGAAAAAACAACAGCATTGCTCTTCCATAAGTTTAGCTTTTACCATGTCTCAACAACTGGAAATAACTTGTTGTGTAACACCATGTGCAATGAGAAGAGCCAAGGCATTTTCCTCCAAGATATTTGGTCAAAAGGAGAAAATCCAAAAGAATATCCAAACATCTAAAAGAAATGCAACTAAGTATTTTTAAAATATAAATTTCTTAATGGGAATGTTTGTTTAATGGAAATGATTACTTTATAGATGATAGAAAGCGTGTGATTTGGTACTTTACATTCATGTTTATGATCCCAACTATAGGACTTCCATGATTTCAGTCATAAATTTTTCACATGTTGTTGTTAGTCATTGTTGAGTTGGTTCAAACTCTTAGCGACTCTGCGTAAACAGAACAAAACACTCCATGGTCCCGTGCCGTCTTCACCATATTTTCTATGCTTGAACCCATGTTTGTAGCCACTGTGTTAATCCATCTCTTTGAAGTTCTTCTTTTTCGCTGACCCTCTACTTTACCAAGTATGATACTCTTCTCCAGAGACTATTCTCTTTTGACAACATGACCAAAATACGTGAGACAAAGTCTGGCCATTCTTGCTTCAAAGGAGCACTCAGGCTGTACTTCCAAGACAGATTTGCTTGTTCTTCTGGCAGTTCATGGTACTTTTGAGCCTCTCAGTTTGGAAGACACTCAAAATACGACTGGAGAAAAACTGCCCCCTGAAAGTAGATTAATAATATTAATATTATTATTAATTATTAATATTAGTAATATGCAAAAAGTAAAGCTTTTGGGATCTCCAGTTACTAATGAGGCAAAACTCAAAATGAAAAGAAACAGCACCAAACATCCATTAGTAATCAGAACTTGGAATGTATGAAGTATGAATCTAGGAAAATTGAAAGTTGTCAAAAGTGATATGGAATGCATAAAGATCAATATCCTAGGTATTAGTGAGCTAAAATGGACTGGTTTTGGCCATTTTGAATCAGACAATCATATGATTTACTATGCCATAAATAACAAATTTGAAGAAGAATAATGTAGCATGCATTGTCACAAGGAACCTTTCAAGATCTATCCTGAAGTATAATGCTGTCAGTGATAGGATAATATTCACATGCCTTCAAAGAAGACCAGTTAATACTATTATTCAAATTTACGAACCAATCACTAAAGAAAAAGGTAAAGAAATTGAAGATTTTTACCAACTTCTGCTGTCTGAAATTGACCAAACATGCAATCAAGGTGTATTGATTATTGGTGATTGGGATGGGAAAGTTGGAAACAACTTCCAACTACCGAATCTTCAGTAGTTGGAAAATACGGTCTTAGTAATAGAAATGATGCCAGAGATTGCATTTAGATAGAGTTTTGCAACACCAATGACTTATTCATAGCAAATTTCATTTTTCAACAACATAAATGGTGGCTATACTTGTGGACCTCATCAGATGGAATACACAGATACCAAGTTGACTATATCTGTGGACAGAGGTGGTAGAGAAGCTCAATTTCTTCAGCCAAAACAAGGCCAGGAGCTAACTGTGGAACAAACCAATTGTTCACATGTAAGTTCAAGCTGGACCTCAAAATAAAAAAAGTCCACAAGAGCCAAAATATGACATTGATTATATCTCACCTGAATTTAAAGACCACCTGAAGAATAGATTTGATGCACTGAACACCAGTGCCTGAAAACCAGACGAGTTGTAGGATGACATCAAGAACATTATACATGAAGAAAGCAAAAGATTATTAAAAAGCAGTGAAAGGAAGAAAAGACCAAGATAACAGTCAGAAGACACTCTGAAACTTGCTCTTGAACAGAGAGAAGCTAAAGCAAATGGAAGAAATGCTGGGAAAAAAAAAAAAAAAAACTGAACAGAAGCTATCAGGAAGAATTTGAGAAGACCAAATGAATTACTATAATGAAATGTGCAAAGTCTTGGAGTTAGAAAACTAAAAGGGAAAAACATACTCAGCATTTCCCAAGCTGAAAGAACTGCAGAAAAAATTCATGCCTCGAGTTGCAATATGGAAGGATCCTATGGGCAAAGTATTGAATGATGCAGGAAGCATCAAATGAAGATGGAAGGAATGCACAGAGTCACTCTACAAAAAAGAATTGGTTTATGGAATACCCACTGAGATATTTCAACAAATGGATGCAGTGCTGGGGGTACTTACTAGTCTATGCCAAGAAATTTGGAAGACAACTACCTGGCCAACTAACTGGAAGAGATACATATTTGTACCCATACCAAAGAAAGGTCATCTGACAAAATGTGGAAATTATTGAAAATGTCATCAATATCACAAGCAAGTAAAACCCAGCAGAAGATAATTCACAAATGGTTGCAGCAGTATATTGACAGGGAAATGCAAGCTGGATTCAGAAGAGGACTTGGAAGGAGGGATATCATTGCTGATGTTAGATGGATCTTGGATGAAAGCAAAGAATACCAGAAAGATGTTTACTTGCATCTTATTGACTATGCAAAAACATTCGACTGTGGATCATAACAAATTATGGATAATATTGTGAATAAATGGGAATTCCAGAGCACTTAATTGTGCTCATGAGAAACCTGTACATAGAGCAGGAGGATATTGTTCAAACTGGACAAGGGATGCTACAAGTTTTAAAGTCAGGAAGGGTGTGCATCAGGATTGTATTATTTCACCATACTTATTCAGTTTGTATGCTGATCAAATAATGCAAGTAGCTGGGCTATATGAAGAAGAACGTGACATCAGGATTAGAGAGACTCATTAAAATCCTGCGATATGCAGATGACACACCTGCTTGCCGAAAGGGAAGTGGACTTGAAGTACCTATTGATGACGATGAAAAATTACACCTCAACATAAAGAAAATGAAAATCCTCACAACTGGACCAATAAGCGGCATCATGATAAATGGAAACTGAAGTTGTCAAAGATTTCATTTTACTTGGATCCATAGTCCACATCTATGGAAACAGCAGTCAAGAAATCAGATGTCATATTGCATTGGGCAAATCTGCTTTAAAAGATCTCTTTAAAGTATTGAAGAGCAAAAAGGCCATTTTGAAGACTGAGGTGTGCCCAAACCAAGCCATGGTATTTTCAATCACCTCATATGCATGTGATAGCGGGACAATGAATAAGGAAAATCAAAGAAGAATTGATGCTTTTGAATTGTGGTGTTGGCAAAGAACACTGAAAATACCATGGAAATCCCGAAGAACAAACCAGATCTATCCTGGAGGAAGTGCAGCTGGAATGTTCCTTTGAAGAGAGAATGGCCAGATTTCATCTCACCTACTTTGGTCATGCTGTCAGAAGGGACAATTCCCTGGAGAAGGATATTGTGGTTGGTAAAGTGGAGGGTCAGAGAAGAAGGGGTAGACCCTCAATGAGGTGGATCAACACAGTGGCTGCAATGATGGTCTCAAGTATAGCAAGGATTGTGAGGCTGGCACAGTACTGAGAGTGCTTCATTCTGTTGTACATAGGGTCACTATGGGTCGGAGCTGACTTGATGTCACCTAACAACAACACTCTCCACTACAACAACCTGTCAGTTTGTCACACTGTGGTGGCTTGTGTGTCGCTATGATGCTAGAAGCTATTCCACCTATGTTTCAAATACTAGCAGAGTCATCCATAGTGGACAGGTTTCAGTGGCATTTCCAGGCTAAGACAGCCTAGGAAGAAAGTCTTGGAAATCTACTTCCAACTCTATTAGTCAATGAAAACCTTATGGATCACAAGAGAATAACATGCAATATAGTGCTGGGAGATGAGCCCTTTAGGTTGGAAGGTATACAAATTGCATGACAATGGACTTGAGCATACAAATAATTATGAAGATGGTGTGGGACCAGTCAATGTTTCATTCTATTGATTGTACATGGGGTTTCCATGAGATGGAGCTGACTTGACAGCTGCTAACACTCTCTGCTGAATACTGAGCCTTTTTCACATCCTGATATATATTATATAGCTGTGAAAATGTCTTCTTTCTCTTACTGACATGAAAGTTTTAATACAAGAACAGTACTCATTGATATCTCTATCCCTCTTGGATTTCAGCTCAGCACACTGAACAAATTAATGAATGTAAAGATGCAAGCATTTTCTAAACATTCCGCCATGGTCAATATAGACAACTGCTTGTAAATTCTTGACCCTCATGTATCTGCAGCTGATTGGTTGATCTTAACTGATGCTGAGTAAATTTACATCAGCACATTTTCCCCAAACTTATCAAATTTACTACATCATCTCTCCTTTGGCCCACTACTCATTCTTTCTTGATAAATGGGGTTTTCACATCTCTCAAATAGGAATTGTGGCAGCAAGATAACCATCAGCTATTTCCTGGCAGTGAAACCAAAAGAATATAGTACCACTTCAACTTACTTATGTATAGATTTTTTATAGATGGTTGTACCAGACTCACTTGAAATTTTAGTAAAGTTATTGGACAGAATGCCAACATGAGGAGTGGTTCATTTATCTTTAAGCATTTTTCCAAATATTCTTTCTGTAAAGACTTTTGTTGTGGTTGTTATATGCCGTCGAGTCGGCCCCGACTCATAGCGACCCCTCCTTGGGTTTCCGAGGCAGTATCATTACGGAAGTAGGATTGCCCAACCTTCCTTCCAAGGAGTGGCTGTAAAGACTAGAGAAGGTTATTTATTATAGTCTTTTATTTATATTTGTTTTTTTGGGGGGGTATTCTTAACTTCATTCCTTATAAACAATTTTTCAGTTTTGTTTTTCCTAAGTTGTCCTGAAGCAATGAAAATAGCTATGGTGAATACAGGATTGATAGCTTCCAACACAGCATCCGACATTTTAATCACATCCCACATTGCATAAAGGCATATTGTTGGATCTTTTCTAGGTCTTTGGACTTTTCGAATTGATAGCTTTTGATTGCCTATTTTCTTCAAGCTACACAATAGTTCTCAGCAAATTTCTTAATTTAAATACTATTTGCTGCATAGTACTTGTGAAAAAAAAAAAAAAAGTAAAACCCATTCTTTGAAAATGAAAAAAGAAAAAAGTGGCAGATGTGCAGAAAATAAATACCATTGGTATGCTGAAAAATAAGTCACACGAGCCATGATTTATCTAAATACTATATATTCAATTTAACTTAAAGTAAAATTCTGATAGCAGTGATTCTAATTAGGTGGTCATTTTCAGTTTCTCTTGCTTCCCAGCATAACTTCCCAGAGCACCTGCTGATTTCCAGTGATGCTTTAGATGGCAGTGTTCACATAGTTTAATGTAGCACTCTGCAGTCATTTTATTGCACAGACCCAAATATATACCTTCATTTTGGATTTTACACTACTGTAGCTCCTTCTCTATTGTTGTGCAATGCTACAGCAACACACTGCCTCCTTTTATGCCACTGGTACAACTAGGAAACACAAACACAAACATTTTATAAGCATGCTAGTAATCATCGCTATCTCCTGACAGACATAAAGCACATTTTTGTCTTTTTGAATCCTTATAGATATCTTATTTAAGCAATAGGAAATATGGCAAAGCATAGCTGTCTTACTCATGGCCCATTTAAAGTTCACACAAATACATATTGCCATTATTTACTGATATAGAGGCGTTCATGCTCACCTAAATGTCACAGGATGTTTTTGATATTGAGATAATTATAAGATTTGAATCACATTCGTCATCAAAAATGATTCCTAATTGTACAGTTTTATTAGATTTCACTTTTTTTTTTTCTTATTTCTCCCTCTTATGCACTTTTCTTTATTTTGACCCTTTGGCTTTTTAAAAGAAAACCTCAATTCTAGACTTTCTTATGATCTATTTATTTTTTTCTATCCTCAAATCCAATAAGGATATTTTTTAGGTTCAAGCCTGACTCAATTCTGTTGGAGTGGAGTCCTTTTTGGCACATGGACTGGATGCCAAACAGCTTAATATGTCTTAGATGAAATTAGGAAAACATCTCAAAGGTCTAAATCAAGAAATACTTAAATGACAAGACTTTTAGCATTAGAACATAGTTTTCTGTCAGAAATGTAGCTCAAGAAAAACAAAGCCCCAAGTTACTGTTTTTCTCTGAATAGCTGAATGGTCTGCCTTCTCCAATTTCTACCACCCATCAAAGTCTATTTTCCAAAAACCCTGGGACCTCTTGACCTGAGAAGGTAAGATGCCATATGTTAAATCCACTTAGACTAAATTTAGAATCATCTTTTTCCCAAGTGAGATTAAGCACTTTTCATGGAGAGAATAAGCTGGCCTTCCACAATGAAGGCTTCAAGGTCAGAGAAATAAAGGGGGCTTTGTAATACCTGAGATTTAACCTTTCTTCCTTTTGCCTAAAACACCAGAGATTTGGGCTACATCTAATGATAATACACATTCAAATAAAATATTTTTGGGATGGATTCTGAAAACATGTTTGCTAAGTGAATGCCCTCTAACTGTGAATAATATATATCTATCTAAACTGGCTCGACAGTATCTAACAACAACATCTGATTGTAGTTAGAGTTCTTTCTCGCATAAACATAGTCATGATCGATTCTGTTACCCTATTTTATAGACGAGGAAATTGAGAATCAAAGAGGTACTGTTCAAATTCACAGACCTGAGACTAAAACACACATCTTCCAATTCATGGTATAGAATTCTTTCAATCAAACTTGTAAAGCTCAACTAAATTAAGTTTATTCCTTCCCCCACCCCCAGCCCATATATCAACCTAGACTATGTGTGTCTTATTCAGACATTGACTCAAATTTGTCTCAACTAATTAGCCAGTGCAAAGCTAGAAGTTATTCTCTCTTCTGGTCAGGAAACAATTATGGGGAACAGGCAGACAGGTCCTGCTCACTGCTTGGCTGGTTGTCAGCTTAATCTAAATACCTTTAGGTGCCACCTTCTTCTGGATTTAAGAGTTTTTGAAGGAGTGGCTAGTGACTTAGAGAAATCATCTCTTAAAGGAAGACTTCAGTAGAGAAATTCACTTTAAGTGAAAGTTTCCACGAGAAAGCAAACAAAAATTTAGGAAGTTGCGATACACTACATTTGCTTTTTAATACCCACCATATGTCTGGTTTTATTCAGGGATTAGAAGAGTGGGTTAGTGCTTATTTTCACAGATGATATAAATAACAGCCTTGCTATTGCTTATTTCTTCTAGGTGATAACATTTTGGATTGTATTAAATAAAGTGCTGGGGAAAAACTTAAAACCATCATGAGTTATTCCCAGAGACAGTCCACTAATAAGTCTTTGGTGAATGTCTCTTAATAATTTGATCTGTGAGTTTTTAGAGTGTGGATTGTTTCCTAACAGAGAAAATGATGGTTGCTTACAGGGGTTTCGATATTAATACATATTTCCATTTCCTCTTGTTTATTTCTCTTTTGATTTTTCCAGGCTTTGTTTACCTACAAGCCATTGCTATGGAGTCAGTTCTGACATATTATTGGCACTATAGGACAGAGTGCTACTGCTTCATAGGATTTCCAAGGCTGTAAATCTTTATGGAAGCATATTAACACATCTTTCTCTCAAGGAGCGGCCAGTGAGTTGGGGTGCGTTGGAACTGCCGAAATTTCAAATAGCTGAGCTTTTAACCTCTGGACCAGCAGGGCTCCTTGGGCTTTGCTTAATGATGTATAAATCTAAAACCAAGTTATAAAGTAAAGATCCAGCAACTCTCTTTAATACTTTTTTTTTTCCCTTTTGTACCAATCCTCTTTTAGGATACCATATACCAACCCCTTCCCACTCGGTCTCCTTTCCCTCTGTTTCAATGGTAGAAGTGCAGAGAACTTGCCTAGTCTAGTGCCCAGAGGGAAGACAGGCACTGACATTTGTTTAGTGCTCTCTGTGTCCAGGCATTGTGCTAACCTGTTACATATGTGGCGGTATAGTATTTCAAAGTGCTAATTGTCTGGTATAACTGCCAACTCTCCCCTGCTTGGCAGCTAAATGGAAGAGCAACATGGCTATGGGGAGGATTTACAGTGGGGAACAAAGTTCTTTAGCTTTAAAGTTCAAAGGGCACCATCTGGGTATAAGACAGGAAATTTTTTTAAAAGGAATGCAGTCAGGGAGAACAGGTTTCTCTTCCTGATTTGTGACTGAAGAGATAAAGGAGTCCAGTTCTGGCAACCAAGTCATCCTGAAAGTTGTCCAGGTCCCAAAACACTGTACTCGACGTGACTTTCGACTTGCCCTCCTTAAAATGTGCTAGCTACTGCTTTGTTTTAATGGCCACCCAAAATCAGCAGTTCCTCAAAGGACGACAGAGTGAGGTCATTCCTTTGGGTTGTGTCACAAAAATGGGAGTAGTTCTGAGCAACAATTGAGTACAATCAACATTTACTAAAAAATTGATTAAACATTTCATTGAACTGTTTACAGTTATACTATTTGGTAGCGAATGTAAAGCTCCCTATACTTTGTCATTTTTGAGTTAATAACAAACAGGTCTTGTCTCAGCCCTGCTCTTCTTCACCTTTGTAATTTCAGAGGATATAAATGCCTCTGCTGCGATGACTTCATCTTTAAGGATTATTGCTCTTAGTGTTTTCTAGCATTTGAGGCCAATCTTCATAAATTCCTTGTTTGCTCTAAACCACACTCTTTTCTTATCCACCTCTGAGTCCATACTATCTGCCATCTGGCTTTGTGTCTAACTGCCCCTTCATGTCTCTATATTACTTGCCCAGCACATCCAGCATATGCAGCAAACTTCCCTGGGTTGCAGTTATTTTCCCAAGGAGTTCTTGGTCAATATGCAGGATTTGGGGGGGAGGGGGGTTGGTTAAAGACTTCCTTTAGAAAATTATCATTTTGGAAGGAAAAGTTTGATTCCCTAGAGTGAAAAACTTGGCATACCAATAGAAGATTCCTCTCCACTGCCCTCTTCCCCAGAAAATAAGCCAAACTCTTCCTAGTTACTTTCTGAGTTACTAATTTTAAACTGTTCCTTCAGCAGCCATCTTCACAAGGGCAGTGACCACCAGCTGCTGGGATTGTAAAAGGAAGCTATGAGCTTTTAACCCTTTTGCACATGGTACAATAGCTATTTTAGTCACGTGGCCACAGAAAGTGAGCTGGGTTAGATGTTAAAAGTCTTAGGTCCACAGATGTCACTTTGTATATCGTTTAAGTGCAGATGTTACTTTGGACAAATCATTTATCTTTGTCTCAATTCTTCATCTGCAAGATGGAGTTCTATAGCCGCTTATTTGTTAGGATAAAATGAGATGAAAGATAGGCAAATATTTTTAACAAAAGGATGCTTTTAAAATGCACAGTGGTGGTATTATTTCTATGGCAAGCAGTGATTTAAAAAAAAAAAAAAAAGGAGAGAATCTTTTATTAAAGACTAATAGCCTCAAATTTATGTACTATTTAGATTGGATTCTAAAGAAGATCTATTTTAAAAGATAAGTAAAATTTGAACTATTTTTGACATCTTTGTGTTGCATAAGTTATTTAAAGCAAACAGTTTTTATAAAGTTGAGCCAATTGTGTTAATTATAAAACCAAATCCTCCCTTTTAAAAGCAGTAGCTACACAAATTAAGAGTCACTGTGCAAGAAAGAACATTGACTGAGATTTTTAAGGTTTGTTGTTCAGTTCCATCATTTAGACAAAGTTATCACTTTTCATGTGCACTGGTGACAACCAAATGCAAGCAAATACAAATTTAAAGAAAAAAAATCTAAATAAATATTTTAAAGAATATACAGATCGATTTTCATTTTCACAGAAGTAAATATTTCACAGTTGGCTATGGTATACTTGTTTCACTCAGAACAATCCCAGTTGAATCCTTTCTTCTATACAAAATACTTTAAGTTAAATGAAAAAGTATGCTTTCATGTCACATTGATGTCCTATGTGGTCTACATTTTAAATTGATAGATGATATACATAGTCTCTATCTTGTTAAAAACAATAATCAAATTGTAAGTTTGTTTCTCTTCAGATGTTGTGATGTGGCAGGAAAGCAGTTGATTTGGTCAGGGATTAAGGCTGAAGGGTTGATGCAGTCCAGATAGATGCAACTTGAGAAAGGAAGAGGTAAAAAAGTGACTGCAGCACAAACCATCTTGCATTTCCACAGGCAAGTGATGGAGAAGGGGAGAAACTTTAATTTGCCTCAGAAATGCAAAGCCATCTCAGGACTCTAACTACATTTCTGGGATGAGATTCAAAAGAGTCACATCTCCTGTAGCATTCCCCTCTCCCAAACGTTTGCACAACTGTGATAGAATTTTAAAGCTACATGCATAATGACATCAACATTTTAATTTGGAATTTTACATCTGGTTAAAGAGGTAGCACTCCTTTCTTTCCAGTTTGTCCTACCTACTTGTGTCATTTGTATATATCTCTGTCTCTTGCACAGGATAATGAATAACTTTGAGGTCAGGAATCACCCTCTGTTAATTGTATCTCTGGCAGAATTTAACACTGTACCTTCCTTGCACATTGTGAGGACTTAACAAATGCTTTTTAATTAAAATTTGACATGAAACATAACCCAGCTTACCTAGTGCTTCCTGAGCAAAAATTATAAACACATCTTCACAACAGATAGTATAATACTGATCATAGGAACCAACCAGGCAGTTATATAAGTAGCTGAAAAACTATAGTCAAATTTCAGAAAAATAAATGCTTTTTTTTTTTTTTTTTAATTTATTTTTAAAAATCTTGCTTTGGGAAATGCTAGAAGAAAGTGATTGCATATGACAGAGATGTGCAGGCTTCCTACATTTGTCCCCTGATCTCTCTTCCCCAGGTTTATCCTCTGCTCTCTCTGTCTGACTTTGTGCCTCAGGAGGCTGGCTATTATGAATAAACTTTTCTGAGCATTCATGGACAGGCTCTTCTGTGACCACAGTTTTTATTTCTCTGGAATAGATGACCAAGAGTGTACTTATCAGGCCATTTGTTAAGCGCATCTTTAGCTTTATATGTTTGCTCCATTTTAACCCTGCCCATCATGCTGTAAGTATTCTTCTTATACACTTTGAGTTAGCCATCTCTCTCCTATTGGGAACTTGACCAATACATTTTATAATATTTAAGTCAGAGAAAAAAAAATTTGAAAGCATAAGAAATCTTTAAATATTGTAGAAAATGTTTAATCATGTGCTCTTTGCATGTAAATGTAAATGCCACCATTAAAAACAACAACAAAACTCACAATTGTGAAAATACGACAAGAAAAAGTTACAACAAATAATAATTGTCTTCTGCTATCTTTCAGAGGAAATCCAAGATAACATTATCCTCTGAAATATATCACTAGAACTTATTGGCTTTTATGTCTACCAGTTATTTTCTTCCATGTTGTTTTTGTTATGTGCCCTGGAGTTGTCTCTGACTCATAGTGACCTTACGTACAATAGAACGAAACACTGCCCAATCCTGTGCCAACATCATGATCCCTACTATACCTGAGCCCATCGCTGCAGCCACTGTATCGTTCCATCCCTGCTTAGGGCCTTCTCCTCTTTTGTTGACCCTCCACTTTACCAAACATGACATCCTTCTCCAAAGAATGGTCCCTTCTGACAACATGACCAAAGTAGGTGAGTCTGTCCATTCTCCCTTCCAAGGAGAATTCCAGCTGTACTTCTTCCAGGAAAGATTTGTTAGATCTTAGAGCAGTCCAGGGTACTTTCAGCATTCTTCGCCAACACCACAACTTAAAAGTATCAACTCTTCTTTGGTCTTCTTTTTTCATTGTCCAGCTCTTACATGCCTATGAGGCGATTGAAAATACCATAGAGATTTTATTCCATAGGTCATGTGAATTCTGTTTAAGAAAAATGAAATAATTGTATAAAGAAATCATAAAACAACTTAACAATAAAAATGAGAATTGCTCACATATATCTGAATGTGTTGAATTGGGAGCATATCTGATTTTGCCTACCACAGGAACTGAATACATTGTTAGAAAGGGCACAGAAAGTTTGTTATTTCTGAAGTATTACTGTGAAGTAGTGGGACGCACTGAGCCTCTTGCCAAATCAAAGTACCACATGTCATTAATCACCCATTCATGAATGCATCCTATAAATATTTGTTAATAATCTACTGTGTAAAAGGCATCGTACAGAAAACCAAAACCAAACCCAACACATTACCATCAAGCTGAATCTGACTCATAGTGATCCTATAGGACAGAGCAGAACTGACCCATAGGCTTTCCAAGGCTGTGAAGTTTTACTGAAGCAGACTGACTCATCTTTATCCTGAAATTGTACAAAAAGAAAGATATATTTCTATGCGCCAAATAATTCTCTGTTCTGGTTACCTAGTGCCTCTCTGACAGGAATATACCACAAATGGGATGGCTTGAACAAACAGGAGTTTATTCTCTTACAGTTCAGGAGGCTAGAAGTCCAAGTTCAAAGTGCTAGGCTCTAGGGGTTGTGTGAAAGCCCCTCAATCTTGGACTTCAGCTCTGCCTCCTGTTCCTAGCCCACTGAAGCTAGAAGCATCTCTTCACTCACGCTGCTACTGGCTGCTGAGGCTCACAAGCCCAAGGTTGACAAATAGAAGGCACAATCCCAATGTAACCAAACCACACGGCAGTCCATTAACTCAATTCTATTGAAAGTCCATAGTGCCTAAGGCACTTGACTGCTAACCAGAAGGCTGGCGGTTCAAACCCACCAGCCACTCCTCGGAAGGAAGGTTGGGCAATCCTACTTCCGTAGCAATACTGCCTCGAAAACCCAAGGAGGGGTCGCTATGAGTCGGGGCCGACTCGATGGCAAATAACAACAACAACAACAACATTGAAAGTCCCAGGGTCAGCAGAGCATGGCAGGCTGCTGAACAATGACACTGCTACATGTAGGGTTCAAGTGTGCCATAAGCTACAGACCATTCCCAAAGCTGTTTCTAATATATGGAAAGCAGACCACATACCCAAAAGCAGCTACACAACTGCTTGTGGTAGGTCCCACCAAGGAATTGATTGCCAGTCTCATCCTGGGGAGTAACTACCATCAGCTGCCCAGCCACTCAACCAGGCCCAGCCAAGTTGGTACACAAATTTAACCACCACATTCTCTGAGATAAAAATCAGCTTATCAGGACTAGTTTGTAAAAAACATCCAAACATTAGCAAATGTGTTAGGGAACTTTAAAAGAGGAATAGTTAATTCATTATTAATAGTTGCACAATTCTGCATGGCTAAGATAAATTATGGAATTAGATAAATTCATACCCAATACACCCTGGTTTTATAAGATATTTTGTATATAAGATATCATAAGGTAACGGTACAAGATGAATTGTTGATTTTTATGACTTTAATTTTCTTAATGTCCTTATTGTGTAAAGATGACATGGGCTTACCTATAGGACTGCTGGATCTTATAATATTATAGCTATAGTTTCTGCCCTCAAAATACTAAAAATCCTATATTGGTTTAATTTCATTTCAGAAGCTTGATGTGCTATATTATATAAGATAGTAGTGTAGATAAAGAAATCACTCAAAGATAAAAAGAGATACAAATACCCATATTTCTCTCTAGAATGCACAGGACTAGAAGTTGGCAGGAATCAGAAGACTTTGGGCCAAATAGCCTCTAGCACTTCCCAGCTGTGTGTAACACTGGGTGAATCATTGTATGGGTGTCCAACCTTTTCCTCTCTCTCTCTCTTCCAAAAAAATTACTTTGCCTTCACAAAATAATTATTATCCTTGCTTCACTAAATTGATGGCATGGTCAAAATGAGATAGTACATATGAAAGTACTTGGTTAAGCACACACCTACATACCTATGTGAACAAATAGCATAATTTCATATAAATGAGTATTGTGATCAAAACAGTCATACTTAGACCAGTTTTCCATTGCTTAAAATTTTTAGAAATCCTCTTCTGAAATAATATTATTATGATGCCTTTCTGTCTCTCATGAAAGAATCAATTTCAAGTTACAGCTGTATTTCCTCTTTAGTTAGACCACCATTCCTTGGCTTAATCACTTTTTTTTTTTTAATGAGGTGATTTCAAAATTAACTCAGATTTTTAATTTTTTTCCAAAATTTGAATTAAATTTTTAAAGTAGAGAACATTGGCGTTATTGAGTATTTCTAAAAGAATTTTCCTATGCTTTCATTTTAAGCCAAATTTTTAGTTTAAATAATGTATACATACAGAAAGCAGCACAAATCCAAATGTAAAGTTTGATGAATTTTTACAAGGGAACATATTGGTTAATCACAGCTTAGGTCAGAGAATAAATAGGATATTACTGACAGCCCAGAAGCCTTCTTTGTGCCCAAATAAAGTTCTTTCCCGCCCCAAAATAACCACTGTCCTGAGAGCCATCAACATAAACATATAAGTGAACATTTATACAGATGGAATCACAAAGTATATACACTTTTGTCTCATTTACTCTAAAGTGATAATTACCTAAATTGTTCTGTATCTCAACTGTTCATTTATTTTCATATGTTAATATATTTAATGAGTATTATAGACATGCCAATGAACCTTAGTGGCACAGTGGTTAAGTGCTCAACTGCTAACTAAAAGGTCAGCAGTTTGAACCCACCAGCCACTCCACAGGAGAAAGATGTGGCTGTCTGTTTCTGTAAAGATTACATACAGCCTTGGGAACTCTAAGAGGTAGTTCTACTCTGCCCTATATGCTCATAATGAGTCAGAATTCACTTGACAGCCACAAGTTTTTTGTTTTAATGAATATGTCACTATTATTCATTCTAATGGTTTGATGATCATTTGAGGAGAAAGTCACCAGTGTGGGACTTCTGAAATAGTGCTGCCGTGAACATTTTTGTGTATGTCTTTTGGTGAACATATGCACACATTTCTCTTAGGTACGTTCCTAGGAGTAGATTTGCTGAGTCACTGGACATGTATATTTTCACTTTCACTAGTTACTTCAACACAGTTTCAAAAGTAATGGTACCAATTTGGCTTCTCCAGATCAGTATATCAGAGTTCTGTTTTCCTTATGGATGATATGTTACTTCTCAAATGTATGGAGATTTTCTAGTGTTTTGCCATTATTGAAATCTAGTTTATTTTTATTATAATCACAGAAAATATTTTGTCTTCTTTAAATCCTTTGTATTTTTTCTCACTTCCTTTTTAGATCTGCATATGGTCAATTTTGATAAATGTTCAATGTTCACTTGAAAAGATACATTCTGCAGTGGTTTGGTACACTGCTCTGTAAGTCAATTAAAACAACCAACCAACAAACCAGTTGCCATTGAATTGATTCTGACTGATGGGAACTCCATGTGTGTTAGAGCAGAAATGCGTTGGGTAAGGTTTTCAGTGGCTGAGTGTTTGGAGGGATATCTCTAGGCCTTTGTTTTGAGGTCCCTCTGGGTGGATTGAAACCTCTGAAGTTTCAAATAGTACCTGAGAGCTTCAGCCATTTGCACGGCCAGGGACTCCGTAGTTCAATTAAGTCTGGTTAACTGAAAGTATGGGAGCTCTGGTAGCATAGTGGCTAAGACACGTGCCTGCTAACCAGACAGCTGGTGGTTCAAACCCACCAGCCACTCCCCGGAAGGAAGGTTGGGCAATCCTACTTCCGTAGTGATACTGCCTCGGAAACCCAAGGAGGGGTCGCTATGAGTCGGGTTTGACTCGAGGGCACATAACAACAACAACAACAACTGAAAGTATTGTTCAGATCTTTCGTAACCTTTCTGCTTTTTTGTTTTCTTTTTCTTTCCATTACTGATAGAAATATATTAAAATCTATCATGATGAATGTGTGTATTTCTATTTTTCCTTATAGCCTCCTATCTTTTGCTGTAAGCATGTTGAAGCTATGTTGTTGTTGTTGTTATGTGCCGTTGAGTCAAACCCGACTCACAGCGACCCCTCCTTGGGTTTCCGAGGCAGTATCACTACCGAAGTAGGATTGCCCAACCTTCCTTCCGAGGAGTGGCTGGTGGGTTTGAACCGCCAGCCCTCTGGCTAGCAGGCAAGTGTCTTAGCCACTATGCTACCAGAGCTCCCTAATATGTTGAAGCTATAAGTGCACAAAATTTAGACTTATTTTATCGTCCTTGTGGAGGAATGTTTCTCTTTATATTTAATAGTACTTCTTCCCTTAAATTCCACGTTGTCTGATACTAATTTGTTGTGTGAACTTTTTTTGGATTAGTGTTTTCAACCTTTCTTTTTCTTATATGTCTTTGTAAATGTGACTTATAAGGAGAATTTGATTAGGATTTTTTAAAATTCAATCTGATAATTTTGCTTTTTAATTAGAACATTTGGTCCATTT